>NW_023605194.1:100980030-101361350 GCF_014898055.3 Talpa occidentalis | reverse complement strand
TCCTTCCTTCCTTCTTTCCTTTCTTTCTTTCCTTTCTCTCTCTCTCTCTCTCTCTCTCTCTCTCTCTCTCTCTCTCTCTCTCTTTCTTTTTGACAGTTCTAACCTATGTTGTCAGGCTTGGCTCCTTGATTCTCAATCATGTGAATGGACTACTAAAACCTTTTTGAGTTCTAAAATTGCATTTATTTCCAACATTTCTTAATATAGTAACTAACTAACTAATTAATGAAACATACGTGTTTAAGTAGGGAGCCTCAATAACTTGAAGAAGAGTAGTCTAGCAGGTATATAGCACAGCTTCAATCTATTAAATTGAAAATCTGGACTTTACATAGAATTGAATGGTGGTTGCCAGGGGACAGAGTGTGGCCTATCTGACTTCAAATTTTATAATAAAGCAACAGTACTAAAACCAATATGATATTAGCAGAAAAAGAGATACATGGATCTATGGAATAGAATCAAAAGCCCAGAAATAAATCCACATACATATCAGTACCTAAACTGTGATAAAGCAGCTACGACCATACATTGCAGAAAGGAAATCACTTCAATAACTGGTGCTGGGAAAACTAGGAAACCACATGTGAAAAAATGATATTGAATCTCTTTCAACTTTACACACAAAACAAATCCCAAATAGATTTAAAAATTTATGTATGAGACCTATAAAAATAAGGTAAATAGAAGAAAACATAGGGTAATATGCTTTGTGACATCAATGATAAAGATGTTTCTGGAGACTGAACCCTTCTGGCAAGGGAAATCAAAACAAAAATAAACAATTGGGATTATCTCAAGCTGAAAAGCTTTTATACCTCAAAAGAAAATATAGGATGATTTAAAAAGCACCCTATTGAGGTGGATTAGAAAATTGTGGTATATATACACAATGGTATGTATTCAACTATAAAAAAAATGAACTCCTGCTATTTGCTACAACAAGGATAGAACCAGAGGGAATAATGCTAAGTGAAATAAGTCAGGAGGAGGAAGACAAACACCGGATGGTTTCATTTATATGTGGAATGTGGAAATAAAGGGTCAGACAAAATCAAACCAATAAAAATCCTAGAATATGACTGAAATTGAGGTCACAAGATGGGGATAGGAGGGTGGAAAGGAGGGAAGGAAGCACAGTGGACTGTGGCTGTGGGCTGAGGTTGATGGTGGGTGTGGTGAGGTGCGGTGTATCTGAAGAGCTGTGATCCTATGCTTTTGAATCACATATAAACCAATGTTACCTGAAAAAAAAAAAAAGCATCCTATGAATGGGAGAAAATATTCACACTGTATATCACTGATTGGTGGTTCATATCCAAGATATATAAAAAACACACAATTCAACAATTAAAAAAACCAAACCATTCAATTGAATATCCAGAAGGCCAGTAGATATATGAAAAAATGTTCATCAGTATTTCTAATAAGAGGGATGCAGGTTAAAACCATAATGAAATACCATCTCTCAACAGTGAGAATGGCACATATTAAAAAGACCTCCAGTAACAGGTGCTAGAAAAGATGAAGAGAAGGAGGAATCCTATTATACTGTTGGTGGGAAGGTAAACTGGTACTGCTTTTATGGGCAGTAAAATCTGGATTTACCTTAAAAAACTAAAATGGAGGGCCTCCCTGGTGGTGCAAGGGGTTAAGCACAGCACTGTGAAGCACTCTAATCTGTAGCTACTGCAGCATGAGTTCTATTCCCGGCCAGGGAGGTGACCCACATGACCCAGCAGACCTCCCCTGCCTTGCCCACTGCTTCCCTCAGCAGTGTGTTTCAGTCAATCTGCCTGTTCTTTTTTTTTTTTTTTAAGATTTTATTTATTTATACAAGAACCAGGGTACAGGCCAGATGCGCGGGAGGGTGAGAGGATTCACCAGAGACAGAGTGGGGAACAGAACAGACAGACTGATGAAATACACTGCTGAGGGGAGCAGTGGGTGAGACAGGAGAGGTCTGCCACACCATGTGGGACCCTTGTCAGCTGGCCAGGATCAAACCCATGCTTCAGAGGCTGTGGACAGCTTCATAGCACAGCGCTCAACCACCTGCATTACCAGGGAAGGCTCCAATCTGCCTGTTCTATTCCCCACTCTGTCTCTGGTGAATCCTCTCACCCCCTGCACCTCTGGCTTACACTTCAGCTCTTGTATGCATAAATAAATCTTAAAAAAAACCAAACAACTAAAATGGAAATACCATCGGATCAGAAATCCTTGGGTTTCTCTCCAAAGAAAATGAAACCATCAGTACAAGAAAACTATATGTTCTACAAAGTTTATAGTTGCATTGTGTCCAATAATGAGGACTTGGAAACAGCCTAAATGTCCTTCAGTAGATTGGATTAAGAACATGGGCTGGGGCCTCCCTGGTGGCAAAAGGGGTTAAGACACAACCTATGAAGCTATCCGCAGCCACTGCAGCAGGAGTGCGATCCCCCGCCAGGGAGGAGAACCACATGGCACAGCAGGCATCTCCTGGCTTGCCCGCTGCTCTCCTCAGCAATGTACTTTGGTCAATCTGCCTGTTCTGCTTCCCGCTCTGTTTCTGGTGAATCCTCTCACCCGTCACACCCCTGCCCTGTACCCCAGTTTTTGTATGCATAAATAAATAAATCATTAAAAAAAAGAACATGTGGTATATCCACACTGAGGAATACTATTCAACCACTAGGAAAGATGAAATGTAGTCATTTTCTGCAAAATAGGGAAAGAGGGAAAGAATTATGTGTAATAAAGCAAATCAGAACAATAAAAATTACTGGACATTTACATTATAGACAATTTGACAAAGTAAATACTTACAAAAACTAGTGAATGTTGGTAAACACTGAAGGCTCTGAGTTTAAGAAGGAATGGAAAGGAGAAGGGATAGGGGAGATATGGGCTGGTGGTGGGGAAAAAAATTAAAAATGCACAAACTTAATATGAGAGAGAAAGAAAAATAAGACAAATGCAAATCATTTTTAGTCTGACATTTCTTTCTAATTGCTTAACATTTCTATGTTTATGCACATATAAAGAGGCTGGGCTAGACTAAAGTTTATTTTGAGCACTGAACTTAAAAATAAGCCATCCTTATAAAAGGAAGACAATTATAAACAGATTACTTACTTGATAGGTTTTTCACGTAGAAATATTTGTCAAAAATTAATTTTATGATCACAAGTAGAAAAAACTACGCTAAAAAATTTACTTAATATACTTTGCCAGTTAAAGAATACATGATACCTGATTATCTGTATTTTTATGGACTATTATAGACTTGAGTGAAAGGATTAAGAATCTGGATGAAGAGGCTAAACAATTACTTTTCTCCAAATAAGAATTAAAGACCCCTAAAAGTAAAGATGTGCATTAATTCAGTGCTCACTTTGTGCAGTCAAATGTCTAATTGCATCTCTTTGCCTTTTCATTTGTAACATTCCAGGCAGGTGGCATGCTAGCTAATGTTTATCATAATTACACAGCATCTTGCCACCTGAGTAGAAGACTACTGAAATGTTGCATGTAAATCTTTCACTATGATAAAATCACATACCAGTACCTGCATATAAAGGTAGAGAAGATAGATATATATATCACTAAACAGCAACTATAGAATTTCTTGAAAGATTAATGATATTGCTCCATCTTCCTTACCCCAGTCTCTGGACAAGAGTAGGGTAGATGTTCAAGGTCACTGTCATTCATTTTTCATAGTCCCGGGAACCTTTGAATGATTCAACATAACCAAGTGGCCATATCATTTTAAAGGACATTAACATTCTTATTAAGCTCTTGAGAATTTTGACCTTTCTTAAATGTCAGAAAAGGGATATTCTGCAGATAAATTGTGATCAACTGGATGCATAATATACCAAGTGTTTGGGCTTTTCTGTCTACCTCAGACCCCATGGGAGGTGATGAATTTAATGAAATGCTGTTTTCTGTTTTGCGAGAGTATCTGATAATTTTTTTATCGACTCTCTTGGCATAAAGTGCAGCAAGATCTGACATTGGTGATCATAGAATTGTATTCATGTGAACCAGTGTCCACATTTTTCAAGTGAGAACACTGAGGCTCAGAGAAATGAAATAATTCGCTTCAAACAGACAGCCAGTTAGTAGCAGAACTGGGAATAGGATCCAGTTCTTTTGACTCCTAGTCCGGTATTCTTTCTAATTTCTCTCACTGAAGTGCATTTTTTCTTCCCTGTACTTTTCTGTCTTTTCAAGCAATTCATTATATGCTGAAGTTCCAAGCAGAGGAATGGAATTTTTCATTATAATTTTAATAAGGTGGCACAAAACATGAAATTCACATTTGCATCCTAGTTTTCTTTCTTAGACCATAAAGAGTGCTGAAAAGCAAAGTCAAACTTAACCACATAAATTACCATGGTGTGTCTGGATCTTCCCATTTTGATGGTTATATATGTGTTACTATAAATCCAAACACCTCTTACTGTGCCATTTTATGGTTTACAATCCTATATATAGCTAATTATCAGCTCTGCCAGCTCTTTGACTAACTGTGTTTTCGTCTGGTTCAAATACTACTTGGTTAGGCCCTAGAAATCTCTTTGGATTTCTTGAAGAATAGCAAAACATCTGTCAGGAAGATGGAGAGAAAGAGAGAGAGAGAACCAAACTTGTATGTGCATGCAAGTGTATATGTATGTAAGTATCTTTCTCCTCCATAGAAAACCAAGCAATTAATTTTTTCCTCCACAAAACCCCCAAAGTATGATCGGTTTCTAAGTGGTGATTTTCTTGGGCTTAAATTGCTGGTTTCCTACGCATAAAAGGGTAGTAGAGTTGTCTTTGGCAATTGCTGATGTGGTTGGCATTCACTGGGATTAAGTGAAAAATCCATCACCTAAAAGATGACATTTTAAAAAAAGATTTCCTAAATCAAATAGGAAACTACACAAAGTCAGATTTATTCTTTCTTAAAGTTAGCCAGAATCCTGTAAGTTGCACTTTAATCTTAAAGAACACACTTGTAATGTTATCTGTGAAGTTGATTTTAGCATATATATGGTATTTTGGAGTTCTGAGAAAGTGCTTCTATCTGATTTGAATTTATTATACAGAGTGAAATACCATTGTTTAGACAGCATGCCAGTTTTCATATGATCAATATAAATTTTGCACTGAAATGGAAGTTCCCACGCCTTCCTGCCTGCTGACATCTTTCGACCTCTTACTGTCAGCTCTGAAAACTACTTCCCTTTTGCCCAAATCCCCTGCAGGGTTCAATCCTCTTACCAACTGAGGCCCAGCTCTGTTTTTTATTTTTGTTTATGACTGGCCCCCTTTTCTAGGTTGCCTAGAGAACCATGTATTATTACTGAAATAAACTGTTATTACTGCAAGGGTCCTTGACAATCAGCACAACACTTCTAAGCCCAGAGCTTTTAAGTGACATTGATGGAAATAGGCCTTTGTTTCCAGTGTTTTCTTTCTGCTAGTTCTGCTTTACTTATTTCCCTCTCTTTGATAGGCTATCCAAATTCAATCAGACTTGATATGATAAAACTCAACTGATCTGATTGGTCATTTTCTAGCAACATAGTTTTATGATTCTCAAAAAGCTCGAAAGTAACTAGAATCTGTGATGTTTAAGCATTTCTTTGAATTTGATCTATTTCATCTTTTTGTCTTAACAGACTCAGTGGCTCCATCATACCATGATCACTTTTCATTGAAAGCCAGTTTGAAACTAACCTTTACACATTGCCACGGGTACCTGGTGGTCTGGTGGGGTGGACCTAAAGAGGATATTGAAGTAAGATATTAAGAAGTACTTTGGAAATGAAAATACCTCTGCTACTGAACTAAGAGTAAAACATAGAGGTTGGCTCTATAAAAATGTCTCAGTGGGGAGTGGGGGTGAACATAGGGGTAGGCATCATTGAGAACAGCCTGGACTCTGGCACTGATATAATACTTCTCTTCAGCCATGCCACATGAACCGAAGAATATATCCAAGAGAGAAAGGGGCTAAAAATGACAGAAGAAATTAAATCATAAAGAAATATTTTAGCAGATATCTCTGTAAGACATTTAGTGAGTCAGACAGCACATTTTAGGTATTTATATTAAAGTAGAACAGCAGAAGAAAGTCAGTTCTTTAGCTTCCACATGGCCTTCAGCATTGCTTCATCTGTGGAGACCTTAGATAACAGATAACCCTGATATCAGTGTGATCGAATTCCTGGCTTTCCCCCTTGGTTAGCTCCCAATCTCTTAAAGTTCTTATGTGAGAAAGATTAGAGACAATTTGGAGAGTGTAGGATTTATTTGCATAAGAGAACAACTTTTGAGCAAAGGACTTTTCTGGAAGGTCTGGGCAAAAACAATTGTGCTTTGAAGTCTTTCTTGACAGACTTAGACCAAACAGGAGGGTGCAACATACCCTGTCCTTACCACCATTGCCATCCAAGTTTGTGCTTGCCATGCTTGCCATGGTGATGCCCAGTGTTATCTGCTAGAAAATGACAGCCTTGTCTGACAGAGTGAATATGGAATGGTGGAGTAGCAAAGCAGGAGGTTGTTTTGGGGGACCTATTCACAGGGGAGGTGACATCATACTCAGTGAGACTGGAAATAACCAGATTATTAGCCAGATACTTGTGAGACCTTTCCTGGGATCTTACAGTGATGGGAAATTCTGGGGAACAAATAAAGAGTTATTGGGGCTCTATATGAGCATGTGGAATTATGCCTATGGAAACGAGTTTTGTTCTCTCTCCTCAAGTCTTTTGATCTTCTTTAAAACACCTGTTCTGGGGGTTGAAAGCATATATGTTTACTCATAATTTAAAATATATAAATTAGAGAACATTTTTATGAATGCTAGCTTCCTCAGGAATGATTATATTACTATTTTTGTGGTTCTCCTAAAATAATAACATTCTCCTAGTGAACAACTGCTCCATATTTCCCATTGAAATATTCTAGTTTATTCATTTTTTTTTCTTTTGCACCTGCATATCTAAAAGTTAAAAAAAAAAAACTCTTGAAATATCCAGAAGTCTCTTTGCTGCAGTGATGAACAGCATAACTGCAATGGGAGCAACTGAAGGACTCTCAGACACCTTTTTGTACTGCGTCTAGCTTTCCTTAAGATGGCCTTGGTCAAACCGAGTCTCCAGATGGCACTGTTGTGAGAAAGATCCTGGAAAATAGATGACCAAAATATAGTTTTATATCTGTGTTTCAGTTTATAAATCACTAATTTTATTTTTGAAATATTTTCCAGGTCAAAGCAATTGCAAGACCCCTCTTCAGCAGTTATGTGCCTTTTTTGTACTCTTCCAATTTCTGCCTATCAGACACTTTTTCAGTATGAAATTTATTGTTCCTATTGCAAGACCAAGAGTTTCATTTCCAACATCAAGAGTTGCTTTTAGCAACAAAAAATGTATCAGTTATTTTGTTTTGCAGAATTTCTAACCAACATAAATCGCCATTATCAATACAGTCGCATACATATGTGGACCCATTGTAGTGTGACCATTTTTTTAAATTATAAGAACACTTAATATGTGACCTGCCCTCCTGATAGATTGTACAATACATTATTCCTAACTATAGGTACAATCTTGTACAGCAGAACTCTAGAACGTAAGATCATGTGTATTTTTGCACAAAGATTTTTTTTTAACTCTTCTCCAGGCATGTCCATATTATGACATATTCTTTATTTTGCAATAGTTTTCTCACACATTAGTCATAAAGTTTGTAAGCAGAAGTGTATGCTTCTTACAAGGTAGCTAGACACTGTGTTGTGTGCTTTCTTTCCATGCAAATGTTTGTAACCTCTGCTCTTGGAATTACTTCCTCGGGTCATGGTGAGCAGTTGTACATTTGAGGACACGAGGACAAAGATTTTCAGGCTTATGCTATTTTGCAGAATTTATTCATGACTGTTTCTTACAAGCAGGATTCCCATTAGCATAACAAATAAAAAGTCAAATAGTATATTCTTTGTTGCATAACTAGTTTGGACAGTTGTATTCGTGAGTGACCTTGGGAAACTGCATCTCCTTCCTCTAAACCATCTTCCCTGAGTCTAAGCCCATGCTACTTCATCTTGGCCTCCTTGTTTTAACAATAACTTTTGTGTTAAGGCTTTGGCACAAGGTTTTCTGGAAGCCCCCGTCAAAATATGCATGCTGTGTTGCAGGGACAGGAGGGCTGTTTCATTAGCCCACGCTGGCAAACTGCCACCTTGAGTCGTTTAACATGCAGTAATTGAGCTCCTTTTATGTGCAATGCAGTGTAGTCAAATGAGGAGACGGGTGGTTCCCTGAGGACATGGAGGATTGTTAATATTTGATGACTATGAAGACAACAACAACAACAACAATCCCAAGAAAACACCAAAACCCTGAGGTTGGGGAAAATGAGAGAATTCAAGGTGAAGAGCTACCTGGATGGATTGTTGAAACTGGGCTTACTTATATAGTAACCAGTGTTCTTGGGAAGGAGAGAATGTGTATAAATAATGTTGAAATAGAGGCAATGGCATTTTTCTCAAAATCGTTTTATTTATTTAACAAATAGTTATTGAACACTCAGAGCGTCTGGCATCAGGGACCTGGAGACTTGGAAGTTAGCAGAACTGGCAAAGTCTCTGCCTTCAAGGACCTTACGGGCTTGTGAAACAGGCCATAAACATAAACAACAAAATGTGCAATGGCTGATAGTGGTAAAGGATACAGAGAAAATAAAGTGAGATGAGAGGGATAGGAGGTACCAGATGAAAAGGGCAGCACTTGTTGCTATTTTATCAAGCCCTGCAGCTATGGAAGGAAGCAGATAGAGATTCAGTATAGGAACCGTGAAGGCTGTGGTTGAGAGGAAGGAAAATAGTACATTCAACGAGTAGGAAGGAAACGTGCCCTCTATAATCATGTGACCTACTTCCTCATAATGAATTTCTCTCTCAGCCAATATACTATAGGTTCTGTTTCTCTGGAGAGCCCTAGTAAAGGGTCCCTTAAGCCAAAGGAGATTTCTGGTTGAAGATAGAATCATTTGCAAATTCAGTTTGATTTCGAAATAATTTTAAAAAAAAGGTTTAGTTTATTTATTTATGCATACAAGAACTGGAGTGTAGGTCAGAGGTGTGGGTGGTAAGAGGATTCACCAGAGACAGAGTGGGGAGCAGAACAGGCGGAGCTACTGAAATACACTATTGAGGGGAGCAGCGGGTGAGACAGGAGAGGTCTGCTGTGCCATGTGGGTAGCTCCCTGCTGGGGATCGAATTCATGTTGCAGTGGCTAGGGATAGCTTGGTAGTGCTGTGACTTTAACCCCTGCACCACCAGGCAGTCCCTAAGTTGAAATAAATTTTAAGGAAAGGGAGAATTGCCTTTGCTCTGTTGTTACATTCAGGGGCTTCTCTCTTTAGATGCTTTTTGAATGCGTGCTCTAGCATCATCACATTTATCTTAGCTCTACATCGCTGCAATTCCTTGCTAAAATATTTACTCATAATGTACTCTATTTAGGGCCTCCCATGGTGGTGCAGCGGTTGAGCGCTGGGTTGCGAGGCTGCCCGCAGCCTCTGCAGCGCCAGTTTGATCCCCGGCCACCGGCGAGGGTCCCACAGAAAAACAAAAACAAAACAAAACAAAAAAAACTTACTCTATTTAATAGAGTACCTGAGAGACCAACATCTTTTTTGACCTGAAAAAAAAGGTCCCAGAAGTAGAGCATTGTGATTGATAGTGACATTGTTTTATTTTGGGGAGGGAGGGCTGGGCAGTAGGCTTACCAAAGACCCACAAATCACACCATTTTTGGTGAAAATTCATTGCCAGTGAGAGGCATGGATCTGTTTAGCAAAGTTGATAAATCCAAATGATCACTTGTTTATCGATGAATATTTACTGAGTTCCAGAACTTAATCTGGGCACGAGATCACAGTTATAGCAAGATAGTCCAGTGATTTAACAGCAAGTATTCCTGGAAAAAACTGGCGATAGAGTGGGAAGGTAGGGTGAGGGATAAGGGGGCCATACAAATGCATAGTATCAATCAAAATCCCCTGGAGGATAATTTTAGATCAGTTCTACAGGAAGCTCTGGAGTTGGTAGGTGACAGCTCAAGTTGTCCTGACCTTGGAGGAAGGGAGTTGTTCCTGGAAGAAAATAAATTGAGCTCTCCCATTCATGCAGACAGAGTGGATTCCAGAAGCCTAAAAAGGAGTGGGTGCTTGCTGTTGGGATGAAATCATGCCTAGATGCCTTTAAGCATGAGCATAACCCAGGGAGCAAAAGGAACATGGCAGGGTCCTAACAATGTCTTGTTCTGCTCAGAGCACCACTCAGCCACATTCACACTGCACATTAAGTTCATTCCACATGTATGCACCCTGAGCTAGAGAGGCAAACCCTTACCTAAAATATGGAATGGGTGTGACCAGTCAACTGGCCACCTAGTGTCTGGTTGGCCTCCACGGGGGGTGGTAACATTAAGGTTTCATTGTCTGTCTCTGCTGCTGACAGCTGGCTGTTCAACAGTGTCGGTCATTAGCTTTGCTGAGAGAGCAAGCCCAGGCTGTTGCACCCTCAGCAGTCTCCATTTCTGCTCTAATAGCAGCTTGGTCTCCGGGTTTGGCCAGGACCCTGGCTGCCTGAGATAAACTAAGAAAAAATACTGTTTTTTCCCAGACTTTTTCTCCAAGACTTTTTTTTTTTAAAAAAGATTTATTTATTTATTTATACAAGCACTGGGTACAGTCAGAAGCGCGGGAGGGTGAGAGAATTCACCAGAGCCAAAGCGGGAGCAGAGCAGGCAGAAGGACCAAGGTACACTGCTGAGGGGAGCAGCTGGGCGGCAGGAGAGGTCTGTGCGCCATGTGGCTCCTCTGGTGGCCGGGGAGCAGCCAGGGATCGAACCGGCACCACAGAGGCTTCGGGCAGCCTCGCAACCCAGAGCTCAAACGCTGTGCCACCGGGGAGGCCCATTCTCCAGGACTTTTTGAATGACTCCGTGGTATTTAATCTGTTTTGTTTTGCAGACACTGGAAATTTAGTAAGTGATAGATAATGCACATGAACACAAAATTTTACATTCAATTTAAGGTGTTCATAGATATTCTGATAGAGGGTCCATAGAACCCAGTGTGCAAACTGCTCAGCGTTTTTTTTAAACACATTAGTTTTTTTTTTTTTTTTTTTTTTAATTTATTTATTTATTTATACAAGCACAGTCAGAAGCGCAGGAGGGTGAGAGAATTCACCAGAGCCAGAGAGGGGAACAGAATAGGCAGACTGACGAAGTACACTGCTGAGGGGAGCAGCACGCCATGTGGGACCCTCGCTGGCGGCCAGGGATTGAACCGGTGCCGCAGAGGCCGCAGGCAGCCTCGCAGCCCAGCGCTGAACCGCTGCGCCACCGGGGAGGCCCTAAACACATTAGTTTTGCCATCAAGTAACAACTATTTAATATCCCCTCTCTCCTGAAACAGTTCAGCCAACTTCAACAGAAACCTTAACAACCAAATTAGAACATCATACATCCAACTGAAAGTCACAAAATGATCGACTATGTGACCTGATAATGATAAGTTAGCTCCTAAATTCCCTAATCTCCTGAGTGAGAAAGAAAGGAAGAGATGCTTTGGTATTTCTGAACACTTGATTGTGCTCCCTGTATAGAAGGGGTGGTCATGCACAGGATGTGGAGTGCATTGTTATCCAGGCATCAGGGCAGTGTTTTCATGAAATATGTTTACCTTAGAGTGGAGATGGGCAAAGATATTTGAGGCAAGCTGAAGCAAGATCCATCAACTAACAATTTTAAGGAGTAAACTAAAAAATGAAATTCAGCTTTTCTGTACCATAGAACTCTGCAAGTAATCACTAGAGGTATCAGGCTATGGACTGTGAGGGCAGCAAGTCATGGCTGTTTTTTCTCTAGCAAATTACATATTACCTACAAGCTACTTATTTATTTACCTATTCCAGGCTCATTAGAATGCACCTTTCGTAGAGTTTTCTGGGCACAGGTACAAAATAATAATGGTTTGGTAAGCTGTGTGCTCTGGAAACCCTGTGAGCAAGTAGATTCGGGTAGAATTGACACAGTTGAACTGGTAGTTGTCAATGAAGTGTGGTTTGACCTCCAGCGGTGTAAGTGTCGCCATAGCAAAGCACTTTGTGAGCAGACTGAGATGAACCGCAATTATCTCTTTCAGAATAGCAATCTTGGGGACAGTCATTTTCTCTCTCAGATTTCTGGCTTGAAAACTGCACTGCACACTTTAGGGAGATACCTTGAGTTTTATGCAGTGCATTATACTTCTGCGTGGCCCCCTGCGTGGGTATCCATACGGCAGCCAGGTAAAATTGGTCTGAGCCAAGACAAAGCCTCAGTCAGCACGGATTTGACAAAGATCTTAAAAACAGGAGAAAAAGGTACAGAGGGAGTGTCCACATTATTTACCCTGGCATATTTATAAATGGTTAGAAAGTAGAGTCTTGGGAATCAGGCAGGTCTGTGTTCTGGTCTGGGTTTTGCCACTTACTACTTATTTCCATTAGTTTTGAGAGTACTGGTTTGTTCATCTCAAAAAAGGTGATGATAATATTTTTTCATTCGTAGGTTGAGGATTAACAGATAATTCAGATTGCCTGATGATGGCAAGATCTCAATATATGTGTATTTTCTCTTTGGTTGAATTTGGATTTACTGTTTTGAACATTGCAGTTTCTCCCCCAAAGTTTCCTTCCTTTCTTACATCTGCTAAAGCAAGCTGGTACTCTTGTTTCTACTTTTGGGGGTACTTTGGGCAGCAGTGGGAGTACTGTACCTGCTGCTGTGACTTGGTATGCAGGTGAGAAGAATATCCATGTGCTCACCTCTAGGGCTTCACGGAAGAGGTGTGTTTTAGCTTAGTCTTTCAGGTTGCTGCTTGGATCAGCCTTTGCCCTGAAAATGCTGATAACGTTCTGGCACAAAATTTCAGATTTAGTTTCTACATTTGAATAAATTTAGAAAATCACAATTATATTGGCTACACTGCCTAGGAATCTGCATCTTTACATATAAAAATCAGTTGCAAGTATTTTCCAAGGGAATAAACTATTCCTTTCAACTGATTAAAACTGCATTGTCCTGTATTTTTCTGAAAATGGAAACATCTTTATTTTAAAGTAATATATGGAAAATAAGCTTCATCTCACTACTCAAAAGTAATTACTTTTAAGAATTTTATTTTACATCTTTCAAATGCTTCAATAAGTATAAACTATAATGTGCATATTTTACAAAAATATAAGTTACATTGTTCATTCTAATCCATAAACTGTTTTCTTAATTCAACAAAAATATTGTGGGCATCTTCCCGTGTGAATATATACATCTACTTTTTTAAAAAAAATGGTAAGTCATATCAATTATTTGAATGTATCATTTATTTGCTCAATTATCATTAGACATTCTGATAACTAAGAATTCTTTATTATGTAATAGTCAGTGAATGTCTTTATATGCAATAGTGTATTTATATACTCATACTCTTATTTCCTTAAGATAAATAACAAGAAATAGAATTTTAAGATCAAATGCTGTGTACATTTTGAATGTTGGTACAAATAGCCCTCCAGAAATGTTGAATGTTTTATATTCTCTTTCAAAATGCATGAGATATTCCATCTCCCCAAATCTTTGCCAGAACTGGACTGCTAGTTTTTGCATTTTGTTTTTTATTTCTTGCTTAATTTAATATATCTTCATAAACTATTCATAATCCTTATTGGCATTCAACAATGCAAAAATCAGGGTCATTTATTTGACTAAATAATGCAACTGACCAGTACTTTTGTACAGTCTCTTCTTTTTCTGCAACGTCCATGTTATTCCCATGAGGAAGTGTTTTCTATGGTCCAGACTACTGACAAAAACATCAGGCTTGTCAACTTTTCTGATATAATGGTTGGATTGGGGAGCCTCCTTTGTGGCACAAGGGTTAAGCACAGCACTGTGAAGCTATGCAACAGGAGTTTGATCCCCGCAGCCAGGGAGCTACCCACATGGCGCAGCAGACCTCTCCTGTCTCACCCGCTGCTCCCCTCAGCACTGTATTTTCAGTCAGTCTGCCTTTTCTGCTCCCCACTCTGTTTCTGGTGAATCTTCTCACTCACTCCCCTATACCTCTGGCCTGTATCCCAGTTCTTATATACATAAATAAATAAATCTTTAAAAAAAAAAGACAATGGTTAGATTGCTCAACGAATATTCTTATCTATAATCTTATATATACCAGACAGTGTATGAACCTGATTTTCTTAAAGGTATGGTGACTCAATTTTTACATATTAGGAAAAGTAAGAACTTGTCTCAGTGGGTTAACTTTGAAGGACTTTACTAAAGACCTTAGGAAAATTTGAGGATTGAGTTATTCCTGCTAGACATGCTTTATAAGAGGCATTTATTTTGTCTGCTACTATACTTATCTGGAGACCTCATTATCTGGGAATGTTCCATGGCTCCATGGCTTGAAGTCCTGAGGGAAATATTTTCACCCACCATAATATCAGCCTCTCAGTTTTAAAAGTGGAATGTGAATCACAAATTTATACTCTTGTCTTCAATTTGTAAAAAGACAGTGCATAGATAAAATGAAAAAAAAAATAGTAAGTGGATGAAAAAAGCTCTTGTCCCTGTCTCTTAGCATGCTAAGAGTTTGGGCATGTCTATCACTGTTCTAAGATATACTGACATGTTCAAATTGAAGAAGTCCATTCATTAAAAAGAACATTTTAATTATTCTGGTCCTCACATGTATACAAAGAGTATATAAAAATGCTCTGAAAGTGTCTGTAGAAGATATTATTTGATGACAGCAAATGTCAGCACTCAATTAAAGGGCCACTAGTTATACAGAATATAAGCTAAATGGGACACATGGCAGATCCCTGAGCATATGCTGAATAAATGATATTTTTCCCCTCCTCTCTTCCCTTCTTTCCTTTTTTGTAGTAAATTCATGTATATCATGATATTGAAATGTTGATTTGATCGATTCACATTTTGGAAGAACTATGTAAATTTATTTTCTTTTCATGGCTGATATTTGGGGAGTATTGAATACACTGGCCAAGAAATTTCGAAAGGAGAAAAAAAGAAAAAAAAAACTATTCTGACATCATATAATAATTCCACAACACATATATTCTGACCCCGCAGCCTGTGTTCCTACTGCTGAATAGTCTTACCGCTATTGGATTGTCTCCTTCAGCAGAAACACTCTCTTATTCCTTGATTTGTCTTCCAAGAGCACCGTGCACAGATTGGAGCATCAATAAATTATTTAAAGAAATATAGTTAATGGTTGAGCAACATATGGGTTGAAGACAATGTAGCTGCTTGAAGGTTGTCCTTTAGACAAAAAATAGATTTTATTTATTTATTTTTAAAAAAGATTTACTTATTTATGAATACAAGAACTGGGTACAGACCAGAGGTGTGGAGAGGGGTGAGAGGATTTACTAGAGAAAGAGTGGGGAGTAGAACAGGCAAACTGACTAAAATACACTGCTGAGGGGAGAAGCGGGGGAGTCAAGAGAAGTCTGCTGCGCCATGTAGGTATCTCCCTGGCCGGGGATCGAACTCGCACTGCAGTGGCTGCCAACAGCTTCATAGATTGCATCTTAACCCCTCGCGCCACCACGGAGGCTCAAAAAAAACTAGGAGATTTTTAATGAGAAGAGCCCCTACAGAAGAAAAGCCCCTTGGTAGGTATAAGAAGAATGTACAGAGGAATAAAAAAGTCATTGAGAGGGAAAAGAAGTTGGAGATAAATGATTGATACTTGATGGTTCTTAGAAAGAAGTTTTGGTGAGAGTAGGTACCATTGCAAGGATTATGTGGCCTCCAAAGACTAGCTTCGTCTTTTTCACATTCTTTTTCCTGTCTTCAGAGACATTCCAGGTCGCTCTTGGGGTGGGGATCCTTATCTTGTGGAAAATGTTGAGCAATGTACTTGCCATAAGGTTATCCATGTGAAAATGGTAACTAATTACAAACTTTCCCCCCTTTAAAAATAAGCCTTCACTAATCAATCAAACTCAAATCTATCAAGTCTAAATCAAGAACATCCATAGAATCTGGCAAATAAGCACTAAGTAGTTTATACATGAGTTGTTTTCTGACCTACATTCACCCAAACCCTCTGCTTCTCTTACAAGGTGACAGCTAATTCAATTCTGCCTGGCAGAGCACTGTAAGCCATGGGCCTTTTTGAACAGCTGTGGAAAATGGCTAAGATACTGATTCTTAAAATCTGCTTGGAAGATTAAATAGGGATTTCATGCAGTATTTCAAGTATTTGTAAGCAATTTCTGTTTGGATGCTTTTCAATCTTTCTCTCTTATGATAATTCAGCTGTAGAATACCTCTACAGTAGGAAAAATAAAGTTTCTGGAACAAAATCTCAAATCTGAACTAAAAATATGTCCCAGGACTCTTTTTTAACTCCTAGACTACAATCTACACCTGCATTTCCCCCCTTTCTACCGCATTCTGATAAAGAGACATTTTGCCTGGAGTTTTTTATCACTCTTTCCTTTGGAATCTTAGTGCTTGGAATATTTGTGGAGAGGAAGTGCACAGTGAAAATATGACTGATAATGTTTTCCATGAGGAGGATAAATTTAAGGCTCCTCACCTAAAACTATGTAATCATAGCTTAAGATATATGGATAGAGCAGTTATCAGTCACAGTATGTTTGTCTTCCTGATTCATATAGACTCTGAAATAGCTAAAAGACCAGCAGACAATTATTTTACCATACTTTTGAATGAAATTTTCATTCAAAATTCCACTGATTTCCTGTAAATGACTGAGTAAATCATCTTGAATGTCTTCCTTCCTTTTTTTTCTTTTCTTTTTATTCAAAGTCTCTGTGGTGGTAACAATATAGGTCAAGTCTAACTGATAATTTGCCTGTTTCTGGCCTAGAGAAGAAATATGTTTTTGTATGTTCTTTGAATTATAGAGGTTCAAATAAATAATAATAATAATAATAATAATAATAATAATAATAATAATATTCCTTTCACAGACCAGGCTCCTTTTCCTAGTTCATTAAATAAACATGTTGAGAGAAAGTGGTATTATTTTAACTATTTTACAGAAGTGAAATGAAAACTAGGAAGGTTACAAATTGCCAAGGTCACAGATTTGGTCAAGATTGACACCCAGTAAAACTTCCTAGTTTGTCACTTTGCTCACTTTTGTATATATCTTAATATCCATAGCAGACCAAATTTGAGTTTCCCTGTTGTTTCTTAATGATAAATTTCAGAGTAAGTTTTATTGAGCAAAATATTATTTAAATGATGCTGTGTACTTTTTAGGCATAAAAACAGGAGACCCATGATGTCAATTTGTCTATCAATTTGTGATGGGAACTAAGTAATTAAGTAAAGTGGTATCTATCATTTTTTTCCACTATGTTATATTTTTCCTGTGTGAAGATAATTTATTGTTAGGTAAATATCCTCTTATTTATTAAATATTAGCTCAATCATTTTTTTCACATCTGTTTATGATTTTTTGCTTGTAATGGTTAAAAATGGTGGTTTTTCTGTGTATCATTCTACATTTATTAATTGGCAATCTATTACAAGGTAGAGTTTTATTTAATTTATTAGTTTAGTAAGAATTCAGAGATTCTAGTAATCTATTATTTCCATTACTATTATCGTTCATTTCGATGTGAGAATTTTGCCAGATTTGGCTAGTGTTTGCATCATAACTTGTCATAATTATCTAACCTCAATTTGATTGTCCTTGCCATGACCTTGAACTAGTCATTTCCCCAGGAAGTACTTGTTCCTTTTTTGGTGCAAAGAGACCCAACATTAAGACTTGCTTTATATTTTTAATTATGTTTCCATATGTTTGTCCTGATTTTATAAATGTATTTTAACCTCTTAAATGTATTTTGCCCAATGTCTAATTATATATGTTCATGATATTTATAGGATTTAGGATGGCAACTTCCTTTTACACATTAGGACTTCAAAACTGGAACCTGTCTTAGATATCACTTGCTAATTGTTATATCTTTTGAATGGAAGTGTGAGTTTCAGAAAAAGTAACTGCTTTAACTAAGACTCCCATTGGAGGCAGTTTTGATTTTATAGCATAGCTATTTTGGCTCCTAGTTCACTTCTCCTTCTATAATGTGACACATATGTTCAGGAATGAAGGTATGCCTATAGGAAAAAGAAGTTACCACATTTGGTAATGATGATTATAATTCTTTGCCACTCTTTCCACTGAGAGGTAGTTTCTTTGTCCAAAATCCTAGCTTTTACCAAATCAAAGTTTTGACCTTAACCACTATTCTTTCTCCTGTTCACCTTTATGGGACTCAACAGCTTACTTTGGAACTTAAAACTGAAAATTTCACTCTTCTTTGCTAAACCAGCTCTCCTCTGAGACAAGAACAAAGAGAAAAGCAAAACCGATCAGTTAATATCTCAAAACTTTAACCCATTATCCAGTAATGAAAGACACACAGTAAAGCCTGGTTTCCAAACTTAAGAAAACCATAAAACTCCCTTCGTAGACTATGAAAACACACTACTATTTCCTGAATAATACAGGAGGGTTGCCCAAAAAATGTTATCTCAGACAGGATTTTAACACTTATTTTTTTCTTTATTTAGGAAGAAGGTAGTTTCAGAAGCATGGATTTATATTGGGTTAACATATTTATAGTTATTTTCCATGAGATAATGATCTTTCTAAGAACATTGCCAATATTTGTGCTTTTCAGTAATGTAATTTTGGGGTTGAATAGGGATTAGAGTGTTTGATCCCAGTCTGTCTCAATCAGAAGATTATGTTTCTCTAGAGGAGGAGTCTTTTGCATCTGATTCATCCTTAAATCCTTCCTTAAATTCATACTTAAGTCTCTAGTGCAGTGATGGTTGTAAAAATAGCTTACAAATGTGTTATGAATGATTATCAAGCCTTTCAATAGCTTGATACACAATGGTGTGTATATGTTTAAAAGAATTGGAATCCACTACTTTCCAGCTGATAGTTCTCACTAGAAAGAAGTTAGTTTTATACTCAGAGCATGCTGTAGTTTGGAGACAAAAGTCAGGTTTGTGAGCTCTGGGAGATGAGACTTTCTTCCCAATTATCCAGAGTTGAGTTTCAGCAGGGTTACCTTTGTGAAGAATCAAAAGAATGTACTCTTACCAATATATTATTGGTCTTAAAAAGTTTAATATCTATTTTAGTACTACCTTTTATATATTTTTAAACTCCTTTTAATAGTGCACTTAACATCTCATTTTGATTCAACATTTGCAAAAGACAATTTGGTTCATAGTCACAATTTTTCTATTTCTTTTTTTTCAACCTCTGTGTGTACATGCCTGTGGTTACATCTAGCAGCTAAAAAAAAATCACTTATCTACGCAAATCATTTCTCTAAAGGCATCCCTGAACATGATGGTTGTTATATTCATGATGGTTGTTCAGAGTGACACATGGCTGTACTACTTTGAAGTATAGAATTACACTCAGCTGCCTTCATGCAGTGAAATCCAAAATAATTACTGTCAATGTCCAACTTCTACCTTTTAAGGCCCAAAGGGTTGAACAGACTTCATGAGAGAAATAAATTAAGTGTGTAACCTTGTTCAAAGCCTCTCTTCCTCTTTTCTTTCTGAACAGACAATATAAAAGCTTCACTAAACAACCATTATTTATACATAAAAAATGCTACAGCATTTTATCTCAAACTTGCCCCTATAAAATATTCTGAGATTGAAATGTGTTTGAAGACAGTGTCTAGAGTTTTCTCAGTAATTCAGAATTATTTGACATTAATTTCTGCCTCTCATACACATGTTTACGATTCAGTTGCCTTCATGATTTTTTAACTTTTCAAATATATGACTGTGGGTTAGAATAATATATTTTCCTTCAATGTATGAACATGTAGATGATTTGGTGTTGAGGAGTCTTACATTGATTGTTCATTTCCAGTGTATTTGCTATATGGGAAAAGCGGTGATAAAATGATAAAAATCTGTACCAATATTTGAAACTTGTCATGGTTTTTTAAAGAAGAAGAAACAGTACTTGTACAAGAAACAGAACTTGAATAAAATTCAAGTGAATCTCCATACTCTGATTGTACACCCCCGAAATACATGTAAAGTAACCTAAATCGAAACACTGAAGATTTTAATTTGTGCATCAATGGAAAACTATTGGAGTAAGGGTATAAGGAGTGATTGTTGGCTGAAACCTGTGTGTCCCAAACAAAAACAGTAGAAATCTGAACTGGTGGTGAGGGCCGTAGGGGATCACCTGACTGTTTCCTTACAGAAGAGGTTATTATCACGACCGTGATGTGACTGTGATATGCAAAATATGTGCCTTATCTCTACCCAGGGCCAAAGCCAAAATCACAACCAAATACATTAACCAGATTGAAGCACCTGGATTTTAATAACAGGAACAAGGTACCCCAGGGTGAGGCACTCTACTAAAAAGTTTCCCAGCTTGTGACCCTGTTTCAACTGTAATCTCCATATGTTGCTACATCTATAGCCTCAGTTGATAGGCTGCAGCAGGCACAAGATTGTTGCAGACATTTTGACTGAAGAGTTAGTATGGGGGCTTTAAGGAGCCCCACTACACAACTGTGGTACCCCAACTTTGGTACTAAAGAAATCTTGAACCCTTAGTGGTCACTGAAGGTGAACTTTTGGTGCCCTACAGCTCTAGTTCTTATCTACTACCCCTTACTGGCATAAGTGCCTGGTCATCTTCACAGGGGTAGTGGTATCATTCTATTAAATGACAGGCACTTTAAGGTTCTGGATGAAATTTTAGGATTATTCCTAACAACTTTTAAATGTGATCAAATTCTTCATCTTCCACCCTTGATATCTTATCACCCTTTATGGCAATTAGCAAACATTCTGTCAAGTTTAGCCAGGATCTCCCTCATTCCTGATGTGTTTTCTTGTTAGTTTTCCATCCACTGATCCTCATCCTTATTGGCTGTAAATCTATTTGCCCTATTCTGAGTTGAGCATAAACTCTTTACCACAAAACCCAATGGTAGTAATCCACCCTGAATCGGCATTATTGTCTTTAATAATTGTCTGAATACTTTTCTTATTAGGAGAGTTCAGAAGCATGAACAATGGTAACTGGGCACAAAAAATGGACTCCAATGAATTTGAATTACTGTAGTTATTATTTCTAGAAATCAGTAACACTGAACACTAGTCAGGGGAATTTGCATTTTGTTTATAGGTTGGCAGTGGTTCTTTCAAAGAAAAGTTGAAACAATGACAACAATTGATCTTTGACTCTAAAATTCTAAAGGCAGGACCACAAATGGTTGCTATTAACATAGCCTTGGGGAAGAAAAAAGAAAGAAACTAATGTTGAATTTCCAATATTGCTCTGTCTGCACTGATATTCTGGAAACCAAGAAAAAAATGGAGGGGACAGTAAAATTTACATTTCTGCCCCCACCCCCACATAATGCCTCTACTGCTATTTCATTTGGCCCCAAGGTTTTGGAGAGATCAATACAGATACTTTTCTGGGAAAGAAATAAGACAGGAACATGTGCTCTGGTGGAGCTGCTTAGAATATTGAATAGTTTTTGACATAGCTTGATGCACAGGCGAGGTAACACATTCCACGGAGAGAATTGCTACTATAGTTGAAGCTCATGGGGAAAAGAAACTAAATGAAAGCTGGAAGGAGAAGGAGCAGAGGATTTTCCTCCTCCCTACCTCTCAAGTTCGCAAATAGGATGGTGAGTTGAGAATACAGGAGCTCAAAAAGAGCACTTTACTCTGATGAAAACTGTTTTCCACCCCATCATCACTACAACAGAGGGCAATGAAAATGCCTCTGCTGCTATTTTAAATCAGAATTCATTCTTTAGGGTAATATTTGCTTTCTTTTCTGTTTCATTTGATGGTTGCACTGCTGACATGGATTCACAATGGTTACTAAAATATTCACTGCAGAGAGCTGGTGTGAAACAGACTCATATACTGCTACTCTTTTACTCATCTGGATTAACCTTTCTCCAGCAATCACAGTATTGTAAACACCCCTCAGCATTAAATAAAAAACAGCAGTGTGCAGGTTTAAACGATTGCTTCAGTTTTGTTTTTTTCCTGGTCCAATGCGTGACTTGTTTTATTTAGCAGTTTCTGCATTCCCCCACTGTTTAACAATCATGCACAGCTGAAATCTTTGCCTTTATTTTATTTCCTTGTTTAATGAAATTTAAGATAAAATATTTCCCTTTTTTTCCCCCTTTAAAAGTCAAGACTTGAATAGGAATCCTATCTGTAAGGTCAATGTTCAAATGCTACTGCTTTAGTCTACATTATGTCAAGGAAACCCGAAGGATAAATGCATACAGACAGGCAAAAATTAAGTCAAGATTGGTTAAAAAACTTGTATGTGTTAATATAACATTGTGGATGAAAATTTAAACTCATAAAAGTCAGGAAAGTCAAAATTATGATCCTCTCAGCTATTGTTATTCGTTCCTTGCACACATGATAGTATTTTATGTACTATATTTGCTGTTATATTTATATCCTTATATAGAATATGCCAAGTTATAGTTACTAGGGGAAGCATAACTTTTCATTTCTAACTTTCCTGCATTCTAATTCTTCAGCACAATTAGCATTAGCCTTCCTTTGCTTCCCCTCACTTGAGTCTTAAAGAAAGATGAAATGACAGTGTATCTTCCTTTTTTAATTGTTCTCTGACCCTTGGAACTTATATATTTGTGATTCAGGTTGCAAGGAACATTGGATTTTTCTTTTGTTTGGGAGAAAAGCTTTCTGCAGCTTGCAGTTTTCAATACCCCTTGCAGAAGAAGCAGTAACTTGGTGGAGCTCTCCAGGGTCCTGGCGCTTCATCCTGGTACCTTTTTTAGCTTTGCATATGCTGTTTTATCACTATTTCAGCAGATACTAGAGGATTTGAAAATAAGTACATATGGTAAATACCAGTAAATAAGAAATTTCTCAAGAGAAGAAACATTTAAGGTAAAACACTAGCTTTTACTACATTGGATTGTCCATTTTCACAAGAGAAAGTGCTTCAGAAGGCACAATACAAATCATCTAAGTAATAGACTTTAATAAAATTGGGTAATTTATATATGCTTAGAGACAAAGATTTATTTGAAGTCTCTTACAGGCTCTATTTATTCAGCATGATAATAAAATATAGTGGAAGGAATTTTGAAGTCAGATGGATCTATATTTAAATCTTGATTCAGACATTAAAGGGTCGCTTTGATCAAGTGACTTTACACTCTCTTGAGTTCTGATTTCCAAAGTTATTGCACTTGCATTTGTTGTATGTCCTCATAAGATTGTGTAAAGATTAAATGACTAGCATATGCAAATCACCTATCATGGGACAGTTTCCCCAAAATGTGTAGCAAAGTGGTTAAAAGCAAGGTTGACGAGACCAAACAGCTTGGGTTTGAATTCAGACTATGCCACATAGATGTGTGACCTGGGCAAGCTTTTGATCCTTGTTTCTTTTTAAAATATCTGTAAAAGAGGGATAACCATTATGAAGTTCTTGTGAAAATTAAATGCATTAATTTATGCAAATTGTTTTGCTTAGGACAGTGTCTAGTATATAGTAAATACTACAGAAATTTTAACCAATAATAACATTGCTCCCTTCGAGATATGAAGTGTCCAATTGTTTTGCAATCAAAACTAATTGGAGAGGGCCTCACCGGTGGTGCAGCTGTTGAGTGCTGGGTTGTGAAGCTGCCCGCAGCCACTGCAGTGCCGGTTCGATCCCCAGCCACTGGGCAAGGGTCCCACATGGCGTGCAGACCTCTCCTGCCGCCCGCTGCTCCCCTCAGCAGTGTACTTCGTCGGTCTGGCTGCTCTGCTCTCCCCTCTGGCTCTGGTGAATTCTCTCACCCTCCTGCGCTTCTGACTGCACCCAGTGCTTGTGTAAATAAATAAATAAATCTTTAAAAAAAAAAAAACTAATTGGAGAGATGTTTCTATTATTAAATATTTTGAGATTTTCCAAATTGTCTAATTTGTTTCCCAATTTTGAAAATTTCCCTGATAAATAATTTACTTTCCACATACTTCTTTTTTGTTTTAAAGATTTATTTATTTTATGCATACAAGAGCTGAGATACAGGCCAGTGGTGTGGGGGGTGAGAGAATTCACCAAAAACAGAGTGGGGAACAGAACAAGCAGATTGACCAAAGTACATTGCTGAGGAGAGCAGCGAGTGAGACAGGAGAGGTCTTCTGCACCATGCAGGTAGCTCCCTGGCTGGCTGGGGATTGAACTCATGCTGCAGAGCCTGTGGACAGCTTCATAGGTTGTGTCTTAACCTCTTGCGCCACCAGGGAGGCCCTCAACATATTTCTAATATCTGGTAAAACTAATGATTATTTGGATCAAGTTAAAGTTCTAAACAAGAGAAAACTTTGCCTACTTAGTATTTATAGCAGCTTAACTAACTTGTACTTTCCTTACCATTTTTTTCTTTTTATACTTTTTATACTTTTATATTTTTTATACTTTTAGAAATTTTATTAGTCAAATTTTGATTTAACTTACTTAAATCATAACTTTGCATAAATATTTTCAAACAAATGGCCTAAATTACATGTATTTTATATTGATTTTTAAATTACATCCTTACATTATTTAAATTACATTTTAAAATTTCATTGTTTATATTATGTTATATTTCATGGTGAACACTGGTTTCCCATACATGGTATATCTCTATCACGTATATCACAACTTATGAATAGTTCTCCCTTCTTTGCCTTGGTTTTGCAACTTCTATCAATATTTATTCTTTGTTTTAAGCACAATTTTTTTCCTTTCCAAATTTATGTCTTTTGGTGCTGGCCTTACTCTAGGCCTCAAACATACAATTTACTCATATATGCATACCGATGAGACATTTTGATTTCCTTGGAGAAAATATACTTGATAACTAGGATATTGTTTATTCACTTTCATTTGTTATGTTATATACTATTTACTGACCACCCTATATTATGCCTGGGACTAGGGATATTAGGAACATGTACTAGGACTTGGGATCTAGTAGTAATAACAATAGACCAAATGCTTGCATTGATGCCATTAAAATGTCTGTATCAGGGGCCTCCCAGGTGGCGCAGCGGTTGAGCGCTGGGTTGCGAAGCTGCCCGCGGCCTCTGCGGCGCCGGTTCGATCCCCGGCTGCTCCCTGGCCACCGAAGGAGGGTCCCACATGGCGCGCAGACCTCTCCTGCCGCCCGCTGCTCCCCTCAGCAGTGTACTTCGGTCCTTCTGCCTGCTCTGCTCCCCGCTCTGGCTCTGGTGAATTCTCTCGCCCTCCCGGCTTCTGACTGTACCCAGTGCATGTATAAACCAAACAAACAAACAAACAAACAAATAGATAAATAAGACATGCCTCTAGAAAATTAAAAAAAAAAAAATGTCTGTATCAGTATTCTCCAGTAGAATTATGAGTCGAATATATAATTTAAATTTTTGATAGTTATGTTAAAATATTAAAAACAGATGAAATTAATCATAATATTTGTTTAAATATTTAAACATTTTTATTTAACCCAACATATGCAAAATTTTATGATTTCAACATGCAGTTCACATAAAAATAAATGATGAGATATTTTACATTCTTTTTTGCACATGAAGTATTTACTTGTTCAAGCCTTTATTTAGGTAAATTTGTAAATAAAATATTAATATATTTAAAGTACATAATGTGATGAATAGATATATAAGTGAACATTGTAAAGGATTCCTTCCATTGAGTTAATAAACATATTGGTTATTGCACATATTTATCTTTTTTTTTTTTTGGGTGTGTGTGTGAATGCATACTAAGCCTTTCAAATCTAATATGTATGTCAAATTTATGGCACATCTCAGTTCTGACTAGCCCTGAATGTACTTTTTAATAGTTACAAATGGCTGTTGGTCACCATATTGGACAGCATGGAATCCTTTAAGATAGGAGGCTCATACCAAACCCTAGTATGACCTAAAACTTAATAACACCGGTGCAATATAAAAAGTGTATTATTTCTCTATGCTGTCAGTGAACTGACTTTGAATAATATCCCTAAATCAAGCATATAATTTATCATTAAAAAGAAATTGTCTAGGGTAAGGTGGGAAATAGAAGAAATTGTAAATCAATGATTTTTGGTGTAGATGTTTTAATTAATGATAAATTTTAAAAGTCATTTATTGTTGAGATAGTCTTGGGGGTTGCTACTTTATTACCTCTGATAAATTATATCATTTTAGTTCTGAATTTTTTAAAGTGGTCCAGGTTTAGACTTTAGGGTAGCATGAAATGGAATTGGAAGTAAATTCCTGGAGTCTAAATTGTGATGCCATTTTTTTCCTGAAAGAAAGTAACATAGAAACACACAGGATCAAAGATGAAGTATACACAGGCAGAAGACACTGGCAGTGAAAGATGTTTCATCTTCTAGACACTCTCATTTTCAACTAATCCAAGGGAGCTCTGAAATTCACCAGTAAAAGCCCGACAGTAATGGCTTGAGCAGTGTTACATAGCAGCCCCGGAGGTGTTTCGAGCACTCCTCAGAATATTATCTTATATTTCAAGGTGAGTACTGGTTCCCATGGAAATCTACAAGTCTATATAGTAAGCCAGGCATTTAAACATTTTAAAAAGGGGGCAAAGAAAATTGCAAGCTCTCAGTGAAAAACCAGGCCTCAAGGGAAGCTAAGATAATTTACAGTGAAACAAAATTTTTTTATTAGTTTATACTCAGCTTGGAGTAGTTACCTAGCAACTTTTTTTTTTGACTGCTTTTTTTTTTTTTTTGCAGAAAAAGAGGATTTAAACCATGTAATGTTCATTTAGTGAAATTTAAGTTTTGTATCTTCTCTCCTCCACTTTAATAAAATTCAAATTGAAAGGATCATCTCTCACTTCTTAGGATTTGCTAACGTGGTGCATTTACCTTGATTGTAATCAAGAGGTGATTGACCTCTAAGCCTATTTTGGGATTAGTGGAATGAAATGAGTAAAACAGTCTCATGAATTCCTTCCTAGGATTTCAGATACTCCATTTCTTCATTGATTCTGGTAGCTTGCTGGTCCACATTTTGGTTTAAAGGGAAGACCTTGCCCCTAATAGGTGTAAGTGGATAGCTACACAGGTTTATGATAGTTTTTTTTTTTCTCTTTTATTGTTGAGTGGAGGGGAGATATACTAAAATTTCCCTGAGGAAAAGTATGCTATAAATCTGTGGTGGGGAAGGTAGAGGTCTGGAGGAGAGAGCTCTTAAACCATCATTTTCTCTCTGGTCATTACCCATAAGAAATGTGAAATAAAAAGAAGAGAAAGCCGGGTGAAAATTAACTTTAAGTCATAGAAACTGACAAGCAGCTTCTGTGATTTAGAGTAGAGTCATGTCAAGTCCAGTGTTGAAATAAGAAACATGGAGGACAGGCATTTTTATGTGGTCTGTAATTGGACAAGTGAGGAAAATGATTTGTTGAAGGTGATGCTAATGACAACAAACCAATGTCAAACTGTGAGATGAGAGGGAAAAGAACAATGGAGAAGAAAATATTTTGCCCAGCTAGAGTTTATGAGGAAAAAGGTTTGTACTGGAGGGAGATTTTTTTGGACACAAAAATGTAAATGTGGAGAATTATGTCTGAGACTGAGTTTTTATTTTTATCAGTACCTCCTCTTGTGTA
The DNA here is from genome assembly GCF_014898055.3 of Talpa occidentalis. Lineage (NCBI taxonomy): Eukaryota > Metazoa > Chordata > Mammalia > Eulipotyphla > Talpidae > Talpa > Talpa occidentalis. The sequence goes on along the minus strand of NW_023605194.1, from coordinate 101,333,548 downwards.
GGCTAAATGTGTTATGTTTCACTAAATGCACTCTTGGCTTGTCCTGCATTGCTATTACAGGTGATATTTAAAAACTATCAATTTTCCATTATGATAACATACATCTTGCAGTCCTGTTGGATGGGAGATAACTTTATGTTTCAAAAATAGCCACATGGTTTAGTGATAATATTTTAGTAGTCATTACTGGTTACATTTTATTTCTCCTCCCCCTAGATACCCTCCATCTCTGGACCATACTCAGTCCTGAAATAATCATACATCTTCCTCATTCACATTTACCTTTGCTGTCAGCTCCTGTCTTGTCCTGTCCATCTTCTTTCCTGCATGACTCAACCTTGGGGAAAATCCCATGGCTCTTTGTGTTAGGATTGAATAGTAACTAAAGAGTTTTCACATTAAAAAATATCCTATGAAAATCAAGCAAAGAGAATAGGAAAGAACCTGACAATAAAAAGTTATCTTGAGCCTCCCCTGGTGGCACAGCGGTTGAGCTCTGGGCTGCGAAGCTGCCCGCAGCCTCTGCAGAGCCAGTTCGATCCCCGGCCGCCGGCGAGGGTCCCACATGGCGTGCAGACCTCTCCTGCCCCGTCTGCTGCTCCCCTCAGCAGTGTACTTCATCGGTCTGCCTGTTCTGTTCCCTGCTCTCGCTCTGGTGAATTCTCTCACCCTCCAGTGCTTCTGACTATACCCAGTGCTTGTATAAACAAACAAACAAATAAATAAATAAATCTTTTAAAAAAAAGTTATCTTGTTTTATGTACCTATTTTTTCTAAGTGGTTCCATTTAAGATGTCCTCTCCCAGTGCCAGAGCATTTACTAGATGCTACTGCCTCCCTATTTGAGAAATCAAAATTTGACTCATAAAATTTCTGAATGGTACACAAAGAAAAAAAAGGTTTGGGAAGTACAAATTAGTTAAGCTGCTATAAATATTAAGTAGGCAAAGTTTTCTCTTGTTTAGAACTTTAACTAGATACAAATATTCATTAGTTTTACCAGATATTAGAAATAAGTTGAGGGCCTCCCTGGTGGCACAAGGGGTTAAGACACAACCTATGAAGCTGTCCACAGGCTCTGCAGCATGAGTTTGATCCCTGGCCAACCAGGGAGCAACCCACATAATACGGCAGACCTCTCCTGTCTCACTCGCTATTCCCCTCAGCAGTGTACTTCGGTCAATCTGCCTGTTCTGTTCCGCACTCTGTCTCTGGTGAATCCTCTCACCCTCCACACCTCTGTCCTGTACCCCAGCTCTTGTATGCATAAAATAAATAAATCTTTAAAAAAAAAGAAGTATGTTGAAAGTAAATTATTTATCAGGGAAATTCTCAAAATGGGAAAACAAATTAGACAATTTGGAAATTCTCAAAATATTTAATAATAGTTGTAAACTCTCAATAATAGTTGTAAACCTGTGTTTTTTAGAGAATTACCCAGTTATGTCTCATTCTAGAGGGGGAGATAAGGCATGGGGTTGAGAAAGTGCTACGATAGCATTTTAGAATTCTATAGAAAAGAGAATTTCCGTGAGTAACTCTAACAGCCGTCCTCAGAAAGGTATTCCTATTTTTCTCCATAAAATAAATTTCATTATCTTTGTTCCATTGTGTTCCATTGTGATAAAAGTTAGAGGCTCTAAATAAGGGAATTCATAGAAAATACATGCTTTGTTTTAAGATATAGCTTTGTCTATTTGCTTCCTTCTTATCAATGAAAAATACTTGTTTTTTGTACTGATAGTAAATACATGCTTCAAAATTCCAAAGTACAAAGGATATTTATTACAGATTCTCCCTCCCATGTCTGTTCCTTAGATACAAAATACCCGGAACAGTAAACTGGTTTCTTACTTGTCCTGTATTTATTCTTGGGTCTCTTTACTATCAAATATTTTTCTTTATTTTTTAACAAATATTTTATACTATTACTACCCATACTATTCTACACTTTGCTTTTTTTAAACTAAAAAAAAGTTGAAATTTGATATATTGGAAGTTGATTGATTTTAATATGCTTTATTCTTTTTAAAAATGACTGCATTATATTCTCTTATGTATTTTCCTAATTAATTTAACACATCCAATCTTATGTGAATATTCACTGTATTCAACTTATTCACATGTAGTTCGCTCTTTTTGCTCTATTAAAAATGCTATATTTAATGTCTTTTTAAAAAAATTTACACATCCATGCACACAAGATCTGGGGTACAGGTCAGAGGGGTGAGGGGTGAGAAGACCCACCAGAGACAGAGTGGGTTGCAGAACAGGCAGACCGACCTAAATACACTGCTGAGGGGAGCAGCAGGTGAGCCAGAAGAGGTCTGCTTCACCATGTGGGTTACTCCTTGGCTGGGGATCGAACCCATGCTTCAGTGGCTGCGGACAGCCCCATAGGCTGTGTCCCAACCCTTGCTCCACCAGGGAGGCCCTATATTTTATATCTTTTCAGAAGTATATGAGTGCAGCTATAGTATATATCACTAGAAGTGACATTCCTGGATATGTATTTATAAATTTGCTGGATATTGACAAATGATCTTCCATAGAAGTTTTGAAATTGTATCCTGTCAACAGTGTACCAGCAGGCCCCCAGAACAGCCAAATCAGATAATGAATACGGCTATCTTGCTAACATTGTATTTCTCCTACTATGAGTGAATTTGGGTATCATTTCATTCTTTTTAAAGCTATGTTTATTTCTTTAAAGTGAACTATGTGCTTATTCTTTGCCATTTTCTGATGTACTTCTATACTTTTGAAACTGATTTCTAGAAACTCTTTATATAGCAAATGGAAGCTAAATTCTTTATGACATGGAGGTATTTTTATTCCAGTTTGTCATGAGTTTTGACTTTGGCAAAATTTGCCATGCAGGGCCTCCCCTGGTGGCACAATGGTTGAGTGCTGGGATGCGAATCTGCCCGCAGCCTCCGCAGCACTTGTTCAATCCCCGGCCACCAGCGAGGGTCCCACATGGCAGGACAGACCTCTTCTGCAGCGCCTGCTGCTCCCCTTAGCAGTGTATTTCGTCAGTCTGTCTGTTCTGCTCCCTGCTCTGGCTCTGGTGAATTCTCTCACCCTCCTGTGCTTCTGACTGTACCCAGTGTTTGTATAAATAAATAAACAAACAAATAACTAACTAAATAAATAAATCTTTAAAAAAAATTGCCATGCAGAAGCAGTTGTGTGCTGGGTTGCGAAGCTGCCCGCAGCCGCTGCGGCGCCGGTTCGATCCCCGGCTGCTCCCCGGCCACCGGAGGAGGGTCCCACATGGCGTACAGACCTCTCCTGCCGCCCGCTACTCCCCTCAGCAGTGTAGTGAATTCTCTCACCCTCCCGTGCTTCTGACTGTACACATGTCGTTACATTTGATACACATGTCGTTACATTTATCCATTTTATATCCATTTTATTTATTTTTTTAAAGATTTATTCACTTATGCATACAAGAGCTGGGGCACAGGCCAGAGACGCAGTGGGTGAGAGGACTCACCAGAGACAGTGGGGAACAGAACAGGCAGACAGACCGAAGAACACAGCTGGGGGGAGCAGCGGGCGAGGCAGGAGAGGTCTGCCGCGCCCTGTAGGGTGCTCCCTGCTTGGCTGGGGGATCGAACTCCCACTGCAGAGGCTGGGGACTGCCCCACAGCGTGGTGCCCAATCCTTTGTGCCACCAGGGAGACCCTATCCATTTTTAAATCTTAATGATTTCTGAGTTGTTAAATCATTATTAGAAAGGCCTTCTCCCTCTGAGATTATAATAAATTCTCCAGCGATATCTTCAAGTACTTTCATAGTCACTTTATATTTTGAAAATATATGAGATACAGCCAAAAAAAAAAAAAAAAATTCCTAAGTGTCCTAACAGTTGTAATACACAAATACCAAAAGGAAAAAGAAGGGTTTTGTGGCCTAGACACATTTGAAAACAGACATTCATGTCTGGTTATAAGAGGTTTCCCCTTGAATTTGCTTTCAGAGGTTATCTTCTGCAAACTGGGCCCTGCCCCTACTGTCCTCAACCACTGATCTTGAAGTGGAAGGCATCTGAAGTTGACAGAGATGCTATGTAGGTATAATTGAAGATAATGGCTCCCTCCTGCCCACAGATATTACTAAAACGAGAACTTAATATTCGTTTGTGCAGTGCTGTAGAAAGCAATTGGAGGCACATACACTGTGGAATAGATCTGATATCATTAACTTTAAGGTTAAATGCTTTCTCAGTGAGTTACCTGTGCAAGTAAATTAAATCAAACATTTAATGTTATATGCAGGTTACTTCATTTATGAAGGTTAAATAGCTGAATTTCAATATCATTTTTTAGCTTTGCAATGATAAAGATTTGGAAAGCGTTCCTGTTGTATATACCATTCTAAATTGCTCAAAGAGAACATCTATGCATATTAATGACTTGTTTTCTCACCTCTTTGCTGTGCTAATGAAATACCTGCAGGTAGCAAGTTATATAAATTAACTATTTGTTTGATTAGTTAAAAAACACCTAGCAAAAAATAGTAATCCTTTTTTGTCACTACGAAAGTAACAGAGTTGGTAGAGGAAATCCTATTGATTACCTAAAGAATACCAAAAAGATCAAAATATTTTTTTCTAAGAAATAGGTTTTTCCAGAAATCAGGATATTTCTATCTTAATCAATTCAAATCTTTACATTATTTGAAACTGCATTGCTATTATTAAATATACACTTCAGTCTAAAGGATTTTTATGATAGCAGTGTTAATTTTCTGCCCCTATACTCAAGGAAATGCAGAGACCTCTTTCTGGCAAAGATTTCCTGGTTCAATAAGGAAAATAAAATGTCATCATAGTCTGCCAAATCAGTCCATCTGTATGGTCTGTCTGGATGAAATGCCAGTGGATTAGTGAGAACACTTGAAAAGTGAGGGAAGTTGATGTAGCACCTCGCTGAAGCTCTCTTTACCATGGAACTCTTGTTGGACTCTTCCAGCTTAAAAGGAATGGGGATTTGCATTGTTCTTAGTTATTGGTTATTTTAAAAAAAATGATGCAGGGAACCAAGGAAAAAGGAAATGATGTCTACAGCTTCAGAGAGCTTAGATGCTTCCTCGAATTAGCAGGCTACAGCACCATTCTGGCATCCAGATGATGAGAGAAACAAGGAAAGGTGACCCAGGAGGATACTTCTGAAACAATTCTGGAAGACAGCAATGGGGTCTTGGCTAGGTGGTGACAATGGGAAAAGGAAGTGGGAGGGAGGTTGACATGCACATGACTTTTAGGCACAAGGGAGCAGCCTGTGGTCAAGTTGAGGTTTGTCAATTGGAGGAAGGAACTGGAAGGTGTCATTTATTGCTTATTTAACATACTCAGATACTAACATAATCTTATAGTCTAGCAGTTGGTCAATAATGACTTACAAACTCCCAGTGAGCACTGTACTTAAGTCAGGAAATCTAAATACAATGTTTATTATTTATTAACCCATAGGAATTAGCTTTACAGCATAAGGTCAGTCTACTATCACTTTTACTCATAACCATGGGACCAGTATTTTTGAGTTATTCACAAGTGTAATGGATTTCAAAGCCAAAGATTTCCTTAGAGGTTTGTAGAAAATTGGAGAGTCATAAAATGTGGGAGGGAAAGAGGTAGAATATTTCCTTTTGTGGAAATACTGCAGAATGGATGCTCATCTGCTTTAATGTTGCATAGATTCAGTTTTGCCTTGCAAAACCTAAACTTACTTACAAAAAAGTCTGCTGTCTTGTGTTAACAGATGCAGTTCTGATCCTACATCACTTGTACATTTCCTGATATTTCAGTGTGTGTCTTTCCTTTACTGTCTAGTTTCATGTGAGTGAAGCACTCAATTCCTTTGGCTTGACCTCCTAAAAGGAAAAGCCCCTTAAAATGCCAAGTTATAACTTCTACAAGGTTCAACTCAATGGTCTTTAAAAATAATAGCAGAAAGTAGGAATTTATTGTTAGAAAAGAGGGAATGAACTGAGTGAAGTCTCTAAATTATACTGCATTAAGATGGAATTTCTCTTCCATACATTTCTTTTTAAATTTGGCAGTCAACTATTAACATTTCCTAGTTATTTTATGTTATCCATGTAACATGCTTTAGAATTATAAAATAAGCATATAAATAACTTTTAATGTGAGCAAAAACCTTTTATTAGATTAACTGATGACAGGGAAAGTTTTTCTTAAAAGGGCAAAGGAATTATATGAATTTTATGTGACTTAATCAGCCAGATTTCTAGGTGTGATTTTTCAAAGATGCATTATTATTATTTCAGCTTAATTTAATTCCTAATTTCCTTTTGCATCTAGGAGGCTAATAGCAATATGACTTTTTCGATATCGAGAGAGAAAAATATTCTCTCCATTCCCTCTTTCCAATTTCCTTCCTTAGATTTAAGATTCATCAATGGCAAAATCAGTGCTAGATATTTTTTCTAGTTTGGGTGCAGGAAAAAGAAATCTTTAAATGTGTTATAAAGGTGAAGTAGTTAAGGCCACATATATGGTCATTTGTCATTGATTTGCCTACTGGCACATTGAATTTTTGTAATTTGTGCTGAATCTGCTAGGGCTGAGTGCCAGTTTTATAGGCATTCAGTCCTAGGAAGTGTGATGTGCATATGCAGGTGGAACAGATTGTCTTGATGGTCAAGGCTGAGAACCCCTTTCTCAGAGAATTCGTCTTTACCTTCCTGCTCATTACACTCATCCTGATATTGTGTTGTTACTTTCCTCTGCAAAAGTAATTCAAAATAGGGCCTCCTCTGGTAGCACAGTGGTTGAACTCTGGGCTGCGAAGCTGCCCACAGCCTCTGTAGCGCCGGTTCGATCCCCGGCCACTGGCGGGGTCCCACATGGCGCGCAGACCTCTCCTGCGGCCCGCTGCTCCCCTCAGCAATGTACCTAGGTCCCTCTGCCTGTTCTGTTCTGTTCCCTGCTCTGGCTCTGGTGAATTCTCTCACTCTCCCGCGCTTCCGATGTAACCAGTGCTTGTATAAATAAATAAATAAATCTTTAAAAAAAAAAGTAATTCAAAATAGTAGAGCATAGCCAAAGTTGTCAAGCTAGAGTCACTGTTAGAGACAAAAACTAGTGTTAAGGAGGTGGGGAAATCTCCCCTGACCCCAAAGCTTTCCTTCCTGGTTGGTGAAATAATTAAATAAATATCCGACAGATTAGAAGAACTGAACGAAAGAACAAATTTTATAGGTATGTAATGACGTACACAGTAAAATTGATCAACTTGTCCATGTGACTCCAGATGCTATTTGAAATGAAATACCTTAACTAAACAGAAGGAGGAGTTTTGGGAGGAGTTTAGGCTCAAGTCAGTTAGGGAGCTTACCAAGGAAGACTGAGTAAACAAATGTATGATTGCTATGCAGATTTACGTTCTGCCTTCTTCGCTGAGGAAAGTTAAGGTATTCCCTTATAGTGAGGAAGATAGCCTTAAGGGAGAGAGCTTCTCCTTTGTAAATGTCTTTCACAAAAAGGCAATCTCTACCCAGGCTTCAGAGCCCTCCTATGAACTATATCTCTTGTCAAAAGGTTGGGGTGGCCCTTTTAGCTCCCCTGGAACATGTAATTCCATAAAGGTGAGGCACCCTTTTCCTCACTCCCATTTACATGCAGCCATCCTGGGTTACAAGCCCCAGGATACCATTGTAAAGAGCAGGAATGGACACGGTGCAGGTTTTCTAGGATCCAGCAGATCGGGTAAAGGAGGAGTCAGAGTCCTCAGTGGTCTTGCAGGTCTTTTATTGGGATTTAGCAGGTACGTGGCAGGCAGGGGTGCTGGGGGGCCGGGAGGCTAGCAGTCCTCCCAGTCCCCAGCAAATCCTCACTCTATCTGGGCTCTCTGGCGTTCGCTCTACTTCTCTCTCGGCTTCTGTTGCTTCTTTCTCGGCTTCTCTTTTGGCTTCTGCTGGCATCCCCGTGACGCCGCCCTTAAAAGCCCAGTCTCAGCCCAGGTGAATCCCATCTACCTCTGCCCACACCCTACTCCAGGTGCCCGCCATCAGGCATGCATTCAGGACAAGGATCCATCATCTATCCTGATGGCGGGAGGGCAGAAAAGCCTGACATTTTTCCTTACCCTACAACATGAACTGGGTTTTCTGACCAGAGAGGTACCAGACACTAGAGGTGGGGCTGAGTGTCTAGGTGGGCCTACAGAACACAGATGTCAGGGGACCTGCATCTCTGTTGCTTTTCTGCCTTTGATTTGTACCCTTTGTAGCGGCAGGATGGGCACAGGGCAGGTTCTCTATGACCCGAGCAGATGGGTGAAGGAGGAGTCCTAGGAGCCCTCGTGGCTTTTCAGGCTTTTATTTGACCTTTCACCAGGCACATGGCAGGCAGGGGTGCTGGGGGGCCGGGAGGCTGGCAGGCCTCCCAGCCCCAGGGGAGTCTTCACTCTTTCTGGGCTCTCTGGCGTTGTCTCGTGGCCTCTGTTTCTCTGCTGGTGGTTCTGTTCTGCTGTCCTGCTCTGCCTGAGATGCAGGCTTTATAAGCCCCATCTCAGCCCAGGTGAGTCCCATCTACATATGCCCACACCTGATTCCAGGTGCCCGCCATGAGGCATGCATTCAATCTGATGGCAGAAAGGTGAAAAAGCCTGATACTTTACTTACCCTACACCCTGGAACTGCTAAGAGGAGACACATGAAGGAGAGACATGAAGAGATGCTTGGAGGAGATAAGTAGAAGAAACATGGGTAAGTAATACACTGGCAGGCTGTTCTTGGTCCTTGACAGAGGCAGTGGCAGCCTTTATCATGACTTCATGGTGGATTATTATTGTACATTTTGAATTTTGAGTTTTTCCTTCTGCCCCACCTCTCTGGGGCCTGCCTAAGCTCTTTCTTGTGGCTCCTTTCCAGAGGTACTTCAGACTGTGGCAAGTTTTGGGGTTTCATTGGCCTCATTTTGAGCCAATCCTGTTTGGCTGGGCATTGCTGGTAGGAATTTTTGGAGTTTTATTGAGAAACTGTTATAGGGCAACCCCGATACACAACGGGTTGCCTGACTGTGGGTCCTCACCCCGCGCACTTAAAAGGACTTATCAATACTCTACTGCAGGCACACGCGAAAGGTTAATAAAAGGTTTATTTACAAGGGAAGGGCAAACGAGGAAATATACAACTCAGGGAGAAAAGTGGGAGACAAAGTTTTAAATGCGTCCTACTCGATCCACGGATCTGGAATCCCAAATGGCACTCTGAGAGCTGGCTGCGAGCCAGGAGCCCTGAAGCCAGGAGGCGAGCGAGAGAGCGACCCTCCCAAGGCCCATGTGTCTGGTTTTTTATACCAACCCTGGCTGCTTAACTCCACCCTCAGGTCCCTGCCACCTTCCCTTTGGTTGTGACAGGATTTGTCTTTCCCAATGTCTTGATGGCTTTGGTCTAGAGTGGGTGTGGAGTCCACAAAGCCTGTATGGAATTAGATCAGAACATCCTTTCCCCCTAACAAAACTATGATTTGAAATCCTTTCTTCTCTCTATGCACACCAATTCTATTAAAAATCATTTATTCTAAGAGTCCCCTGTCTTTGCCTTTGTGCAGGCAAGAATCCCTTTCAGAGCATGTACTTCTTAACTGTTTGGGGTCTCTGGGTAACCCTCTGTCATGTGCTAACACCCCTACACATCCAAATTAATTTTTTTATTGAGGAAACATTAGTTTATATATATATATATATATATCAGATATATATATCAGTTGTTTGGGGATATATATATATCTCTCAGATATCTATCTATCTATCTATATCTATCTGTCTATCTATCTATCTATCTATCTATCTATCTATCTATCTATCTATCTCAGGTGTTTGGCTTCTTGACATCTGTAATACCACAAAGGTTTAGTGTCCATGCAACACAATTTAAATTTTGACTGAAATTAAAAGAAAGAAATTGTATTAGAACACCAACTGAGTCTTTACCTCCCTGTATCGTTAACTCTTTTTTGAGGCTTTATTTTCCTGAATAACTAAAATCAGTGTCTGGCTAGACTATCACATGTGCCAGAAAATTCTACAAGTAGTTTTCCTTCTCATCTAGGTTTGGTATTAGGATCCAAAACATTGTTTGGGTGATATTTTGTGCTATTATCCCCCCAAATGATGCTAAAGTGAAATCATTAATTTTTAATCGGAAAACACTTTAATTAATTCAGAATGTGAAAGGTTAGTTTGAAAATAAGGTATGATACAAAGGGGATGGCATGCACCCTGCTGCGCAGCAGATTGGCTCTGATCTTTTGCAATCCAAGTGAGAGGTTGTTGTTCTGTTATGGATGAAAAGGCTCATTATCTCAAAGATAATTGCCCAGATGCCATACCAGTGAGGTCACACTGAACAGGGCTGTGGTTTCTGAACCAAATACTTGAGCTAATTAACAGTTAAAGGTGTAGGGAACCATTTTATTTATTTATTTGTTTAAAGATTTATTTATTTATACAAGCACTGGGGTACAATCAGACGTGCGGGAGGGTGAGAGAATTCACCAGAGACTGAGCGGAGAGCAGAACAGGCAGACTGACGAAGTACACTGCTGAGGGGAGCAGCGGGCGGCAGGAGAGGTCTGCGCACCATGTGAGACCCTCGCTGGTGGCTGGGGATCAAACTGGCGCTGCAGAGGCTGCGGGAAGGTTTGCAGCCCAGCGGTCAACCACTGCGCCACCAGGGAGGCCCTAGGGAACCATTTTAATGTATTACATAGAGAACAACCAATAAATACTTCTAACCAAAAAGTTTAACTTTTTGGATACTGGATGGAGCTATATAGCGAAATTAGGCTTTTATTAGGAAGAAAGGAAGATGTTCTCTTCATTTTTGTATGTATTTATGTTGTAGAGCAACCCCGATACAAAACGGGGTGCCTGACTGTGGGTCCTCACCTGCACGCTTAAAAGGACTTATCAATACTCTACTGCAGGCACACGCGAAAGGTTAATAAAAGGTTTATTTACAAGGGAAGGGGAAATGAGGAAATGTACAGCTCAGGGAGAAAAGTGGGAGACAAAGTTTTAAATGAGTCCTACCCGATCAGCCGATTTGTAATCCCAAATGGCGCTCTGAGAGCTGGCTGCAAGCCAGGAGCCGTGAAGCCAGGAGGCGAGCGACCGCCAGCCCAAGGCCCACGTGTTTGTGTTTGGTTTTTATATCCAACCTGGCTGCCCAACTCCACCCTCAGGTCCCAGCCACCCTCCCTTTGGTGGTGATGGGATTTGTCTTTCCCAATGTCTTAATGGCTTCAGTCTGGAGTGGGGGGTGTGGTCCACAAAGCCTATATGGGATTAGCTCAGGACATCTTTTCCCCCTAACAATTACATGTTTTCTATATTGCTTCTTTTTTTGATATTTCCCCAAATGTGCAAATAATTCTGTTAACTTTTAAAGAAAGTCAGATAGCATAAGCGGATAAGTAATGAAATATTTTAATACCTATAGATTCTATTTTACATTTTTAAGCTAAGCTTTTAGATTTCAAGGTTTATGAATACAGATGAAATGTTGAAGCTACAGACATTGATATTTTTCTGGAAAATATGCTCATAGAAAACTGCAGTACACCAAAGGCCAGGCTGGAGAAAAACACAAGTGAGACTTTGACCTTAGTTCTGTCTCCTGTTCTTCAAAGTAAATGCTATGCTCTCTTGGTTTTTTGAATTGCATCATCTCATAATGACTCTGCAGGTGGTGCCATCTGAATTGAAATTGAATTTTATAGTAAGTCACAAGGTCTGATTCTATTACAAAAATTATAAACACTTTAAACCAAAACTAAGGAAGTTGCATGTGGACTAGATGATTGTAATAAAGAACAAGGTTATTTCCATGATTTTATGTATATTTTTGTCCTCTTCTACCTTTGCACAGATTTGTGGAGTGGATAGTTGGGGGAACAGCAATAGCTAGAGTGAAAACCAAATGTGAAAATTTGAGCATTTGTTGACAGAGTCACAAGGAGGGAAACTTCTGAAAAGGTCTGGTTTGAGATATGGAATAAACTGGAACACAAAATGAGCTAAGTTAGCATCACAGAAGCAGAACGGTGAAAGATCAGCTTCTAAATAGGCACGGGAAACCTTTTCTTCTGGCTTCCACTGGCTTATGGTTTTATTGATTTTTCCTATGTGAGGTGGGTTAGAACTTTAGTACTGGCATTATGTAGGGTTTTTGTAGTTTATTTATATAAAGTAATTTTAAAGGATTTTTTATATAGTGCAGATTTAGTTATCAGTCACACTTGAGCTGGTTTTTGAAGAACTTGTGTGTTTGAGTGGAATGATTATTGTCTGTACCCAATGTCCTCTTCTCTTGGGAGCTTGTGGCATGACACAGTCAATAACAGCTCGCTTCTTCTGGCCACAGTGATAGATTCAGGGGTGTGCTATCTGGTTGTTTTTTTGGATGAACTGGGAGGGAATTATCCATTTTATTTCTTGTGTAGGATTGTAAGCTTTTTGCCTGCAGAGTTGCCTACAGCAATGTCTTATTTCACAAGGAGAAAGCCTGGAGAGTGAAGCTGATGCCCAGAGGGCAGGCAAGCCTGAGGAGGTTTGATAACTTTTAAGTTCCTAGCTCAAATCCCTTAGGTCCTCAGGGCCTTCCTGATTTCCTGCAGCACTTATTCTGTGGTTATCACAGGAGTGATATAGGGCTTAGGATATATTACTCCAAGCACCCGTGGCATATTGAATATTTTCCAACTGAAGGGATTTGAGAAATGGCATAGTTGGGAACGAATTTCTTACTATGAAGCAGTTCATAACCCTACTGTGAAATGCCCTTCCTCTATCTAAGGAAAGGAACATTCTTATCCTTAGATAGAATGAAGGATTCAGAGTAGACCTGAACACACCGGACTGGTTAAGTTCCTCCAGCTTACTATGCTTAGTGCACCTTTGTCCTGTCATAGCTCTCTGACTTTTCACTCTTCATCATGCCACTGGCATGAAAACAGTTTAACCTTTCTTCAGGTCTTCATTTCCTTATGAAGATTGCTGTGTCACATCTGTGTGCTTTTCTCTTGTCATTAGAGGAACAATAAGAAGCAAATTTGGAACAAATGAATGAAGTTCCAAAAGAACTCCACCTTCTGATATCTTCACAGATTTCACCCCTATCTTCAAGCTGATGAGATCTCAGGAGCTGATTACAACTGAGAGCTTGCCATGAACCTGACTTCCCAGGCAGGGTACTGCTGGGAACTAGGGACAGAGTTAAGTAGCCAACTTAGGTTAGCATAGGAAAAGTCAATTCGATAACATGTATAAAGAATTTCCATGATAGCAAATTCTAAAGAGTAATGACATGGGTTAGGGATATTTACTTTGTGTTTAGGGACCTGAGACATCCAGGAGACAGAGTGGGGGGACTCTTTATGATAGATAAAAGATGGGATTCTCAATGAGAATCTCACTGATGAATATACAACTGGATGATAACTCGCAAACTACAGGCTCAGTCATAAAAAGGGGGTGTGGTGATGCTTCTTAGATTAGGAAAGGGACAAAGAATTCAAGTGAAGAGAATTCTAGTCTCCAGGGCCTTTACTGTTCTCAACTCAAAACAATCTGCATCGTAATTGACTAGGCTCATAGTCCTTGCCTGGCATCTAGTTCCCACACCAAGGTGTCATGATAGAAGAGGTTTATCTAGGCATATTGAGAAAAGACTGTCTGCCTCTTTTGGGGAGACAGACCCTACAATATTCAACCTTGTCTGGGATGAAAAGAAGCAAGGAAGTAAGGCTAGAGCCCAGAGTTTGCTTCGCATTTGGGGATTGACTGATTGGATAGACAGTGTTTCTGGCTTAGTGGAATATTTACTATATTCTTTTATAGATAGCCAAAGTTATCTAAGTTTTGGTTTGTTGACATGGCAACCTGGGCAAGGCAACTCCTTCTGGATTTGGTGGGTTGTTGACTGAAGAAATGATGTCTAGAGTTTCTGATGTCATTTGGGGGCTTCCCAATGAATGAACACCCTACTAGGGTAGCGGACAGTAATGTGGGAAAAAAAAAATCACAGAATTGTCCACCCTCAAAATATTGTCTCCAATTTCTTACAATGTGAAGTAACAAAATTTATTTTTAAAGGAATTTTAATAGCTCTGCTACCTGCAGTCATGCTGCTACTCTTACAAAATGGCTTCTTAATAAGGGACATAATAGGAAGTGAGTCATCTACAGTGATTGAATTGAAAATTTAGATTTTATTAAAAAATGAGTAGTAGATAAATCCTTGATCAATTATCAGATACTACTGAGGCATCTGATTACTTTTGATTTGATTGGGAAAAATGTCCCCAGGTGCTGATGAGATGTGGAGAATTTCTGATCACTGTAATAGACAGAATGTATTAGGAAGGATTTGCAAGGAGGTAAAGCAATTTAAGATAATGCTTCCCCCTGCCCCACACCAATTCCATTTAGTAATACAAAATACATGCCTACTTCAGAAACACGGGAGAATTGAAATGACTGCTGTGATAGTTATAAAACTGAAATATCTTCAAGAAGGAATCTTTTTTAAACAATTATGTCTCATTATACTTAGGAAATAAAAAGGTTCTTTGTATTTATGAATGAACAAATGTTTTTTTTTTCTATTTTGCAGCTATGTTTTCTTTTTCACAAGTGTATGAAGTAGAATACCATTTATTTTTAAATTAAAAAAATGATTTTTAATTGAAAAGGCTTCACATTTCTGAAAAACAAAACAAAACAAAACAAAACAAAACAAAACAACAAACAGAACTACAAAATCCAAGCAATGAAAAAGTTATGTACAGAAAGAGTAAGTCTTTCGGGCCTCCCTGGTGGCGCAGGCGGTTGAGCAGAAGCTGTCTGCAGCCTCTGCAGCGCAGGTTCGATCCCGGCCAGCTGGGGTGGGTCCCACATGGCGTGGCAGACCTCTTCTGTCTCGCCCGCTGCTCCCCTCAGCAGTGTATTTCATCAGTCTGCCTGTTCTGTTCCCTGCTTTGTCTCTGGTGAATCCTTTCACCCTCCTGTGCATCTGTCCTGTACCCCGGTATAAACAAATAAATAAATCTTTTTTTTTTTTTAAAGAGTAAGTCTTTTTTTCAACTTAGCACACAGCATTACTCCTTACTGGCAGTGATTCATATTTGTTTTTCTGTCTCAAATCTCATGAGTAACCTGGATGAATGAATGAGTACATCGTGTCATGTATTGAGCAAATATTTATGGAGGACTTCCTATACGTCAGGCATTATGCTCAGTGCTGGGAATGTAGTTATGAAAATGGTCACTAAAGAATCTGCCCTCAGTAAGTTTCTGGGTATATGTACATGGGGGACTGAAGGGGAGTAACTAAATAAGCATTTTCCTATAGGTGTTGGAGCATCATCAGAGGTTCTGTTATCACCTAGAAGGCATTTAGAAGATGGGGAAATTCATCAGGGCAGAGGTTTCCAACTTTGTTGCTACCACCCTCTTAAGATGGATAATTCTTTGCATGGGGCTGGCCTGTTTGTGGCTACATGTTTAGCAACATTCCTGGCCTCTAACCACTATATCTCAGAATCTTGTCCTCAAAACCAAAAGTGCTTCCAGACATTCCTAAATAACCCCTGTGGGGAAAAAATTGCCCCAGTTTGAGAACCACTGAGCTAGAGGAATTTGTAGATCTTGGCTTGGGAATGCAAAGAGTTGTGGGATAAAATCAAGTCAACTGTGGAGGTAATTTTCAGAAGAGGTTTTGAAAATTCACCTTTGGGAAATCTTTACAAATTTGATTGATCTTTTTCTGTCCAAAATAAATTAGGAGTAAAATCTGTAGGAGGAATGGATTACCAGGGTTCATAACTAACATTTGCCACTCCCAGGGCATGATAATTTTATCTGGTGTATTTTCAGTGCATGGAAAGAGCAAACTCTAAAAGTTAGGCAAGACATTACAAAACATGTTTTGTGACCTTAGGAAGCTTGTTTATTGTATGCTTTTTAAGGCAGAGGTTATATTTTATGAGACAAGTTTATGAGACACATTAAAAGGCACTAGAGAGTTTGATGTGACTATATTTAAACAATAATTCAAGACAATAAGGAAAGCACTTTCATGTGATTACTAATGAAATTTTCCAGGAATTTAGGGGAACAAGGCCTCCTTTTAGGCTTAGTGGTAGGAGAAAGACCACCCAGAGCGAGATCTATCTATGTCTCTCTGGTTTTAGAAATGGGTAAGATTTAGATGAGAAAGATGGCAGGTATTTCAGGCTGGAATGAAGTCCTGAACAAAGAGATGGAGATAGTGATGCACAAGACAGTTTTAGCAGAGAACAACTGGGACAGGAACTGAATTTTTGGTGAAAAATAGAAGATGGGGCAAAAGGGATGTTTGGATTCCACTTGTGTTTCCATTTTTGCACACAGTAGTAAAATGTTTTTGGGGACACTTGCAATATGCCTCTGAGAGACACCTGACATCAGCTACCCAGGAGCCTTGGACATAACTCAAAAGAGAAGACTTAATGTTGCTTTGGTTTAGGCCCATGTGGTTTTCTCCACAATGTGCTGGTTATTAGTTTGGGCAATGTGCTTATTTTGGTCCTGTGTTCTTTTGTATGAAACTGTGGTTTTAAGAGAATCATATTGTCTATGCCTGTAGAAGAAGTTTCAGTTTCCAAAGCTGTCTCCTTAATTTCCTTTCTCAAATTCTTACCACTCTGGTCATATGGATGTGGTAAAGATATTCTCTTTTCTTAACAACTTCCAAGGATTCTGGGACACTTTTGTGGTCAGAGTAATAAATAGATGAAAATAACTTAATCATGACCTCGACCTCACACATCCCTAAGTGTCATATATATTATCATACATTACTTCCTACAAGATATAAATAGAGGTGCATAGAAGAGGCAGCCACAAGCAAATCAAATCAACAAATAAAGAAATGACATAACATGTAACCGTGCTATCCAGTGGCAACCAAAACCCTTTATTTCTCTCATATTTAAGTCAGAGTAATATTTATACGCCAATGAGGTGAAGACAATGCCAAAGGAAAGCATATGTAAAGGACTGTATTTTCAATATCTTCTATAAGTTTTTTTTCTGCATAATCATTTGAAAAAATAAGATTCTATGCACATTGTTTTATTTATTTATTTTAAATAATATATTTTTATTGATTTATTTTATCTTGTTACCTTTTATCCTTGTTTCCCCCCCTCCCTCTATAGGATTTCTCCCCTTAGGCATGGCCTCCATAGTCCTGCAACCACAAAATCATGCATAATCCTGCACTGTAGTCTGCTGTACTCTTCCCTACACCTTTGATCTCCCTTCTCCCGCCCCTGATACTTGGGATCTATGATCAGTTTTCAAGGGTTAGTTTTAAAGTTTGTCTTTTTCTGATACATGGTTTGGTTTCTCTATATTCCACATATAAGTGAAATCTTCTAGTATTTATCTTTCTCCTTCTGGCTTATTTCACTTAGGATAATCCCTTCCAGTTCCATCCATGTTGCTGCAAATGAGATGAGTTTATCTTTTTTAATGGCGGAATAGTATTCAATTGCCCACAGATTCCAGAAGTGATTTACCTTGTTGGGACTTTACGGGAACATGAGAATCAATTTCAGCATTTAATATGAATGTTTCATCTCCGATATTTTCTAATTTGGAATGTGTGAACAAACTGGAAGGGAGGGAGGCAGCGAGAGAGTGAGAGAGAGAGGACTTTATCTTTATTATAAGGAATTGGCTCACACAGATGTAGAGACAGAAGTCTACGATCTGCAGTTGAGAAGCTGGAGATCCAGAAGAGTGGATGGTGTAGTTCTAGTCCAAGTCTTTCTTAATCAGTCTCTTATTCAATTAGGCTTTCAATGGACTGGATGAAACCATCTTTACTGGGGAGGACAGTAGGATTTATTTACTCAGTCTGCTGATACGAATATTAATTTTGTTCAGAAACCCCTTCACAGACATTCCCTATGATAGCATAGTTTAGTTTGGCACTGATTTAATATAAATATCTTGATAAAAGTAGCTGGCATAAACGAAAGAACAAAAACATGTGTGCTGACATTATGCTTTATTTAAAACTCAGAGAAGTAAGTTTAAATCCCATTTGTATCATTTTGAAAGTGTTTCCCTCTCTTTTTCCTCCTGCCTTCTTTCATTCGTTAAAGAACAGTTAAGAAATGATTTAAATTTGTTCAGAAAAGCTGGGTTACAATCTGGAGATGAACCATTTTGCTGAAATTACTATTTGCAAAAATATACTGTTCCTTAGATGCCTGAACTGTTCTTGTGATGGAAAGCAGGTGTGACACAGCTGGAAGGTGAGGGTTGCCATGGTCACAGCAAAAGCCCTCAGACAGCTCAGATGCTTAGAGCGTTGGCCCGTGTGATCCTTTGTAACAGCTGATCCTTCCCAAGCCATGATGGATGACGTTCTCTAGGGAACTTCGAGTGCTCACTGCTGTGAGGTGCTTTCCCTCATTTATGGATTCACCTTTGATTTGACAAAATAATGCTGTAACATTTGATTTTACCCTTGTGTTTTAAAGTCATAGCAACTGATATGGGTTAAGGATACTTATAGTGTTTGAATACATTAGTCACCCTCACTTGTTTCTTCAGAGAAAATGTTATACAGCGTTTACAGTTGGGTTCTGAAGTCAAATTGCCAAGTTTAAAGATAGGATGTAGTCATTTTTAGCATGTGATTCCAAGCAGTCTATTCTCTTTGCCTCGTTTTCCCCTCTACAAAGTGGAGAATGATAATGGTACCTATCTCATAGAAGGTTTTCAAAAGAATTAGATGAGACAATGCAGCTGAAGTATTTGGATCCATCTTTGACACACACAGTGCTCAGTAAATGTTAATATTTACTATATAAGCAACAAATTGAGGTATTTAAATTCAAATGTAAGACTTCATTTCTAAAAATGTGTAATTCCTAACTCTCAGAGATTTTTAAATACATTGAACCCATTGGAGGTATATGTATAAGTATGTGCATGAGTTGGATGTCAGGAAAATGTGACCATGTAAATCCAGGCAGTGACTGTTTACCACCATTTTATTAAGGATGGGGTGAAGTAAAACCACAATTAGGAATACTAGGCTTCTTCACAAATTTGTTATGTCTTTTGTAAATTCTAATTCTAGAATTAGAGTTACCCTTTAATTACATTCTACTGCAGGAGGAGGATGGAGTGAAGCTGTCCTTTAGGAGAGCAGAGTTTAGGTGCCATATTTATCCCCTTTTAAGATTATGCAAGAAGAGTTTAGTTTCCCATTTCCTCATTAGAAAGATGCAGAAAGAGGGCCTCCCCGGTAGCACAGTGGGTTGAGTGCAGCTCTGTGAAGTTGTCTGCAGCCTCTGCAGTGCGGGTTTGATCCCAGCCGGCCAGGGAGCAACCCACATGGCACGGCAGACCTCTCCTGCCTCGCCTGCTGCTCCCCTCAACAGTGTATTTTGGTCCTTCTGCCTGTTCTGCTCCCTGCTCTGTCTCTGTTGAATCCTCTCACCTTCCTGTGCCTCTGGCCTGTACCCCAGCTCTTGTATAAAAATAAATAAATCTTAAAAAAAAAAAAAAGATGCAGAAAGATAAACATGAGCCAGGCAGGCACAATGTAACTTAGTAAGGACTGTGGCTGTTGACCCAATACTAGAAGGATACTAAAAGAGCCACCCCCCAAATTTGTGGCAGGACTTTGGGTTAAGGGTAGGGACACTAACTAACAAACTTTCTCCCTTTCTCAAGAGAGAGCAGATCTGCCAAACCAAGGACTTATTCTTATTTTAGAAATTGTGTTTCAGCTAAACAGGAAGGGTTAGAGGACTGTAATCTTCAGTAGGCTTAAGAGGGATCTACTAAAGGCTTTTTCCTAGCCAATCACAAACAAACATGGGGGAAGTAGGAACAGACATACACGGCTGTTTTTCTTTCAGTTTAGAAACCACTGCTCTTGTTAATCAATGTTCTTGTCATGTAATCTGCCTACTTCTCAGTGAGTCATCTCTTCTATCTCTTCCTCATGTTAGGATACTATTGAAAGAGCAGAGAAGCATTTTGTTGGATCATACTGGTTCTTCTACATGACTGTTATTGTGTGTTTCTTTTTTTATTAAGTTTTTTTTTTAAAGATTTATTTATTCATATATACAAGAACCAGGGTACAGGCCAGATGTGTGCAAGGGTGAGAGGACTCACCAGAGACAGAGCGGGTTACAGAACAGGCAGACTGACTGAAACACACTGCTGATGGGAGGCAGCGGGTGAGACAGGAGAGGTCTGCCATGCCATGTGGGTATCTCCCGGCCAGCCAGGATCAAACTTGCACTGCAGAGGCTGCAGCTTCACAGCGCTGTGCTCAACCACCTGCGCCACCAGGGAGGCCATATTATTTGTGCTTCCTGACCTTATGCACTCACAATCTTGAATCTCATCTGAAAGACACAAAAATATTATAATCAATGGTTTTTGCACAAATTTGTATAAAGTAATTGAAAATATTTGGACTTCTTTGAGCTTAAGTTTCAAAGGCTATCATACATTTTTTCACATCCTGCAAGCCATAATGCCAAATTGTCAATGAAAATGTAAATATTAGTGATTAAAAAACTGTGCTCTCAGTTCTTATACTACATTCTATTGTCTTCATTTAAACTTCATCCATATCTTGTTATTCTTCTGACTTGTTGTGGTCCTCTAATTCATTCCACCCTTCTCCTAATTCTAAGTAGTCTATGATTCATTTTGTTTTATTTTAAGTAGGGTGTCAGGGAATGATTGAGACTTTTTGTAGTTTTTAATAAGTACAACCAATTGTCCTAACCCAGTTATAGAAAATATTATCATTTACCCAATTGAATTGCCTCTGCATCTTTGTTAAATGAATTAACTGTATATATACACGGATCTGTTTATGAGCTTTCTATTTGGTTGCATTGAATTACATGTCTACCTTTATGTCTGAATTATACTCTCTTGATCAATGCAGTTTTAAAATATAGCTTGAAATTGCATAGTGGAATAGTGGAAGCCCTCTAGCTTTGTTCTTTTCTTTTCTTTTCTTTTCTTTTTTAGATTTATTTATTTATTTATTTATACAAGCACTGGGTACAGTCAGAAGCGTGGGAGGGTGAGAGAATTCACCAGAGCCAGAGTGGGGAACAGAACAGGCAGACTGATGAAATACGCTGCTGAGGGGAGCAGCGGGCACAGCAGGAGAGTTCTGCGTGCCATGTTGGACCCTCGCCCGGCAGCTGGGGATTGAACTGATGCTGCAGAGGCTGTGGGCAACTTCGCAGCCCAGTGCTCAACCGCTGCGCCACCAGGGGAGGCCCTTTGTTCTTTTCTTTTGAAAATTATTTTGACATTTTTATGTGTTTATATTCATTCAAATATATATTAGAGTCAGATTGTCAGTTTTTACAAAAACTTGCTGGAATATTTTTGAGATTGCATTGGGAATACAATCTATACATTCATTTGGGAAGCATGAAATTTTAATAATTGATTTGACCCCTGAAGATAATACTCCTGTACTTTTTTACATCTTTGAAATTTCTCTCATCAATATTTTGTAGTTATCAATGAACACGCATTACACATGTTGTCAAATTTATCTCTAAGTATTTAAAAAAATCATGTTATTATAAATAACATAGTTTAAAAATGTAAATTTCTGAATGTTTGTCACTAGTTT
Source organism: Talpa occidentalis (assembly GCF_014898055.3). Taxonomy (NCBI): domain Eukaryota; kingdom Metazoa; phylum Chordata; class Mammalia; order Eulipotyphla; family Talpidae; genus Talpa; species Talpa occidentalis. The sequence goes on along the minus strand of NW_023605194.1, from coordinate 101,311,822 downwards.
ATAAAATGATAATTGATCTTTGCATGCTGATTTTGTTAACTTTGATAAACTGCTATGTTTTATAGATTTTTTTGCAACTTCCGCAGGATTTTCTAAATACATGACCATGTCATTTGTGAATAGTTTCTATTTTTTCTTTTCATTTTGTGTGCTTATTTCCTTCTTGAGTACATTGACCAGCCCTGCCACTACAATATTGAATGGAATTGTCAGGGTGATTTAATGAATTTTATGTTGTTTGGTCTGGAATTTTTGTATTCCTTTACATATTTTTTGAAGTTTGCTCTGTGATTGATCTAAGTTCATTGAAAACAGCAGAGTAAGCCTTTAGCCTAGAGCTGATTTGACTCCAGTATTGAGATAATTCCCTTCTGAGCACATAACCCGTTACCTCATGCATTAAGAGATTTCTACACTCTAGCTGCTTGGAGAATGAATTATCCCCAGCCTGCTATGATCTTTGGAATTGCTTCACCAGCCTCCAGTAGTCACCTCACATGCATGTGCTAATAACTAGTCAGCTGAAGACTCAAGAAAAATTCCTTGCATACTATTGTATTTTTTTCTTTCTCTCCATAGTGATCTCCTTTCTGTTATTTTGCCTTATGAATTGTAGCTACTCTGAATTCCCTAAATTGTCAGCTCTGTCTTTTCAGTTCAGGGAGATTCTCAGTGTCTATTTAGTTTCCACCACTCTGCACTGAGGCATAGTTGCTTTAGACAGTAGGCAGCAGCAATGTTAGACCTTACTTCATTTTCTGCCTTTTTCTCAGGGAACACTGTCCTGTGATGACTTTTGTCTAGTGTCTGAAAACTGTTGTTTCATATACTTTTTCTTTTAAAGGTGTCTTGGTAACAAAATAAAACTAGTTCCTGTTCCTTCGTCATTGCCTGAAGCAAAAGTCTTAGGTGTATTCTCAGTTCATAAAATTTGTCAGACTTATTGTACTCATTCCAAATCAGAAACCAAAGTCAGCTTCCTGAAGGAGTTGAAATAGAAGAGAGTTCACCTGAGTGGGAAGTGAAAGGTAGATTATGGATTACAGATGTTTAAACACTGTGTTGAAGACACATATTCTGTCACATAACCTAATATAGCTTGCTTTCTTGTATCTCCTTGGTTTTATGTTCAGAAAACTGCTTTCATAGAGTGAAAAGAATACCTAGAAGTCTTAATCTTATGTGAAACTTAGATTGCTGATCTCAGAGAGAGGGCAAACATCTTTCCTAATAACTTTGGTAACATTATTCTGTTTGGTCCAGTTTAACTCATGAGTACAACTATCTCTGATGCAATCATTTTGGTCAAGGTATAGCATATGCTGATTTGCTGGAGAGGTCTGAACATCTTGTCGTGGATGGTATGAAAGTCAGCCATCCTAGGAATGTTATAGATTAAACAGCTTATTTATAGTGAGGAAGGAATAGTTACACAAAGCAAGGGATGTTGGAGAAATACAAAATCATATCCACTCTAGCTGAATACATTGGTTCAGTCCTGCATCAGTTATCTATTGCTGTATATCCAATTACTCCAAAATGTAGCATCTTGAAACAGCAAGTATTTATTACCTCATATTTTCTGTGGATCTGGAATTCCAAAGTTAGGATGATTGTTAATTGACTAGTTCTGGCTTGGGATCTTTCCTGAAGACCTTTCCTGAGGTTGTATCACCCATTAACCTGGGTGAAGTCATCTGAAAGCTTGACTGGGCACTGGGGATGGGAACTAGTTCCAAGCTCATCACGTGGTTGTTCACAGGCCTCAGTTCTTTCCTGAGTGTTGGATGGGAATCTTAGTTCTTCACTATGTGATTTTCCCCATCACATGACTGAGTGTTCTCAGTACCTGACAGCTGAATTCCCTAAGAAAGAATTGGTCTAAGAGTTGTGGTGGTTTTTTTTTTTTTTTGTATCTAAAATGAAAGCAACAACTTTTTCATAACCTAACATCATAAACTATATGTTGCCACTTCTACCATATTCCACACAAGGGGAAAAGTAGAAAACAACTGTGGATGTATTTTTAAACCATCACTAATAATTTACAATGACCACAAAGACTGGTATTTCCCCCTACCCCCCAGTTCTTCACATATAAATTTACCTCATTTGTGGTCTGAAAAAAGGTAGACAATTATATGACTGTTTCAAAATGAAAATCATACTGAAATTTGTAAATATCCTTGATATATATTTCTGTAATGGGTCGATGGGATTGTTTCAGGAATGGAAAGAACTCAAAGTTAACGTTTTTGCTACATTAGAGACATTTTGAACATTTCGTACGAATTCAGAAAATCTTATAGAATGGAAGAATAACTGCAACCTTTTGTGTTCACATACTTAATATAAGCATGTCTCTGTAAGATTCAATTGAGGTTACTGCCAAGTTCATTACAATGTGAAGGAGATGAATTATGCATCTGATACCTGTATTCCTTTTAGAGTTATGGCCTGCAGACACCCACTCTGATACATTTTACCAATAATTTTCTGCTTCACCTAGACATTCTGAAAAATGTCATGTGGAGATATCTTTATGAAGGTAATAATGGCATGACAAATTAATTAAAGCCACTATTTGTTACTTTTCATTGTTTCAAGTTAACAACAAAAGATGTGCCTACTTCCCTTTCTTAATATGTTTAAGAAAAGGGAAGAGAATAATTCAAATGCCTCTCTTCACTTGCCTTAATTCTGATATTCTTTCAAGATGGAAATTTAATTACAAAAAATCTACACGGACATTAGCTTTGAACATTTCTTAAGCTTTAAGCCTACAGATTTCTTATAAAACCTATGCTTGTCAAGATGTCCACGCAGTGGTTGAACGCTGGGTTGCGAAGCTGCCCGCAGTCTCGGCTGCGCCGGTTCGATTCCCGGCTGCTCCCCGGCCAGCGGAGGAGGGTCCCACATGGCGCGCTGCTGCCCGCTGCTCCCCTCAGCAGCGTACTCGGTCCTTCTGCCTGCTCTGCTCCCCGCTCTGGCTCTGATGAATTCTCTCACCCTCCCGCGCTTCTGACTGTACCCAGTGCTTGTATGTATGTATGTATAAATCAATCAGTCAATCAATCAATAAATCTTTAAAAAAAAAAAAAGATGTCCACAGGGCCCTTCCTGGTGGCGCAAGGGGTAAGTCTCAGCACTATGTAGCTATTTTGCAGCCACTCAGAATGATTTTGATCCCTGGCCAGGGAGCTGAACCACATGGTGCAGCAGACCACTCCTGCCTCTCCCACTGATTCCCTCTACAGTATATTTCAGAAGACCTGCCTGTTCTGCTTCCTACTCTGTCTCTGGTGAACCCTCTCGCCTCCCCCTTCCCCACATCTCTAGCCTACACCCCAGCTCTTGCATGCATGCATAAATAAAATAAATATTAAAAAAATAAAGATGTGCAAAGAAAACCAGTCCTGCCAGTACACAAGTTTTTATCTCACGTAAGCTTCTTTGCCATCCTGGGTTCCTAGTATCTCTGTCCTCTTGCCCAGAAAGAACAACTCTCCCAGATTCCTGGGTACTTTAAGAGGATAGTCTATGCATATGGAGGGATGTATGTGTATATTGTATGTGTGTGTGTCTGTGTGCACCTGTATGTGCAGTTTCCTTTTTTTAAACAATTTTATTTATTTTTTATATTTTATTTTTTATTTATTCAAGAGCTGGGGTATGAGCCAGAGTTGCAGGAGGGTGAGAGGATTCACCAGAGACAGAGCTGGGAGCAGAACAGGCAGACGGACCAAAGACACTGCAGTGGGGAGCAGCGGGCGTGACAGGAGAGGTCTGCTATACCATGTGGGTATCTCCCTGACTGGCTGGGATCAAACCCACACTGCAGAGGCTGCAGACAGTTTCACAGCGCTGCACTCAATCCGCTGCACCAATGAGGAGGCCCTCTTTTTGAATTATATTAGTGATTCTCTAATTTTATCATGCTCACAATCCCATAGAAGGCTTGTTAAAACCCAGTTTGCATTAATGCATCATCCCACAGAATTTATAACTCGGTAGATTAGGGTTGAGACTTGAGACTTTGCCTTTCTAACAAGTTCTCAGGTGATGATGATGTTGGTCTGGAGATCACACTTCCAGAATCACTGAATTATACAAATGGTGGTAATTTTTCTTTGTTCTTTATTTATGGAAGGTTAGTTATGGCTCTTTTGGAGGCTTGAAATGTGTGGATATATCATAATGTGATTAATGTGACCCTACTGATGAATGCTTATGTTGTTTCTAATCTTTGAAGCTTTAATGAGAGCAAGTATATTGGTCAATATTTAATTTTCTAAAATGGACAATTTGCCCAATATTTAGTTCACAAATGAATTCACAAAAAATGAATTGAAGGAAAGTTCAATTTGTAGAAAATCTAATTTGATGAATTTGTTGATTATAGTCCTACCAGGAATGTTTTGATAGCTTTAAATGAAATGATTTTACTACCTTAAGAATGTTATATTTTGATTACTGGTTACATATACTCATATTAAAATTAAAGTAAAATTGATATGTTACTAATGAAATTAGCTAGAGAATCATAAAACTGTATAGACTAGTAAAATAACGAACAGCATATATTAAAAATATCCCTCAATTTACACAAGTTTTCTAACCAAAATTCTGCCATTTTGTATATGATCATAATGTCTAAACTGTCCAGAGATTTTATTCATATGTCTCTGAATATAATTTTCTATCTTTTAAAACTTTAGCACATTGATTTTCCTTTGAAATTTCCTCAAAAGATAGTGCAGATTTAATTTTATGTGCCCAGCAAGTATTGTAATAATCACATTCCTGCCTTTGGCTTCCTAAAATTAAGGTTATTCTTGCCTTTGGGGCAACTGCTAGGAAACAGATCCTCACCAGTTCTTAACTTGGGGAGCTGAAGAGCATGGAGAGTTAGAGGGCAGCAATATTTACACGGAATGCAGTGGGGGAAATAGCGTGGCTATAGAATCAAGTGAGGATTGAAATCCTCACCCTGTCACTTACCGAATAAATCTAAACAAGTTAGTTACCTAGTCATAGTTATTTGTCTATAAATGAAGAATTATACTGCCTCGGTAGGGTGGAGAGCACTGCAAGATATTATGTACATGAATACCATCTTTTATGTGCTGGTTGTTATCAATAAAATAACAACTACCACGTCTTTCTCTTTTCCTACCCCTACATTCTAAGCCAAACATGGGGAAAAGTTGCTTTTTCTTTTCTCTCATCCTCAAACCTCTTTCATGGAATTTACATGAAGGTAACTGAGATGAAAGACTTGATTGCACTTTCTACCAGGTTAAAAAAAACGTTAAAGTCATCTAATTGTAAATTAAGTGATAAACTGGCTTCACTCTGGGGTGTGAAACTTGTGGATAAGAGGTCAAATTTCTCTTGGTAGGAAAAGAATAATAATAGCTTCTGGCTGTTAAACCAAAAGGATACATTTCCTGTGACATTTAATCTGGCAATAAAAGGCTGTGGGTAACTCTTCTGGGAGTCAGGTAAATGATGCTGCCTTGGAAAAGCTCTGTTTTGGAGTAAGATTCAAGGTTGAGTAACTTTATACTAATGTAACAACTGCTACTTCATCACAATGCAACTAAACAAACAAGTAGTCTGTGAATACAACATGAGTTTGGTGTAATTGATTTTACATTCAATATATAATAAGATAGGCTAGAGATTGATGCTATATCATATTTTGCTTTGGAAAAACTGAGTTGAAAGCAAGTTGGTCTCCATTTGAGTCCTGAATGTCATGCTGGTTTATCTAATTTCAAGAGAAATTACTGACCCAAATTCATTGGAGGAAATGATTTTCCACACCATGAAATCTCTTCAGACTATTGTTCAAATGAACTCCAACATGGTAAATCTATTTCAAAAGAGCTGAACGGATTACTGAAGAGAAAATTAATATTTTTTCTACCCTCTATGAGTGAAATATATTTATATTTAATTATGGGGTTAACTTTGAAATAATTTGATCACTCTTATTAATAACAGTCTAATCAAACAATTCAAGGTGGTTCATATAACAGTTGAATGAATGAGGTTAAAAACCTGTAGATGTTGTTCACAAGTATTTGGAGTAAATATTGATATGATATATTGATTGTCATTTTTTGCCTTTGGTTTCATTCTGATCATAACTTTTTCTGTGACTTTAAACATGGCATTGCAATAGTATCTTGCTATCACATGGTAACATATTTAAAGTAAGTATACCACACATAGTTTATGAATTTTAAAATCTGATAGCCATGAGTTTGAATTTAAGTTTCACCAGCCCAATCCAGACATGATTTCAGGGTTTATGGCACATGGGTATCAACTCAACATGAAATGGTTTGTGAGCCCTGGAGATCCCAGGTACATGGCAAAACATTTCTGAATGTGTTTATGAGGGTATTTCCACATGATCTTAGCATTTAAATCTTTGGACTGGCTAAAGTTGATTGTCATCTCCAATTGGGTGGACATTATCCAATCTGTTGAAGATGTAAATAGAATAAAAAGGTCAAGGAAGGGACAATTCACTCACTCTATGAGTCTTCTCTCTTGGATTGGAATTCCACCGTTGGTTCTCAGGTCTTTGAACTTATACCAACACATATACCATCAACTCTCTTAGTTTGGAGACTTTTGGCCTTAAACTGCCTTCAGCCTCAGTCTGGAATTGCGTGACTGGCTCGCCTTGGTTTCAACCTATGGGTCTTCTCAGCCTCTAAAATCATGTGAGACAATTACTTATAATAAATGTCTTTATATATACATCAGTGAAATATACAATATTGATGCCTATTTAATAATTTATCATTATAATAACAATATATATGATATATAATCACATGTAATATATGCATAATATATAATAAGTCTTATGCATGTATTTATTTATAAATCTTACATATGCATTACTTTTTCTATATATCAGTTCTGTTTCTCTGGAGAATGCTGTGCTTTATGTAAGTAGTAGATTAAATTATAAACTCTTTTATGATAAGGTTTCTATCATAGAGCTTATTGTATTTACAGTTCTTAGCTTGGTTCCTAACAATAAATATGGGTTGATAAGGTTTGTTAATGCTAGGTCAGGATTTTTATCATTGGATGGAAACCTTGTGGATTTTAACTTTTTATTACTGCTAATTGTGCATTTGTTGACTAGGTAGTGTCAATAAACTTTGTAAGCTTCCTTAAGCACATTAGAAGTAAATATTTACTTTCTAGACAACTGATGTGCTAGTGGGAAATCATATCTATTCAATAGAGCCAGGAATTTCATTAGACAATCTTCTGTTAGTTTAGTTCTAGTTGCAGTATTATGTGAAAGTAATGGAGCCGACATTTCTTTAGAAACCCCTGCCAATATTAAATATTTCACTAATTCAGAATGCCTTTTCTTAGGCCATATTAATGAATTTTGTTGGAAAAATCAAAATGTATGTGATACTCAGAACTACTGTTATAGGACATCAAAACTTCTGTTTTCCCTTTGGATGTGATTGTCATGATTTAGGCATTTTATAGGTTGAAGTCTTTGTTTTAAAAATAAAAATAATGAGGTGCAATGGCATTCATAGCTATAATGGATGAAACGAGGCAAATGAATTGTGACATGTCTTAATGCAGGAAATATTTATGCTCTTTGGAAGTCTCAATTACAATGCTGCTTTACCCCCTTTTGTGTTTTAGAAATGACAAAAGAAAAAAAAAACAGAATAGAATGTTTGGGAGATGTTATAATGTAGAAAGAAAGGCAAAGAACCTCAGAGGCAACTTGTATGTCTGATGATGACATCTCCTGCCCAAAGGATCCTGCTGTCTTTGCAGGCAGGGTTGGCTGACATAGAGGCCTCTCTCCTTTCTGAGGCCATCTGCAGTGGGGAGGAAATTTAGAAATGATTTCCCAGTTATACTGGCCAACAGAGATTTTACAACAAAAGTGTAGTGCTGTCATGCATGGTTTGGAACATGACAATAGCAATTGTTCTTGTGATGATTGTAAACTATTCTTGCTGGATCTGAATGGCCCAGGCAACTGGGGAAGGGTTTTCAGACTTGGACTCTGTCCAGTTTCCTGCTGTGTGGGAAAGTAGTTGTTCACTTTCTTGTTCTCTTTCTGTTCTGTCCTGGAAGCATATAAAATTAAAGTTATTAAGCCTCATGGTTTAGTTAATGCTTCCAGTTGAGCCTGGTGAAGAAACCAGGAAGCAGGAAACTGACTTCCTAAGCAGATTCAAAGAGGGTGGGGGAGCACCCTTAGCAGACGGCAGTCTGACTCGTGGAAAAGTCAATTGCTTCCTTTCATTTCCAGCAGGCATTGAGAAGAGCTGGATGAACAGTTCACACAGCAGCCTCGATAAAACACGACTGAGCATAGAAAGTGGGAACAAGGAACTTCTGAGTCAAGTCAGATTAAAGGGTGTTTGAGGATGGCTTAGCATCAGAACACATCAAAAGTATGACGTGAGCAAGTCTGTCCACCTCCAGTCCCAAATGCTTATCAGACATTCTTGGTTAAGCTTTCATATGCAAAGCAAAAAATGAGAACTGGCTCTCCCATGAAATGCCCTGTTATTTCTTTTCTTTCATTAAGCTGGGACATGAGGGCACAGAGAGGAAAATCGTAATGATTAAGTTAAGCTGATCTTTTGTGGAGATGAAGCTACTGTTCAACTTCTGACACTTAAGCATGGGTAGTGACTGTTTAAAACTATTATTTCAAATGGCAGCTTTGCTTCTCTCTACTGAATTCATTTGTTGATTATCCCACTTTGGTTGGAATGTTTTGAATGAATGAATGATAAAGAAAGAAAGATGGAGGAGCCCATGAATAAATTACCCTTGCTGGAGCTTGAAAGTTGTGTGCCTGCAATGCCATATAAGGCAGACAAGGAGAAAAAAGAAAGCTTTCTATTTTGTGACCTTTTGAAGCTCACTAGTGTGCAATATGTTTTCATCACATTGAAAGCATCTGACAATAGAAACATGATATGCAGCTTCTTTCTTTCTTTTAATTGAATGGCTGAGGTATATCATTCTGCTGTGTCCTGACCTTGAATAGAATACGCTTGGAGTCCTTTAAAGCCAGAACAGATGGAAGGGTTTTAGTAAAACTGAGATTTTTTTTTTTGTCTCTTGATTTAACTTATTCACAGTGAGATGGGAAGAGAGAGCTATAAAAATAAAAAGTGTATTTGTCTCAATTAAATCCAGATGATTGAACAGAGCAACAATGGTAGTAGTGTAGTCAAGTTTCCTTTACAAATATTAATTGAGAATAAGGCTAATACTGAACTAATTGCATTAGGTCCAGAGATTTATGTTTCATTCTGAATCATTGACAAACTCATTCATAATTTATTTTCACTAAACAGCAGGCTGACTCAAATTTTCTGATGGGCCTCATCCATAGTTTTGATGATAAAGGTGCAGAGGTGAAGCAAATTCTTAGAATTCATATATCTTGGTCTTCCTGAAGTACTGTTATAGGACGGGGAGAGGGGCAGCCCAAAACCCCGCAAACCTGCCTATTCTAAATGGGTTCTGCCATCCGCCGCATCAACACAAAACATAGGAGACTTTAATGAAAAGGAACTTTAATAAAACTAGGAAACAATACAGGTAAGGCAAAGAATCTAGTTTCTAAATCAAGCACCCAAAGTTACCCATCCCCTCGTGGGTAAAAGTCCATCCAAATGGGATTGGCCCAGAGCAAGGCCCCAAGGCCTGCCACAAGTCTAAAGCATCTTCCAGTGGGGACCCACAGAAAAGGGTCACAAACAACTGGACAAGCCCGGAAGGAAAAGAGCAAAATCAACATCAAGATAAAAGCTGCCATGGTCACCTCCCCACGGGTCTCACCCACATCTGTGTCACCCAGTCCATGACCAAAAGACAAGCGCAGTTTCTTCATGTGTCTTTAGTCTCCATGCGCCTCCTCCAGGTCTCCTGGCTCCATCCTGCTTCCTACCTCAGTCTCTTCTTCAGCTTCTCCTCTTCCTGCTCAGCTCCACCCTCCCTTGGGTGGGGCAGGGAAACTCCCTCTTTCCTGGGGACCACCCTGTTACAGTACCAGAGGTCAAGTACATGGCCTATGGCATGAAGCAGCCTGCTGAGAACATCCACTGTGATGTTTAAGGTTAGAGAATTTAAGGATGTGTGTGTGTGTGTGTGTATGTGCACGTGCATGTGTGAGATAACTGAACATATCTCTTAAAGTAAACTTAGTTTTTACAATCTTAGATAACTACTGATTAAATCTCACACATGGAAAAAGCCAAGCACACAAAGTTTTATTTAGCTAAGAGCTTTTCCAGATCATGATGGGAGTCCATATACCATAACTCATTGCTTACTTTTAATATTTTGCAAAATGCTTATACAAACAAGGCCCTGAAGTGTGCCATTTACATTTTCAAAAGTCCAACTCATCTTAGACCCCAGCTTCTCCTTAACTGATAATAAAAATGTCTTGAGTTCTGTATTCCGCACGTATATTTGTTGAACTAATGCGTTCTAGCCTTGATTTAAGACATAGTTGAAACAAGAGTGCCAAAGGTGAAAGAAATACTTAGTGGTCTTCAGAACTCTAAATTCTAAAATCTGACAAATCTAACATATGCTTATAAGGATTGATAGAATCAACCTACTGTCTACCAATGTCTTTGTCCTTTGTGTCAAATGGAATACTGGTGACTGTTTTCCTGGGGAAATGAACAACAGTAGTTGTATATCTGAATCGATGGTCAGATTTACCTCTCTGAGTTTTTATTTTCTCATCTATAAAGTGGGAATAATAGTTAAACCTGGTGGAGTACTGTGAGGATTAATTCATATAAAGCACTTACCACCGTACCTGAGAGATAATAGGTGTTCCTGGTCATTGTTGTTTTGCTTTGCATGCTGTATTTATTTTAAAGATTTATTTATTTATGCATACAAGAACTCCTGTACAGGCCAGGGGTGTAGGGGGTAAGAGGGTTCACCAGAGACAAAGTGGGGAGCAAAACGGGCAGATCTACTGAAATATACTGCAGAGGGGAGCAGTGGGTGAGACATGAGAGGTCTGCTGCACCATGTGGGTCGCTCCCTGGTCAGGGATCGAACTCATGCTGCAGTAGCTGCAGATAGCTTCATAGTGCTGACGCCTAATCCCTTGCATTGCCAGGGAAAACCTGCATGATGTATTTTAGTGTTCACATCCTTGTTGTGGTAACAAATGACAATTTTAATGATAGTGCTATTCCATTTTTATACTGAAGAAAGTTTCGTGTACAATGGTTTGCTCTTCAGAGCATTCATTCATTCAGAGACATTGCTTGGTGTGACAACTGTTCTAGAGATGTCCTAAGGATATGAAAAAGAGTATCTGAACATAAGAATGTATAAGGAAAGTTCCATGGAGGAGATAATGTTTCAATTGAATTCTGATAGATCTTTTGGAGCTGAAGGAATTTATATAAAATAATTTTTGTAAAGGAATTTATATAAATTATATAAAGGAATTTATATAAAAAATAAAAGATAGTTTGAGAAAGATGGAGCTTGCAGACAGACAAAGAGCTAAGGACTTGGATTATAAACTGGAGTTGATAAGAAATTTCCAGGGATAGAGGGGGTGAGAGATGAGTCATAGAAGATGTTATATGTGTATTTATGGGCTAGGGAATTACAAAGAATATTATTGCAATGGCAAATCTTGTAGTACTTTCAAAATGTGACCAGATGGCATGATCATGTTTGTGATTTAGAATCAGGATCGGATTGAGAAGGGTGGGGTAATCAGAATCAGGGTAAAAAAGGAAATAATTACTGTAGAACTTATGTAAGAAATGTTGAGTTACTAAACACTACAGAGATGGGCAAAAGAGGTAGAAACATAGGAGAGGTGTGAAGGAGTTTACAGGAATCTGTAATTTATCAATAGCTTGGTAGCGAGAAAGAGGCTTTTTGTACCTGGAAAGATAATAATACATCTAAACTTGCAGAAAGTGGTTTGTTTCGCATATGCTGAATATAAGGTGCTAAAGGATAGTCACTCAAAGGTTTCTATTAGTCATTCTCAGGGACAAGAGGATCTCTCAGTATGTACATACAAATAGGATCATCAGCTGGTGCACAGGTTTATATATATAAATATATATATATATATAGAGAGAGAGAGAGAGAATATATATACATGCACTACACACACACACACACACACACACTAACAACACTAACAACCTAAAATAAGCACCTAGTTACTTCACTAAAAAAATGGGCTTATTCAAAAACAAGAACAAAATGTGTGTTAGATCAGTGTGGTCTCATGGCAAGCCATGCACATGCTTCTCTTAACAAAGGAGGTAAACATTCTTTTAAAGGCTGAGAGAGGCTGTTATAAACAAAGAATCCATAGGAGGAAACGGAGTTCAAAGTTTACTGACTTCTCATCTGCTGTGTTATGGCATCTCTCCTTGGTTGTTGTTACTGGGCAAGAAGGTGCCTCCTCCTTGCTCCCTCTGGGGCAGCAAAGCAGCAGATTGGAAGATCTGTCTCTTCTAGTTGTTTTCAGTAGTGTGTGCTGAATGCCTGTGTGTGAGAACTCTCTGCTGGACTCCAAGCTTCAATTAAATGAGGTTTCTGCTTATTAATTTCCACAGTATATACATCAATCACCTAAAGTATTTAATTGACATGATTTCTAAGCTATGCTGCATAGATTTCTTGCCTTGTGTGTTAAAAATATTAAATCTATTAAAAGTCTTGCTAAATCACTGAAACCTCTAGAAACCCAGTGACCCAAGAAGAGATGGGTTTTTGCTCAAGCAAGTAATTTGAACATAATTGTGATCAAACCAAATAAAAAATAGACGTTGGTTTTACGTAATGTATTTGATATAATCTAATCATATTGGGTCAATTGCATAGCAAATATGTATAGATGAAGTAAACTCAGAGGGTAAGGGGATGAACCAGTTGGTGGGTCCTCACTCATGTGTTTAAGATCGCGGGACATGACTCAAAAGCACGCACAGAAACAACAATAGTAGGATTTATATACAGGGAGGCAAAAATTGGGAGAGCTGAGCGAGAGAGAATGTTCATAGGCTGGTAGGTGGCCAGTGCAGTCTGTCCTAGCCCAGATAGTGTCAGTATTGCATAGTCCAAGCCAAAAGTAACATGTGGAAGATGGCAGCTGTCCCTCCCAAGGGAGCCTGGAGCTGGCCATAGATGTAGAGGAAGAAAGGGTGGTCTTTTGATCAGAAGCTGGGACCCAGCATGATGTGGCAGCTGGCCAGGCATCAGAAGCAGTACTGATCAGAATGATGAGGTGCAGGTTGTAGAGCAGGGACTGTAGGTCAAGACAACATTGCCACCAGGAAAGCTTCAGAGTCCGCTGCTCCTGCTTTGAAAGTCTTTGTGGCCCCTCTGCTCCACTTATCACTCCCTGCAGCCCCTGATCAGGAAAAGGGTTAAAGCTGCATCATTTACCTTCTTGTTTCATCCACTGCTTCAGAGGTTGTCCCAGCCATCACTGGGGCTGCTGAGCGGGACCAGGATGTTGGCGGGTTTGCCCATTGCATTGATATGTTGTAAGCCAATCTGGCGCAGTGTGAGGACACATGGGCCACCAGTCTTGGAGCAGTCACCCAGTGATCTCCAGTGTCTGCCCCAATACTAGCAGAGGCGGCACTGTGAGCCAGGTGTGGTGATCAGGTTTCCTAGCACCCGGATTTGAGCTGATCCTCCCTACACTGTGGTGGCAGATTCTGAAGAGACTGGGGCTGGGGACCCCGGCTGGCACTGAGCTCCTTATCCCCTTATAAGAGAGAGCCAGCTCAGTCTCCCAGGAGGTTGGATCAGGAGGTGGCCATGTACCCCATCCAGTGAAGCCCTGTTAAAATAGCCTGAGGTCATTCCTGCAGTTTACAAACATCATCTTCCAGTTAGACTGATTTGCCCCAAATATTTGACTTCAAAATAAGGAGATATTAATATATTTTATAAATCATGATATTCCATTAAATTTTACACATGTATTACCTGTTACTCGGACTTATTTCCTTAGTAGTTATGGTTCTTTTAGGGTTCTTTGCTTACCTAAAGAATTTGATCATATTTGACTCCCAGAAACTTAAAGATTTTTATACACCACCAGTCTCCTATACCATGGGAGCCAGGCAGTGTCTCAGTCTATACCTCCTTGAGATTAAATCTGAACAGCTTCCTTTTATTAATTCAAATATTTATAAATATCAACTCTTTCCTCTTCTGTCACTATGACAACCCTAGTAACAAAAGAACTAGGAGAGGATTTTGACTTGTGTTTTATTCAAGAGATTTGCCTTTTTCATTTCAGGTCCATAGTTTGTAAAATCAACAAGCAAGCTATGATGAGATTTCTTGGTGTCTCTAGGCTATTCACTGTAAATACTGGAATTATAGAGATTTTTATAATCCAGATATAGAAAAATTATTCTTCATGATCCCCTATGCACTTTGTTTTTCCCTCACAGAGGCCTATAATTTAACAAGTGTGAAAGAAAATAAGATTTGGAGGTAGCATTATTAGCTGGGAAGGAACAGGAAAGTTATTACTGAGATTATTAGCTTATATAACAAATATTTCATCTTTAGGGAAAAATGCCAGATTCCTGCTTTCAACACAGAAAAAGAAGTTTTTTCTTCATTTGTTATAATTTGTTGGACTACAAGTTTTTCTTAATGTTTAATTTTAAATCTCTGGAACATGAGGTCTGTATTGTTCACCTGTTTTTGTTTGTAATTTTGTCTCAGCAATTGTTCAGAGGTAGACAGCCAGTTGCAGTTATTTCTCATGGGACCCGATAGTGTGCCAGGATCTCTCACGTGGTCTGGGAAGATATAGGTGCCCCTTAGCATAGCTAACTTCTGTAACACACACTTATCATCTGGCAGGTGGACTTTGGTATGCTGGCAAAGGTAGAAAGTACCATGGGGCTTCCCTGGTGGCACAGGCAGTTGAGCACAGTGCTATGAAGCTGAGCACAGGGCTGTGAAGCTGTCCACAGGCTCTGCAGTGCCGGTTCGATCCCTGCCAGCTGTGGAGATACCCACAAGGTGAGCAGACCTCTCCTGTCCCACCCACTGCTCCCCTCAGCATTGTACTTTGGTCCTTCTGCCTGTTCTGCACCCTGCTCTGTCTCTAGTGAATTCTCTCACCCTCCTGCGCCACTGGCCTGTACCCCAGTGATTGTATAAATAAATAAATCTTAAAAAAAAGGTGGAAAGTACAAGAGAAGAGACAAGCTTTTTATCCAAACACATGTCAAGCCTCAGCCTCAGCAACATCTGGTAAATATCTCATTGGCCAAGCAGTCACAGGAATGAACGTTGAATCCTGGCGTGGGATAGAATACCTAGCTGCATGGTTACATGGCAAAAGGGGTGGACACAGGGGAAGAAAGAATTCGAGCTGATGACAATTTGTTGGTTTTTATTGTGTAAGAAGCTATTAAAAATGGACAGGGATTTTGTTGACAGGTTGATTATAAGGATGATTTAAACAAGTCAGCTTAATAGCTATGTCATAACTGCATCATCCCTTAGAGACACTTAATTTTAAATTTGATTGTGATATACTTCTGTTACCCCAAGGAACAACTGGCTAATGTCTTCAAACATTGGAGATCAGAGGCCACATGCTTGATACAGAGATGAGTTTTAGTTTTTTAGTTATCAAGGAAGGAAATATGACTCAGAGAAATTAGAGGAACAGGGTAAAGGAAGAGATTTCGTTCAAGTAGAAAATAATAAGAGTGTGAGTGGAAAGCATAATGAAAAATAAGACAGCATATATTTAGATCTGAGAAATAAGTGAGTTGACCAATATTTTAGAATTAAAACCTCATATTTTAATGTCAATAGAAGAGTTGTTTTTTATTATTCTCATTTAATTTTGGATTTGATATTTCAGGGACCATGAAACATTTATTTTAATGCTTTTTAAGTGAACATATTAATGTGTTATGATCTACTGAGGTACAAGTGAAAGTGGTGGTAAGTTTGGGGACTTCAGAGTTGATCAAGGAAGAGAAAGGGCCACAGGTGGCATAGACATGCAAACTTTATTTGGGCATCACTTGGACAGGGTTGCATGAGAGAGGAAGTCCCTCCTAGGAAAACTTCCAGGAAACCTTCCAGAAACAATGTAATGGAGTTACCTGCTAGCAGGGGAATAGGATGAGGAAATTCTTCAGGAAGAGAAGAGGTATTCGGGAAGGGCTTTCTGTGTCGAGTGACCCAAGAAGAAATGGGTTTTTGCTCAAGCAAGTAATTTGAACATAATTGTGATCAAACGAAATAAAAAATAAAGAGGTTGGTTTTATGTAATATATTTGATATAATCTAATCATATTGGGTCAGTTGCTTTGTAGAAAATATTTATAGATGAAGTAAACTCAGAGGGTAAGGGGATGAACCAGCAAGGTGAGAGTTTCTGGTTCAGAGAACTGTGAAGGGCAGCAGGGATTTGGGGTCAATATAGCTATTGGCTTTGCCTTATGCATGGTTAGCACATGTTGGGTGCAGTTTAGCAATGTATATTAACTAGGAAGGTTTTGAGTGGTTAAAATACCATTTTATGGAAATATTTAAGCAGTTGTGTGAATATTTGAGTTTGGCATGGGTGGCCTTTTGGATTAATGGTTCCGGTCTGCTGTGAAGAAGTAAACAATATAGTGAACACCACAGGCTAATAATACACAGGGGCCATCTCTGGCCTATTATAGAATAATATTAAAATATTAAAAAAATGCCACATAGTAAATTCTACATAGAGAATCACAGAAACACTGAAGAAGATAAACAACCTAAATTAATGACTATTAATTAGCATTTGTGCAGCCAAAGTTTTTATAACTCATCATGTGTCAGACACTGTTGTAAGCATATGGTATCTAGTATATATCAACTCATCTTGTCCTCAAAGCAACCTCATGAGACAGATCCGGTTATTATTCCCATTTAGTACATTAGGAAACTGAAAACTAGACAGTGGTAAACAAGTTAGCAGAGGTAACAGGGTTAATACGAACAACAGATAACAAGGTTAATAACAGGGCTGGTAATAAACAAGATTCAAATCCAGGCAGCTCATGTCTGTGCACTCCTGCAATGCTATGAGTGCTTTATATATAGTAAGATGCATGCAGCATACTTTAACATTTATGTAGTAAAATGCAATGACACACTTGATTTTGTAATGGTCCTTAGAAATTCCCCCTTTTCCTACCTCCCAGAGTACTTAGCTCCATTAGAACATAGACCTCACCAGGGCAAGGAACTCTGTCCTTTTTATGATTGCTGTGTCCCCAAGCCTAGAGCAGTGCCTGTAGCGTTTATATTCTTAGGAACTGCAGTGGAATGAATTATTGTATGTATAAATTCCAATAAAGAGCTGAGTTGGAATTTATACCTAGGCCTGATTCAAAGAAAACTGTGTCCTTTAGTTACAACATACTACTCCACCAAGTTAAAAATACAACAATAAAAAACAATGTTTATAAAAGCACATGTATCATGGTTGTATGATTGCTCAGCTGTCCTAACAAGATGTCATAGGCTGGGTGGCCCATGTATTTTATTTTCTCTCAGTTCTGGAGGCCAAAAGTCCCAGATGAAGGTCCAGCAGTGTTGATTTCATGTAAGGCTGTCTTCTTGGCTTGAATATGGCAGCTTTCTTATGTCTCCTCACATGGTGGAGAGAGGAGAATGGAGTTCTCTGGTGCCTCTTCTTACAGGGACACTAATTCTATTGGATTGGCCTTTCCTGTATGACTCTGCTCAACCTTAATTACCTACACAGAGGCTCGACCTCCAAATACATCCCTGATGGGGTTAATGACCTAACTATATGAATTTAGGGAGAAAATAAAAATTCAGTCCATAACAATGATGAACAGATTAAAATATTTTCAATCAGAAATATGAGATAATCTAATTTAGATTAGTGTGATTATGGGGCATACTCTCAACAACTTTGTTAATGGGTAAACCAAGATTTTAGTGTAGAAGAAAACCATTCCATAATGGATGCAGGCTGAACGGCCCATGGGTTTGTCTTGGTCTCACCTTTGGTGGAGTAACATGCATTCCCAGTATCTCTTGCCAACTCTTAACAGTTCTGACATTTGTTGAGTTCAAAGGAGTTTTGATTTCTAATTTTTTTTACATGTTTAGAAAAATGGTATTGGGTACAGAGTTACATACAGTGTTGAGTGAGGAAAAAAATTTAATCCAAACAGTTGAAAATGTAGGCATATCAAATAAAGCTATCATAAACAAATTTGTTGTCAATTTTCCATTTGATATAATTTGGACTATTAAAGCTACTTGATCAGCAAAGTGAGGACAGTGCCTGATTAAGACAGATTTTTTAATAGATTAATAAGAGTCTGTAGTCCTTTTTTTAGAATGAGATTTTCTAATGACCTTGATCTGTACAAAGGCACATGCCTGTATATCAATTACTTTGTTTCAATTGATATACCAGACTAAATTGCTATCTCAAAACTTCACATTGAATTTTTGACTGCAGAGAGAGTAGAGCAAAGCAAAAAAACAATAATAATAACACAAACCTACACAAAATAAAAACAAAAAAAAAAAACATTGACTTCTGTGGGATCTGGTAGAGTGCATACAGACAAAAAGTAGTTATTGATGGAGCGAAACATAATTCGTGGACAATGATATACTTTCAGAAGACAATATTCTTGAGAAAAAAATAAGTATATTATTCCTTTCTTTACATTTTATGAAGAATAAATTACATTGACTATTATGTGTGCATGAAAGTAATTGCCTTTAAAACATACGTATAACTTAGTAAATTTTATTACTACCAATTTGCATTTATGATATATGTGATTTGTTAACTCACCAAATTTAACTTAGTAAAAATTTTATTCTAATTATTATGAATTTTGAGCATTTACTGTTATGAAGAAGCAAAAATGATATGTACTTGCATGTGCTTATAAAAATCTTATTTGTTGTTAGAATTATTAGAACTCAGGGAAAAAGCAAACTTGATATCAGTGCTTGCTTAAATCAACAAACCACACTAAATCTGACCTTGGACAATAGCACTTATTTTGGTCATAAAAGAGTTTGCTCATTTGTTCTTCCAGAAATCATTCATTCTTAGTAACAGTATTTCTTTTCCTTTTTTTAAAATGTAAACCATAGGTCAAAATTTTATTTAAATCACCTTGTATTTGTTTTTTTTCCAGACACTGTAACTTTAGCTAACACTCTTGTCACAGTGCAATCATCTGACAGTTTAGCAGGGCTATTCTACTGATATGTCACCATCCTGTATGTAAATGGTTTTCTGCTTAAATGGGAGACAGGTGTTAGGATTATCTCCCTCCAAAAGTCTGATTCTGCTTCAATGATAAGCACCAGGGAACACGAATCACTACTACTAAGCAAGGCATGGCATGTATTCATTGTCTTCAGGACAGAATAACTCTCTCATTTCCTATAATCACAATTTTAACATAATAATTGATATTGAATATCATAAAGGATTTTGGCAGGAGACTGAAATAACCTTTAATTGAACATCTGGTACATGTAGATACTGTTTGTTAATATAGATTTTATTATTAACACATCAAACATTAGCCAAGGTATTAGTTATGCCAATATCAGAGCATTAATATACGACCTGTTTTACTAATATGATTCATAGTCTCTTTCAATTTAAATATAAATTGAATTTTCATAAATTGGCTTTGTGCTAGTTAATCTAAATATAAGGATACTGTTTCCAGAGACGATGGGAATATTGCTGAATATATATTCAGCATTCTTTGAGGATCAGGATTGCAAAGTTACATTTAGGGATAGGCAAATAAGCAAAGAGGATAAATCTAATTGATAGAGTAAAATTTAAATTCGGATTTATTAATGTGTCTCTCTGTAGTTAAAATATGAAAGTAAAAATCAGTGTGAGGACGTTCACAGTCTTCCTAAAAGCGTGATATCTAAGGGAAGTGGTTTCTAAGACTGTTAAGATGAATTTGCTGATTAGTATAAAGTATTAGAAGTTGGAATTATCAAAAGATGCTCCAAGAAAAACTTGATAGTCTTCTAAGACTTAAGAGAAGGATACAGGGGAGAGATAAGAGCTACTAGAAACTTTTATTTCCTTGCTTGACACTGCTAAATTTTGAAACATGGTGCTGTACAATTAATTTTAATCAAAAAATTATACTTTGTTCTTATCTTCTAATCAGTTAAGAGATGTAGCCATGGTGTTCTCAACATCTTTCATTTTATCTGTCATTTCTTCTTTAATTTTCAATGAAGTTCATTTCCCTCATTTCTTCCCAATTATTAGGGTAATGTATTCAGACAGATTATCAGGGGGAAACAAAGACAATTGGCACATGAATACTTTACCCCTAGAGAATATCACTGGCTTTTAACAAGTTGATATATTTCATTTTCATATATAAATCATTTTTTTTAAGTATGGCTGAAATTATCTTAAACTTGATATTCTTATCATACATATATATTATTATAAAAATTATCTCATGGTATTTTCAAAACACCAGACATTATATATCCATAACTAACTTTATATCTGTGTCCTGTTCTAACATGCTAAAGGTGAAGGGGGGACAGGTTAGAGAATTCACCAGAGACAGAGCAGGGAAAAGAACAGGCAGAATGAATGAAATACACTGTTGAGGGGAGCAACGGCCAAAAATAGGAGAGGTCTGCTGCACTATGTGGGTTAGCTCCCTGGCCGGGATCTAACTCGAGCTGCAGAGGCTGCAGATAGCTTTATAGACCTGAGACTTAATCCCTTGTGCCACCGAGGAGGACCTCTTTTTATTCTTTTAAAAGGATAGTTAGTCTATAACTGTGTCATGGAAACAAATTGATTGGCTATAATATATTTTATTTAATTGTTGAGTGCTGGAGACCAGCTCCAGCTAGATGTCTTGTCAGGGATCTCAGAAAGGAGAGCTGCAGTTGAGGAAAGGTTTAGAATGATGACTGATTATCCAAAATGTTTGAGGATCAAACATTGATCCTTATGAAATGCACAGGATTAGTTACTGAACAGAAAACTGACAAGCTGTTTGAAAGAACTATTTGCTGATTCTAAGTAAATAAACTCATTAGTCAGAATAATTCTTTAATAACTTCTTTCCTTACTTACAAATATCTATATTGCAAATCCACTTCACTAATTCCTGTGAAGTAATATCATGAAATCCCAAGTTGTTTGTCTATACCTGTACATTGCACAGACCAAAGGCAATGCCCTGCCTGCAGGTTTAACCTCATGATTGATGTGTTTTTGCAGGACAACAGCAATAAAGCCTTTGCTCACAGCAGCCAGTGGAAACCGATCATTTCTAGTTCAGCAATACAGTTTAAACTGCACTACTTCACACTGGTAATGTCACTTCAGGAACGATTCTCACAGACCCACTTGGGACCTTGGGTCTTTTCTTCTAGTGACTATAATCCCTCATCTGATAATTTGCTGGATGGAATTTTAAATAAGGAACTCAAGCTAGTCCATTGTCTAGTACAGAACAGGTAATATGAGCCCAATAAATACCTACGGAACTTTTATCTCTACCAACAATTCTTTCAGAATTTCAAAAGGCATGAATTTTAGAAAATGAATTTCTTCATTGCCAAAGATTTATGCTCCTGTCCACTTCAGATATATTATTTAAAAAATTAAGAAAGGTAAGGGTGGCTTGGCATGTATATCTTTGTAAATGTCAGGAGATAGGTTTTATTTTTTTTTATTTTATTTAAATTTTATTTTTTATATTCCCCATATAATTACAACCCCCTTATTTTGACCCCAAGCCCTCCTTTCCCCACCCCCCCACCTACCATAGAGTGTCTCTGGTTCATAGTTGTTTGTAGATTTTGATATTTTCTTTCTTATAGTTATTCTTTTTCCTGGTCCCTTATTTAAGTTTTCTAGATTCCTGCTATGAGTGAGACTATCCAGTATTTTTCTTTTTCTTTTTCTTTCTGGCTTATTTTGCTGAGCATGATCCCTTCCAGCTCCATCCATGTTGCTGAAAATTGCATGTGTTTATCTTTTTTGGATGCTGAGGAGACAGGTTTTAAACATTGTCGTTCATGTAAGATAATGCGCTTTTATCTACTTCCATTTTGTTCTGCAGTGGGGTAGAAATGGTATGCTGGGAGGTTTCTGTCCTCCTGCCAGTGACACACCAACTGCTTAGAGCTATTCAAAGTGCAGTTCAAGAGCTGGATGGTCCATAAACTGCTTGTTACCAGTCACAGCAACTTAAGTGGAGAAATCGAGAATCAGAGAGTAGAAACATTTTATAACAATTTGACATTGTCAAAACACCCTAGCATCCTAGTGGACTCAAGTTCTGAACATGAGAGAGACCAAAAATAGCAGTTCACCAATACAAAAAATGAATTGGAAATAGAAACAAGCAAAATGGATCTTTTACCAGAAGAAGCACAGTATATAGGTTTTGAGAAGCACAGTGTATAGGTTTTGGATATGTGATTTCAACATGAACATCTTCTGTACTTCATATATTCTCAGTGCCAAGTAGTTTGGACCATTATTTCCATAGCAGACTTGTTAATGACAGTTAAGGTTAATGACAACATCCATACATTGTAGATCTTTGAACAAGTTTCTTCCTTTCTTCTTTCTTTCTTTTTTAAAAAGATTTATTTTTATTTATTGATACAAGCACTGGGTACAGCCAGAAGCATGGGAGGGTGAGAGGATTCACCAGAGACAGAGCGGGGAACAGAACAGGCAGACTGATGAAGTACACTGCTGAGGGGAGCAGTGGGCGCGGCAGGAGAGGTCTGCGCACTGTGTGGGACTCTTGCCAGTGGCTGGGAATCAAAGCGGCGCTGCAGAGGCTAAGGGCAGCTTCGCAGTCCAGAGCTCAACCACTGTGCCACCAGGGGAGGCCCAGTTTCTTCCTTCTTTCTGAGTCCACTGTCTAATAATGGTTATGTAACTTCAAGATTAAAGCGCATGTCTAAAGTCATTAAAATATTTTAATAATTTAATATGAAGTAACTGTAGAATCAACTACCTGGTGCTGATTTATTTTCACCCACGGGGTGTGTGCCTTTTGGGGGGCTAGCACATGTGTGTAGCATATGTGCATATGTGGGAGTATTTGTGTGTATAGAGGTGGCAATGGGCATCTGTTAGCAGCCTGGACACTTCTCATGACAGAAACGGCTTGATGATCTCATTTTCTTGCGGGTGATAATGGATGTCACCATCCATTTGTATCAATTCACAATAACAAAACCATGGACGCAAAATGTCATAATATCATGGTATATATAGAAATAGAAGCTTAATCTGAGGGGTGGGATGAGAGTAGGGGGTGGTTCACATAGCAGTTCAGTTTTGTGCTAGTGGGACAGGGTCTCTGGTGAGCCATCTCCTCCGGG
This sequence comes from Talpa occidentalis, assembly GCF_014898055.3. Lineage (NCBI taxonomy): Eukaryota > Metazoa > Chordata > Mammalia > Eulipotyphla > Talpidae > Talpa > Talpa occidentalis. The sequence continues at coordinate 101,288,326 of NW_023605194.1, read as the reverse complement.
GATTATTGCCTGGTTTCTATATGTGTGGCAGTGCTGGGTCTTAATTTTGCTCCAGAAAGAAAACTTTTGGCTTTCATTAGTGGTTTTGTCTCAGTAAGGAGCAATAGCAGGAATGTTATGCTTTTTTTCACACCATAGGCATCTACCAGCAGCCACATTCACCCCTGTGGATAAGCAGGCATATTTGACCAGATCAGAATTTTTGTATTCCTGAACAGTTTCTTTGTTTAATTCATGTCTCCTCTTAGTTATATATGCTCCCCTCTCTTATACACAGGGGAAAATTTATCAAAAGCTTAAAGCTCCATACTTCAGTGATTACTGAAATAAACAGCATCTCTTAAAAGATATCTAAATGTAATAACTTTATGCAAACAGCCCATATGGGACTGAAATTTCTGACCTATGATAAATAATTTATGAAAGTAATATTATTTAAAGGAAACTCAACACTCCACCCTATTTTCATAACCCCGTGTGGAATATCATTTTCTGTGAACTTTAAATAATATAACAGCCTAACCAGATTTGCTTTTACTAACTTTTTCCAATGTAATCAGGATTCTGTTTCAGAAGTGTCACAGGCTGGGTCCCCTAGGAAGCAGACTTGGAGATAGAGATTAATGAGTACAAAATGCACTAGGAAGTACTTTTGTAAACAAACCTATGGCAGGGAATAAAGCAGGGTTGGGCAGAGGGAGAGTTTATGTGATGCATTTGCAATAGAAACCTCAGTGGACCCTTGAGGTTGCTTTGAAGGTAACCTGGGCTGTCAAGATTTGTTCCTGTAGCCAAGGATTGGATCTGTATAATACCATGTTGACCACATTCTGGATATGAACTCATCTGAGAAGAGGAAATGATCCTGGAGAAGAAGACTTTTGGGCAGGTAATTCCTGCAAAGGACTGATAGCTGAAGGCTGTATCCTGGCAGCACTTTTAGCACCAAGAGGAATAATTCCTTTTTGTATTAATAAGGGAAACTGGATTGTGTATCTCAGAGTTATTGACAGAATTATGTATCCCTCACATGTATATGTTGAAGTCCTAAATCCCTAGTACTTTAGAGAGTAACTGTGTTTGGAGATAAGGTCTTTAGAGAGCTGACAATATTAAAATGAGTTCTTGTGAGTGGTTCCTGAATCAATCTAACTGGTGTTCTTTTAAGAACAGGCAATTTGGATCATGAAAACACACCAGACACATGTATCCACAGGGACAGAACCATGTGAGGACAGTGAGGCATGGTCACCTGCAACCCAAAGAGAGAGATTTCAGAAGGAACCAAACTTGCTACCTTGATTTTGGACATTCATTCTCCAGAAGTTGAGAAAAAGAATTTCTGCTATATAAACAAACCACTCATTCTGTGATATTTTGCTATGGTAGCCCTAGTGAACAAATAGTCTCCATATGCCCTAGATGCAGCCATCTAGGATGACTTTTATTTAAAAAACTTGGCTTTTGTATAATCTCAGGCATCTGAAATTAATTAAACTCTCCTTTTTTGGTTTGTTCTAAGGATTAAGAGAGACCTAACTAGAAGCATTCTGTTATTTTTATAGTACTGATAGTGATCCTTTGTTGGTTTTGCATAGCTAACTTATTCAAATGTGTCATTATTTAGTCATTTATTCAACTACTGAAGTAGGAGATCAGGATTCAAATTATAAATCTAAAGGCTGAGTTTATTCCTTACATACTAAAGTGAAAATATGTCTGCTAGATACAGTCTTTCCAAACAAAGACCATTCATCTTGTGCAGAATTGTTAGGAAGCATGGAGTTCAATTATTGGTGAACAATTAGTAGCAAGAATGAGATAACTCAGCTGGAGAAACTTGGTCAGTGGAGTGAGGATGTTATTGATGGCCAAATTTCACTGCTACATTCATTGAAGTGCGACTGTTGTTGATTGGTTCACTTCAAAAATGAGGAGAATGCTACTGATTGGTGATGACTTTCAGAGTTGTTTTTTTTTTTTTTTGTGGAGATGAGTTATCCTTGATTGAGCAAATAAATTTAATCAAGTTCTGATTATTTCTGGCTTTTTATTGTCACTGTCAAGTAATGATTCTCTTGCCAGGAGTATGGATACAGGGACTTGAAAATAAATAGGTGTCCATAAATATTTGTTGAATTGATTTAAAATGAAAGATATAAAAGAGACTGTTAAATACATGAGTTTGGATTGGGGGGGAGAGCCTGGGCCTTCTGGAGTCACCACCATATTGATAGGGTCTGCAGTCTGGTTTTGGATTGGGAGTATAAGTCGAGGAAAGAAGTCTGGCAAGTGATCCCTGGCAGTTAGGGTTTTGCAAAGTTTTTTCTCTTTGATACTATAATTTACAGTATAGTTTCAAGTACTCAGAAAAATTTTAAAAATACTACTAAAATACTGCAAAATATCTGCATATGATCCATGTACTTGTGTTGGGATTGAGACCCTAGAGACCATCCCCGACCCCAGGTTGCTGAGCACAAAGAAATGAGAAAAGTGATTGAGAGTTTGATGACACCTTGAAGCCATGAAATAAAACTGTGTGAATAAGAAAGATGAACAAGTTTCTTCTCACCTTCCTCTCTCCACTTTGTAGTATGAACATAAAGTGGTTGGAAGAAAGTGATTTTTTTTTTTAATTCAGAGAGCAGAGGTTATAGAAAAATAGCACAAGATGCCTTCTCTCCCCTGGTTGATGAGGGGCAGCTTTCAAGTCTTACATTCCAAAGCATCTCTTGGAAGTTGCTTAGGCTAATGATGTCCCCAAGTCAGGTGCACACTTCCTCATTGGCTTCTATGGAACTTTCAAATGACATAGTTGGGCGAACATATCTGGGATAGCCTGAGCCCACATCAGCAGGTAGAGCAAGAACCAGTGAGGTTTCCTGGGAGCTTAACATTAGCCTTGGAATTAGAGGAGGCCAGTTATATGATATATTGTGTATCACATAATGATTAAAAACCTATTTGATTTAATTAGAGAATAGCTGCATAATGTATCCATAATGAAACCAATACAGTCAGTGTCTTTGGGTATTACTGACAATATTTTATAAAATATTCAATTGCGGGACTTCTCTTGACTCACGGCCCAATTTAAAATGACTCTTTGTCATCAATTATTAGTATATGAAAGTAGAATTCAAGCATTTGAAATGAGTTTACAAAAATGCTCCCATACTTTGTAAACAGCAACAGCAAAATCAGCTTAGGTTCATGTAGTAGTTAGAATAAGTGAGAGAATGGTTATTTCTTATAATCTCTTATTGAAATTTTTTTTAAGATTTATTTATTTTTATATAAGAGCTGGGGTACAGGCCATAGGCACAGGAGGGTGAAAGGATTCACCAGAGCTAGAGTGGGGAGCAGAACAGGCAGATTGACTGAAAGACACTGCTGAGGAGAGCAGTGGGCGAGACAGGAGAGGTCTGCCATGCTATGTGGGTAGCTCCCTGGCTGGCTGGGAATTGAATCCTCACTGCAGAGGCTGTGGACAACCTTCACAGTGCTGCGCTCAACCCGCTGCACCACCAGGGAGGTCCTACTGAAATATTTTTTAGGACATTTTTTTGTACTTCTTATGTCTGTAACACTATCCAGTTGATGAGAGTGCTGCGGAGCCTCACATCTTTCATGATCTGCAGGGGAAGCGTGAAATACTGTTTCTGGAATTCTCGAGTTGGTAAATTTGTGACAAATGCAATCTGTATTAAGGAGAGACCCCACACCTTTCTCATAGTCTATAGTCTGCCTGGGCTGGGGTTGGGGGAGAAATGAAGGGCTTAGGGGAGTGCGGGAGGCTCTAAACCACTGAGCATAAAAATCCCTGCCATGTGTGGTGTCTGATCTCCTTAGAACTCATGTAGGGGAAGCTGATCAGAGAAAGGACCTGGCAATTTTGACCTTTTTCTTTTTAAATTGAAGTAATAATGGTATATACTGTTGATTGTATTTTGGGAGTATTGGACTCCATCCCCTTCAAGTGCTATTCTTACAATATTTTAGGTTATGCCACATGTTTCTGTAAAACAAGGAAGCAGATGTTTGAGTAATACATAAAACCAGGCTTGTGATTTTGTAGTCACCCTTCACAATTTTCAATTATATTTCTCACTGTCATGTCTGTGAAGAAGGACAGATACTGACAGTCTTTTACTCAGAGCTATGGTGGGATTTGGGATTGGTTGTAAATTTAGAGCAACTGTCGATGATCATTGCACATAAAATTGTCATAATTTTAGTCGAATGCTTTACTTGTTAAAGGTGGTTGCACTGATGGTAACTCTTACAGCTAGATTTAATTTTACAATGACCATTACATGACCAAATGACTCATTTGCAAAAGGCCAATTGTAATGATTGGAGGGAAGATAAGATCCCACTATTTTTAAAATTGGCATCTTAAATGGGAAGATTCAAATGCTCTCTGTGTGTGTGCGTGCATGCGTGTGTGTGTGTGTGTGTGTGTGTGTGTAAGAATGGTTACTATGGGGTAGTCTAGAAGAATTCCTTTTGTGATTTAGAGAAATGAAATTGAACATTATATTTCACATTAGACAACAATTTATGGCACCTAATTATTGTATAAGGTACAGTCAAGAAAAAAAGTCTTATCATAAATATAAAAAAAAAATCAGGAAGTCTTCCCACAAGTGGTTTTTTACACCCTCTAACTCATGCATGTCATTCTGGTGACAGCTGCGGATTCAGAATTGAGAAAACAATAACAAAGCTTAATGAGATTTGTAAATTATTATAATAAAAAAACCCTTCAAGCAGCCAAACTCATTTTTGCAGTCATTTAAAACTCTATTGCAGAAGGGACTTGATTTAGAACAAATAACATTTTTCTTTCCCTCAAAGAGACAGAAAATTTAACAGAGTTTTCTGTACATGAATTGTTAAAAAATCTCTTAGAGTTGAGTGGGTAGGTTGAATAATATATCCGTCTCCCCAATTTACCATGTCTTTACCCTGGAATCTCTGAGGATGTTTTCGTACAAGGATATGATTTCTGAGAGGGTCTTGAGGTGGGTCATTGTCCTACTCTGTCTGGGTGTGTCCAATGTATTAATAGGTCCCTTATAAGAGGAAAGCAGATTAGAGTCAGTAACAGGTGGTGTGATAAAGGAAGCAAGAATTTGGAATTATACCAGGAAAGGGCTAGAAGTCAAGGAAAGTTAAGTGGCTTTTAAAACCTGGGGAGACGAGGAAATGAACAATCTCCACGTCTTCAGAAGGAACCAGCCCTGTGGTCGCCTTGATTTTTAGCTCTGTAATAGGCATTTTGGATTTCAGACCCCCGGAATTGTAAGAGAGTAAGTTTGTTATTTTAAGTCCCTAAGTTTGTGATTTTTTTGTTTCCATAGTTATAAGAAACTAATACACGGAAGCAATGCTGTGGCATTTCCACACAATCTTTTTGCACCATTTGTTGTGCAAGAGTCAAAACTGAGGGGAAGGAGCAAAGGAGCAATCAGTTTTGTATTGATAGCTTTGTGTTATCAATCTTTTTCTGAGAGCTGAATTGATGCCAAGTTAATTTTATTTAATTAACTAATTAATATGTTCAACAAGTAATTTTTGAGTGCCTACTATGTCCTTGGTAAACAAAACAGATATGACTCATTTTTTTAAAGCTTTATTTTTTTTTAAAGATTTATTTATTTATACAAGAACTGGGGTACAGGCCAAATCAACGGGAGGGTGAGAGGATTCACCAGAGACAGAGCAGGAACAGAACAGGCAGACTGATGAAATATACTGCTGAGGGGAGCAGCGGGCAAGCCAGGAGAGGTCTGCCGCGCCATGTGGGACCCTCGCGGGCTTTCTGGGATAGAACCAACGCTGCAGGGGCTGCGGACAGCTTCACAGTGTGGTGCTAACCACCTGTGCTACCAGGGGAGGCCCTTAAAGATTTATTTATTTATACAAGAACTGGGTACAGGCCAGATGTGCAGGGGGCGAGAGGATTCACTAGAGACAGAGTGGGGAACAGAACAGTCAGACTGACTGAAATACACTGCTGAGGGGAGCAGCAGGGGAGACAGGAGAGACCTGCCATGCTATTTGGGTATTTTCCCCATCCGCTTGGATAGAACTGGCACTACAGAGGCTGCCAATAGCTTCACAGCGCTGTGCTCAACAGCCTGTGCCATGAGGGAGGCACTGACTCATGTTTTTACTAGGGAGCACTCATGGCGAAGAAAATAGACTAGAGGCCTTACTGTAAAAAGATGAGCTGTGAACAGCACTGTGTATGAATGTGGGTTTATACCTTCAAGAAATTCTTTAGAGCTCCCATAATATTTGGAGAAAAAAAAAAGAGGGGAAAAGATGATGACTCCACATTCTATGTTGAACTACAGCATACTCTCCTTAATCTATTTAATTTTAACTCTTAATGACTTTTTCTCCAGATGTTTGCATTTTTTATAAAGTCAGATACTTCAGTTAGAATTTCTTTGATTTCATTAGCATGTAGGTTTTTCTGCAATAATAGATTTTTTTAGGGGGCCCCATAAAAATGATTTTGGTATGTGATATGTAAAGAAGCATCCATTTATTTTGTTTTCCAAATTGTTAATTTATCTGGTTTTGTCTATAAATAAATCCTTCCTCTATCCATTCAGTTTTTCAAATGACAATAGAAGGTTTTAAAAATTTCTATATTCATTGAAAATGTCATGATAATTTGTGATCTGTCATTATAGACAGGTTAGAATATTGCTGTTCAAAGTTAATTTCCATATAGGGGAATGAAGAACAAGAAAATTAAAATATGTAAAATATCTAATATGTGCTTTGTGATTTCTATATTTTTATGTTATTTAATATTTCTAGCAATTTTATGGACTAGTTATTCTAATCTCATGGATGAGGAAATCAAGAGGTTAAATAACTTGTGTGTAGTCTTATAGTCAGGATGAGAGGAAGTAGGTTTCAACAGCTCATATTTTTGCACATTTCACATCATAAGATGTAAACAAAAGGTGCCAGAGCTATTGGTGACATAATTAAGAGTACCAAGGTTTCCTTACATAAGAGCTGAGAGATTTGTGAGGTGCCTAAAACTTAGACCACTTTCTTAAAAGTGGTTAAGGACAACTTAATTCTTTTATCCACTTTTGTTCTCAGGATGTAGGGAAAATCATCATGTGTCCCTCTGAATTCTTCTAGGCTGGCAAATAACCAAACAAGCATCAGGCAGATTGATTAGAGGGAAACATAAACCAAAAATAAATTCAATATTAGCATGTATACCTCCTGCACACATGAGGATGGGGGGTCAGTATGGGAGGTTTCCTGGAAAAAAGTACAGTAAATTAAGGTATGACTGTGTAGCAGATTTGGTTCTCCTCCATAGATAAGAAGATTAGGTCTGGGGCCTCCCTGGTGGTACTAGGGGTTGAGCACCGCACTGTGAAGCTGTCCGTAGCACTGCAGCACGAGTTCGATCCCCAGCTTGCCAGGGAACTACCCACATGGCATGGCAGACCTCTCCTGTCTTGCCCGCTGCTCCCCTCACCTGTGTATTTCAGTCTGCCTGTTCTGCTCCCCACTCTGACTCTAGTGAATCCTCTCACCCCCTGCACCTCTGGCCTACACCTCAGCTCTTCTATGTATAAATAAATAAATCTTTAAAAAAAAAAAAGATTAGGTCTTCCCCCTTATAGTGAGGTAGACATGTTTCAGGGAGATATTTTCCCTTCTCACAGGTAAATGTACTCTGAAAAAACAAAACAAACAAACAAAAAAACCACCACCACCACCCAGCTGTAAGGGCCCCTTCTATGAAATAAATCTTTTGCCAAAGGCATATTTTTGGGAGACAGATTTTTGCTTTCCCACACAATTTCATTCTTCTTGGCAATTGAAAAGTTCTCTAAATTTAGGAAACGACTATTATTTCATTGCCAGGTCTTCCTACCCTACTCCTTTCATAAGGTGAGATATTCATGACAATAAACATTGGTTTATGGTTTTCCTCGTATACTGGAAAAGACTGAGTGTTCAGTAATTCATTACTTCCCAAGTCAATTCAGTCAAGCACTGTATCTAAATTTTCTCCTTGAAGAGAATAAAATGGTTCAAGAGTGGCTACTCTTTTTTTTTTTTTTTTTTTGTTAATGAGAATGAGCTTTATATATTTTTTAATTTTTTAAATAATTTTTTAAGTATTTACATCATTGTTCATTTTTATACAATATTTGCTTCCCCCACCCCCTCAGAGTGGCTACTCTTGATGGAAGAAAATTCTTACAGAAATGCAACAATCTTAGTCTAGAACAGGAATAGCCCAACCCCTGGAGCCAGAGAATATGCAAGCATCTATAATACAGTAGTCTAAGAGGGTATGAATTCACTTTTGATATCTCTGTCTCTTTCAGTGTCCATATCTGATGTGTTCACATGATCCAAGAAACTATTAAACCTTTTTATAAGTCAATTGCCTATTGATTCCATGATAAGGGTCACAATATATAATAATGCTGTTCCTGGAATCCTAAAAGGCAGGGGCACTCTGATATCAATTTTAGGAGTTAATATAAAGAAAATTTTCTCCTAATTTAAGAACTATTGTGCTTTTATATTTCAAATAATAATAAACATATAGAATTGACTGCAATATCATTTTGCTTTGTCTTTAGGGAAAGTTCAGAGTTAAATGTAATCCTGGGTCATCCTTACTATATTAGATTTCATGGTTACTATGTTTATTATATCTACTTTTATTTAATGGCTGGGCATTTTATATATATTCTTTTTAACAGTTTCATAATAAATATGGCTTTTCATATAAGCCAGCTCAAGTTCAATTTGAGAATCAGGGATAAAGATGTCTGTTAAAAATAATGAGATACAGGGCCTCCCTGGTGGCGCAGCAGTTGAGCGCTGGGTTGCAAAGCTGCCCGCAGCCTCTGCAGTGCTGGTTCGATCCCCGGCTGCTCCCCTGCCTCTGGAGGAGGGTCCCACATGGCGCGCAGACCTCTCCTGCCGCCTGCTGCTCCCCTTAGCAGTGTACTTCGGTCCTTCTGCCTGCTCTGTTCCCCGCTCTGGCTGGTGAATTCTCTCACCCTCCCGTGCTTCTGACTGTACCTAGTGCTTGTATAAATAAATAAATAAATAAATCTTAAAAAAAAAAAAAAAAAGATGAGATACATTATCCCTGCAAATGTAGGCATTTCCACACAAGGAAAGAACTGCCTTTTAAAATTTAGCCTTCTAATTGGTTTACTTTGAAACAGAATGAAAAACTCTCAGAATGGGGGCCAAAGAAATTCAATTAGCTAATTTCAACTTCAACAAGATATTGAAGCAGTTCAGACTTCAAATATCTGAGTGGAGTATAACTTCAACTACCTATGCTGACAAAAAAAGGATCTCCAGCAGTTTTAAAATCTTTTTTTAATCCCTACTGAAAAAACAAACTTAAAAATAAAATTAAACCAAAACCAATCAGGCAAATTACATATGAAACACTCAGAATACCATCTTTGTCACTGTGACCTTGCTGTGGTTGGTAGCAGTGATAAGCAGTGATTAACAGGCCATCTTCTGGATTTCCTTAGTTGCTGTTACTATTCCCCCCACTTCTCCCAAACCGTGTGCCTAAATCATTGCAACATGTTGCTACAGGGACACAAACAACAACAAACTCCCCAAACCCTAAATTTAAGAATAACTGAACTACCTCTCCACCTGGCATTCATGATTCTGATTAAGAAGAACAGAGGGTGCTAGCACCTAAATGACAATAGAACTTTCCATCTTAAAAATAAATTCAGCACATAAGGAGTTCATAGCATAATAGAAATCATCAACAAATACATTTGGAGAAATTTGATACACTAGCATAATTACTTTTCAGACTTGATGGACTTGTGACAATGAATGTACCACAAATATTTATTTCATAATTTATCCCTCAATTGAGATTTGTCATCTTGGCTGAGAAATATGCATCTTTACTTAGGAATAAGTAATAAAACATTTGTTCATGGATCTATGAGCATAATAGAAAATCACTGTGTCTCTTAGGTCTTTAAAAAAACACATTATGAGTTTTAAAGCATCTCTTTAAATAACTGAGATTGTGAGTTTCAACCTGGAGGATTTGACAGATTTGACATACCTTCTTGAGAAACAAGAGATGCCTCTTGGTTTTCAGTTTGGTTAGAGTTCCTACAGTCTGTCAGATACCTTTGTGGGAAAGAAAGCTATATTTGGAAAGGAGACAGCAAGCCTCAGATTGTAATTGTTTTCCCTGCCAAAAAACCAGAGTTCTGCTGAAGCCTTGACAGCTGTGCCTTGTCATGGAGAAAAATCTTCAACAAGAAAACAAAGAAGCATTTTTCCCTATCATATATTATGCTCTAGTAGTGTGCATAATCTCTCCATCATTTTAAAAACTGTGTACATAATTTTAAATAACTCTACCAAGAAGCAACAATATCAAAAGTTTGTTTTTTCTTCCTGTTTGGCATTTTTTAAATCATAAAAATGTTTCACTTAAGAGAAAAGAGAAGATAATATTAGACAGATCATTTCCAAGTATGTTGTGGGCAAAGTTTCAAAAGTATACTTTTTCAGCTTTCATAGGAGCTTATTCCTATAGATGACACAGCTGGAATTTAGGCATTTTTATCATTTCTGTAGTCAGTTTAAATAAAAACTACTCTGTTATGCTATTACAGCTGTAGACTGAAATCTAGGATTCTGTGAACAATTGTTTAAGATTCTTAGCTTTAAAAACAAAATTTTATTTTATCATAACTTAAAAAGACTGAAAAGACTAACCACAATTCAAACTCTCTCAATGTGATATTAGAGAGAATAACTATGAACATTCAGGAAAATTAGAAATCCTTAGATCATATTTTTGGAAATGTGGTTCAAAATCACAGTGCTAATTTAGGGTCAGAAAAGACACTCTCCTTAGAAAACGTGCTGGACACTTTATGAAGGTATCCCAAGTGAATACAGTTTCAATGCACCAGGAAAACAGTTTTCTCTAGAAGCTCAGCAGTGCCATTCCTATTATGTCACATTATTTTAATTAGAAGCATACAAACTGCTTGCTCACAATCATTTGAAATCATCATTTTTTCTTTTAAATCTTCAGTAAAAGAATATTCTGCACACAAAGGTTCTCTGCATACTGGTGACTTTTGTGGACATCAGGAACAGAGACTAGTCAGAGCAAATAAACATACAGCATAGAAGTCCAAGGGTGAGTGATCCTGGGAAGCCAGATCCAGTATTCAAACATCCATTTTCAGTTACTAGAAAATTCTTGTAACACCAAGAAATTATTAGAATCTACAGTAATGCTTAAGATATTATAAATTATTTTAATATTTACTACTCTGACTCACATTATCAAGTTCAGAAGACATCTGAAACCAATTGATTTATTACTTATTATTCATGAGTATGTAAAATATAAAAATGTGTTTTAAGATGCATATGATAGATGTGTACCCTTGATACAAGATGAGTAGAAGGAGTCAAAAGATGTCTTGATAAATCTATCTACTGGCCTATGCATTTTACCAAATACATATAATTTTGATATGTGAAATCTATATGTCTGGAATGTATACACATATCGCAATAAAATACATTTTATATTATACATATGAGATGAAAAAATAATAATGAATAAATTTGTTTTTGTGTCTTCCAACATTGATAATATGTATTATGGGGGCAAAATTAAAAAAAATTAAATTTTCCTACACTTTGCCCTCTTGTATTGATTAAAAGTATTATGACCATTCCTCTAACAATAGAAGCATAAATCTATAGGGAAGGTTAAATCTGAGTCATGGACATATTGAATGAATTTTGGGGGTTAGTGTTTTTACTTTAAATTTTACTTTAAAAGTAAGCATCTACTTGAGTAAAGCTGAACTTTGAGTGATACTTTTTTTTCAGGACAGTTTTAGATTTCATAGCATTTGAAATTTTAACTTTTATTTTAGCTACAAAATATATTTTGGAATTTTTGTATCGTAGATATTTGGCAGATTTTAAATACCAGTTCTTGCATCCATTTATTTCCTTTACCAAGAGTAACTCATAATAAAATGTAGGAAAACAAAATCTGAAGATAATTGTATAGTCTCTGGATTTTACATAAATCTTTAAAAAACAAGTTTCCTGAAAATGAGCCTGTTTTTTTATTTTCTTATTATTTTTTAAATTTTATATATTTTTTACAGCACATTTCATTTTTGCACAATGTATGCATTTTCATCTTGGTTATAGTCCCCATACAATTCCCACCACCCTTGTTTTGATCCTATTCCCTCCTCTCCACCCTGTAGTGTGTCTCTGGTTTATAGTTGCTTGTTGATTTTGATTTTTACTTTATTATAATTAGTCATTTTCCTGATCCCTTATTTAGGTTTTCTAATTTCCTGCTATGAGTGAGACCACCTGGTATTTTTCTTTTTCTTTCTGGCTTATTTCACTGAGCATGATCCCTTCCAGCTCCATCCATGTTGCTGCAAATTGCATGTGTTTATCTTTTTTGAATGCTGAGTAATATTCCATTGTGTATATGTACCACATCTTCTTGATCCAGTCATCTATTTTTGGGCATTTGGGTCTGGTTTTAAATTCAGCAGGAATAATGTGAAAATATAAAGTGTCTGAAATATCTACTGTTAACTCTATTTATTTTTGATATCCCATATGGTCATATCAAGTGTCTTCAATAAAATATCTGAACCATCAAAGCTAGTTTGGCTCATGTGGCAGAGAGAATGAATTCAATTATATTCTGAGCCACTAGAGCAGATATTGGAGAAGAGAAAAAAAGCATTGCCCTACTGGCAGTTATAGGAATGGAACCTGATTGATTGTATGATTTTCAGAGTGGATTTGAATTATTCAGTACATGTTTTATGTAAAAATAGGTTATTTGCACATGAATAAGACCAATATACTGCATTAAATAGGGATAATATATACACAGGAAAACTTGTTCCCCCCCCCCCAACAATTTAAGGTCATTTTGTTGTGCATGTGTGTAAATGTAATTTTTTGCTAACTAAGCATTTCCAGGTAGCTCACCTTTATACTTCTCAAAGTTACAGTTGACGTAACAGTTTAATTTTGAGCAACTAAATAGTACCTAATAGACTTTCAGCACACAAAGGAAGTACGAGGTAATTTGAAAAATTTTATTATAATTTAAAAACAATAAAATTAATCAGTTTGTGATCTAGGTCTGTTTAGGTGCTTTCTCCTCTGGCCATCTGGGGTCGCTGTTTCTCATATGTTCCTCATCCTCCTTCGACCAGCAGGTGAATGTGGCACGCTCACCCTGTGAACTTGGCAGATCTGCAAAAAAGAATGCCCAGCTTGAACAAACCCATTTTGCACTCCCACTTGTGTCATACTGTGGCTCTATCATTGACCAAAACAATTCCCATGATCAAGCCCAAATCAAGGACTAAGGATATATTAGCCACTCTCTTTCCCCAACAGTGAGGCGGTGAAGAAGGGCTTAGAACAGGGAGGGCTGAGCACTGTCTGTATTTTTGTGCTGTGTGTATAAATTGTGTGTAAATCAATCTATCACTTGTAGTAATATCTATAAACAAGCTTAGGAGAACACTATGCATAAATTGGCCAAGCTCCATTGTTTTAGAAACCCTGGATGGATACTTTCAGTTCTACGCCAAATGACAAGCCAATGACTGTTACACATTATACCAGGAACTCTGAATATCTTTTAACCTAGAGGCAACACTAAAGTGCTCTGTAACCCAAACTTTAATGGATTGCACTCTCTAGAAAGCATTTTTTGGTGTTTTATGAAGTAGCTTGAAGTTATTTAAAAATGTCTAGTGACATTGGTTGCTTTCTCTGAAGAGTACATAATCCTTTTCTTTATAGTTTATTCTTAGTATATCTAATCCTCAAAATTATTATTTTTTCACTCTGAAGAGTCAATTTTAAGTCTATTAAAGGGAATTCATCAATGGTATACCCTGGCATTGTCAGGGTGGTGAAGAACGGTTCTATTCCTTATTCCCCAACTTGCATGAACTTCTTTTAATGGCTACCATATTCTAAAGCAAAAAGCAGGATCTCATATCACGGCCTACTTTTTAATTTTTTATTGGGCAGCATAAGCTCAGGGGCACAATATAAACTCAATCACATTTTTCACAATTTCCTTCAATGTTGATCAAGATTAGGAGGCAGTGCCAACTGTTCTCCATGATTAATGGAGTGTGATAATTGGCATTAAGAAGCAAACTTTTAAATTTAAGTAGCTACACTCTATTGCTGCAGTCAAAGCTGCTGCTTTGTTCATAGCAATCACAACATGTTTGATCTTTTTCTATTCTACATTTTGGTGCACAAAGAATCTTTATCCAAAGTAAAAAATATCTACCATGAATTTTCAGCAACAGAAAGAAAAGCTAGCAATTTTTCTTATATTCCTACAGTATATATGCAGAGGTGACTCAAGCTCTGCTCATCGATGGCTTTATCAACTCTAAAGGGGGATTTCTTCTGACACAGAGAATAGTATTTGCTTTTCTAGATTACATGCCGTCGTCATCATGCATCATTTGATACTGTCATGCAGTGAAGGAATTTTGCCAATATCTTTTTTTTTTTAAGATTTATTTATCCAAGAACCAGGGTACAGGCCTGATGTGCAGGAGGGTAAGAGGATTCACCAGAGAGAGAGGAGGGAACAAAACCAGGCAGACTGATGAAATACACTGTTGAGGGGAGCAGAGGGCGAGACAGGAGAGATCTGCTGCACCATGTGGGATTCTCACCAGTGGGCCGGGATTGAACCTGCGCTGCAGAGGCTGCGACAGCTTCACAGCACTGCACTCAACCGCCTGCACCACCAGGGAGGCCCATTGCCAATATCTTGTTTTCCTTATTTCTGACCTTGATCTTTGCCATTAATCTTGTGGCTGCTTTTAAGTCTCAGTAATTCTGTCATTCATGCCTGCTTTTGTTGATTCAAACTTTGATTATTGTCTTCATAGTCTGGTCATTTTTCTGTCTTTAACAACCAAGAAACCAACTTCATAACAGAAAGTTTTGCTTTGCACTAATCCCGGATGGAAACAAGTGTCTTTTATGCACTGCTTTTAAGAGTCATCGTAAAGATTCACTTCCACTGGCCCATTTAAATTTCCTTTGTTTTTGCAGATAAGGAAACAGGACATGGTGCCTTTAATAATCTTGCTTTTAAATGAAGGAGTTGGGACTTAACCCTGGTAGTCTGGTCAGATGTCTATTATAAAAAGATTTCTTATAATACTATTGCTTTGATAATCTTTGAATTTTCATTGTCTTCATACATCAAATTGTTCACATAAAGACTAGATGAGTAGGAAAACCATTGCCAAAAAGCAACCAGTTAGAGCGAATTGGTGATGTAATAGGTGAGCAGAAATCAAGGAAAGCAGATTTGAAAACAATAAACCTAGTAAACTGATATTATTTGCTCTGGAGTGGAACAGTATGCCACTTTACAATTTGGAATATGGAATAAGAGACTTTATTTGGTAAAGTCAGGTATCTCTTTAAACTTATTAGTAGTGAAATTTTAAAAGAAATGCAGTTTAAATATGTGACTACATTTTTCTTATTGCTAATAAAAAAAGTAAGTAACCACAATTTAAAGGCTACTTTGTAAATAAGAGTTTACAACAGCGGGTATATATTTTTTTAAATGTAAGGACAAAAGAAGAGATGCTGCTAGTGACCTTTTAAGTGCTTACAATTCTAATATGTATTCTTAGTCTGATTTTGGATAATTTCACTTAATGAACTGAAACATGCTGTATTCAATATTACTTATCTATGTTTTAACACATCTTTAAGATTTGGAAAGATTCCTCTAAGCAGTCTACTAGCTATTAAAATATGATAAATATTTCAAACGAACATAATTAGTTCAAACATTGTATTTATACTTCAAACTATAACAATGTGGCTAAATACCTAATAAAATGGGAAATTCTAAAGGTATGAGAATGTGGTATGTGTGTCATTTTGTATGTATGCATGTATGTGATGGCTTTTGAAATCATTCTCACTATTTCAGTGTCATCTCCTACAAGTGCATGAAAAGTAAGTGACAAATTAAGATCCTGTTTATGCATGTATGAGAACCTTTTTATTTCTTGACTTTATATACAATACAAAATGACTAAAGTCATGAGTGACTCAGAGGGAAAAAATCTTTGATAATGTATATATTACTTATGTTACATATAGGGAACTCAAATTTAGCCAATAAAGTTTACACACCAAAGGGTATACTTTTTCTTTTCTTTTTTTAAAGATTTATTTATTTATTATTTATATAACAAGCACTGGGTATAGGCCAGATGTGTGGGAGGGTGAGAGGATTCACCAGAGCCAGAGCGGGGAGCAGAACAGGCAGACTGATGAAATACACTGCTGAGGGGAGCAGCGGGCACAGCAGGAGAGGTCTGCGTGCCATGTGGGACCCTCACCATTGGCCAGGGATCGAACCAGGGCTGCAGAGGCTGCAGAGGCTGTGGGCAGCTTCGCAGCCCAGTGCTCAATCACCTGAGCCACCAGGGGAGGCCCAGGGTATATGTTTTCTTAAACAAATATAGTATTGCAACATATAGAGAATGAATAGATTAAGTATGATTGTAAAATTCCTTTAATTTCCACGACAAGGGCCAGAATAATGTCTGGCATGTAGTAGATTTTCCAGAAAGAAAGAAAGAGAGGGAAAGAGAGAGGGAAAGAAGGAGGAGGAAGGAAACAACATTCAGGTTAGAAGGCTTTTCAAGCAAAATTATTTTTTAAACAAAAAATGTTATGGACTCCTGGGCTTTATCCTGTTATCCTGCAGAATAGTTTTTCTTTAATAAAATGTAGCTCTTATGTTGAGGACTGCAGCAAACTCAAAGAGCTAAGTAGCTTTTCTGATCCCTTAATTCCCCATACAGAGCAAGGTTTTGCTAAATTAACTATTAGCCAAATGCAAGAGATGATTTATCAGATAGATGGAATGCTGTAGTCAAGTACATAAAAGAATAAATGGAAAATAAAAAAGTATAAGCTCTAGGTATCTCAGGAGTTTTGAAACTTGCCTACCAGCTTGTCATGGGGACCTTAGACAAATTCTAAGAGCTCTGTTCTGAAAAGGCAATTTGTTTTAGGGCATTAATAAAAATAAAATCAAATAAATTCTAAGGCAGAAATTAGCAAAACACTTCATTAAATACATATGCTCTTTAAAGCTGGATAAAACAACTCCTACCTACAGCTCTTCATTTCTGAAAAAGAAAAAAAAAAGATTCAGAACAGTCTATGGATGACAGTGATGGAATCTGATAATCTTTGTTAGGGAGTTAATGCTTTTAGATTTTATCAAATTTGTTTGGTCAGGGTGGAAAGAGGTTATAGTAATGCTTAGAAGACAATTATGGTTTCTACACCCGAATCAATAAAGATAAAGAAATGGTGATTATTTTGTTCTGAAGATAAGTTTGAGAGGTGACTTTAAGCATAAAGAGAATTATCGGGCAGAATGTTTTCCCCCCCTTTTTCCCTTAGCATAGCACAGTAGGAAGTGGGTTTGTTCTTTCATCAAATATTCATTGAGTGCTTATATTTTACATTGTACTACTATGCAAGATCCTACAGGCGACACAGAGAAATAAAGATCTCCCCAAGTGAGCAGTGTCAAATACAGTTTCAAAACTTGATTATCTACCATGTGTAAGCATATGAATATGTATAGTTTTTCTATGGTTTATTTTTGGGGTGAGAGTAGCAGCTATTCTAGTTTGCATTTTGACAGGAACCAGAAAACCTCCTGATCTTTAGCTAGACATATGGTGACTCATAACAAAGCACATTTTCAGTCTCTTTTACAGTTAGATATGGTTATTTCTCTAAGTTCTGATGATAACATGTGAACATAAGTAGACTGTCTAGCCTATAGAAAGTAGCCTTAAAGGGGGGAAGTATGTCTTATTCTCCCCTGTGCACTGAGTGATGGAGCTGGACCAAGTACTACAATGTTGTAACTATAACATTGATGGTATCTTTGTGTGAAATAGCTTGCTTCTAAAGAGACAGTAACCAAAACAGAGACACCCCACTGACCAGGAGAAAATTTTTGCACACAACACTAATGATAAAGGACTGATCACAGAAATCTACAAAGAGCTGAAGAGACTCAACAAAAACAAAGTAAATAATCCAGTCAAAAATGGGCAGAAGAGCTAAAAAAGAACTTCTCCAAAGAGGAAATGCAAATGGCCAACAGGCATATGAAAAAAATGTTCAACATCACTTGTAATCAGGGAAATGTAAATCAAAACTACCATGAGATACCATCTCACACCACTGAGAATGGCACATATTAAAAAAACTAGCTACAACAAATATTGGCGAGGATGTGGAGAAAAAGGAATTCTCCTGCACTGCTGGTGGGAGTGTAAACTGGTCCAACCACTATGGAGACCTGTGTGGAGATTCCTCAACCTGCTAAAGATGGAGCTTCCATATGATCCAGCATTCCACTCCTAGGTATTTACCCAAAGGACATAGAATCATTAATTCAAAAGGGCACCTGCAACCCTATGTTTATAGCAGCACTATTTACAATAGCTAAACTATGGAAACAGCCTAAATGCCCAAAAATACATGGCTGGATCAAGAAGATGTGGTATATATATATACACAATGGAATATTACTCAGCAATCTAAAAAGATAAGCTCATGCAATTTGCAGCAACATGGATGGAGCTAGAAGGGATCATGCTCAGCGGAATAAGCCAGAAAGAAAAAGAAAAATACCAGGTGATCTCACTCATAGCAGGAATTTAGAAAACCTAAATAAGGGACTAGGAAAAAGACTAATTATAATAAAGGAAAAATCAAAATCAGCAAGTAACTATAAATCGGAGACATGCTATATGGGGGAGAGAGGTAGGGGGTTGGGTCAAAATAAGGGGGGTGGGAATTGTATGGGGAATATAACCAAGATGAAAATGCATACATTGTGCAAAAATGAAAAATGATGTAAAACATATATAAAATAAAATAAAAAATAAAAAAAAGGTATTGAAAGGAAAGAAATAAAAAGCTTGCTTCTATTTTCATAAAATTATTAGTAAAAATTTATACAGTCTGTGACACAAATGATACAACTTGGAATTGGGCAGTGTAGAGTCTGTACAACCACATTTGGAATAACTGCTAGATAATCACAAAGCCACCTAAATGAGTCCCGAATTGCAAATATATTTGACCAGATTACTTTTTCTTAAAATTTTTAAGTTTTTTGTGACTCAAGACCAAACCTAATCTTAATTAAAACATTAAAAACATAAGCTCCCCAAGAGCAGGAGTATTATCTGTCTTTTTCCAGTGCCTACAACAGTGCCATCTAAAAGAAGCTAAAATATTTTTCAGATTTCTTTTTGAAAAAAGAGGAAAAAAAGAACAAAGTAAAAAAAAGGAAAAAGAAGAAATATATTTTTTCCATTGCTGAGTATGTGATTCTTTGCAACTTTATCAGGTGACAAACCATTGTCATTGGAATTATATGGAAAATACAATTGCAATTGCTTTATTGATATTTATCATACTCTCTGTTAGTAAGATTATTCTTAAGAGTATTTTACTTTTTTTTTTTTTTACAAGTGGACTAATCATGCATATAAAATAATTTAGAAAAATATTTTGTAAGCCATAGCCTGGCTACCTATTTATGTGGAGAAGTTAATCACATAAAATTTAAATTGTGGCCAATTTTGAATGGTGGACACAGGAATAAAAGTCCTTTTTCTTAATCAGTTAGCATTTACTGAACTTTTCTCGTGATACACAGTATTGTTTAAAACACACCGGTAGTCTGTGTGATCACCAACCACATCAATTATTTCTGTAGATGTCGAACTGATGGAGAAATACATAAAAGAGTCAGAGAGAATGAAATGCTTGTTTCATTGCTATTAAAGCAGGATTGAAGAATCGAGCTTCGAGCTTGCCTGCCGTAGGGCAGTGGGCATGGAGAACAGCATGCACCTGGATTATTGGCCCTGCTCACCCAGGTAGTTTCCAAAATCATCAGAAAGCATCTTATCAGTCTCTTCCTTACCATGTGTTGGGCTATCAGTTTCTCCACTGTTTATTTTCATCTATTAGCAAAGCCCTTCTTGTTTTTCCAACATAATTTTGGGTTATTCTTGAACATATTTGTCATTTTCCTGAAGTTTTGGGATATATATGAGGTAAATATAAGGGACATCTTTTTTTCTTTACATTACTCTGTCACCAGGGTTTTGTGTATTTTTTCCTTTTTTTACCCCACACTTATTTTAGTTGAATAACCATATAAAAAGAAAATCCATTAGTTTCTGCAGTCCTGTACATTTTGAAATGTATTTTGTTCTTCTTTTTCAAAAAGCCTGTCTGACTGAAGTTCATGCTACCTGGAGATAAGAGAAGTGATGGTCAAAGAAAAGTGCTTGAAAGAAATGTTTGATATGTATGAGAAATTGTGTTTATCCATGTACTTAAGTAATAAAGTAGCATCCCTGCGTGTGAAGTTAAAAGTTGGCACAGCTATTTTGAGATTCATACAGAGACTCTCATTTAATCCCTAGCCAGCCTTAGTAAGATTTACACAAACACATTTTTAATGTTGATATGAATCTTTTCCACTGGCATAAATCTCAAATTAGTAAATTGAAAACTGGAAGAGTGCCCTATTAGACAGAAACTAGAGGTCATAGGGTGAGTGTATGCCTCTCTTTATTTAGACTTGTCCCATTGTAGACTTCACTCCAAATTGCTTATGTGTAATAGGGCCACTTTGAAAAAAAGATCCTTCAAAAAACTGTGGTTTGGGGGAACATACCTTAATTTAATAAAGACCATAAATGATAAACCATGTCTAACATCATACTCAAAGATGAAAGATTGAAAATTTTTCCTTTAATATCTGTACAAGAGGATATCCACTTTCACCACTACTTTTCAACATAGTATTGGAAGCCCTACCTCAAGCAATTAGTCAAGAGAAGAGTATAAAAGGACTCCAAATTGGGAAAGAAGTAAATCTATCACTGTATGCATGATAATCGATATAGATATATTGGAAACTCCAAAGTCTCCACCAAAAAACTAATTGAAACAATAAATCAGTTCAGTAAAGTGGCAGGTTATAAAATCAATATACAAAAGTCAATTGTATCCCTATATGCAAATAATGAACAAGAAGAAGTAAAGAAAATAATCCCAATTATAATCACATTAAAAGGAATTAAATAAGGAGTAAGCTTAACCAAGAAGGTTAAGGAATCTATACAATGAAACCTATAGACATTGTTAGAAGAAATAAAAAACATAAAGCAATGGAAAGATACTCATTGCTCATGGATTGGAAGAATTAACATTGGTAAAATGTTTATTTTACCCAAAGCAATATGCTGATTCAATGCAATCCTTATCAAGGCTCCAGTATCTTCAAAGGAGTAGAATAAACATTACTGAAATTCATATGGACCCACAAAAGACCCTTAATAGCCAAAGCAATCTCGACAAAAAGGAGAGCGATGGTAACACATTTCCAGACTTCAAGCTATACTACAGAAGTATAATAATCCAAACATTATGGTACTGGAACAAAACAGACACACAGTCAAATGGAATAAAATTGAGACCCCCCCCCCCAAATAGACCTTCATATATACATGGACAGTAAATCTACACTAAGTAAGTCAAGAGTATACATTGGGGAAAGCAAAATCTCTTCAACAAATAATGTTGGGAAAACTGATAGCCACTGAAAAAGAATGAAATGAGATCACCATTTCACACCTTATTTAAAAACTAATTCAAAATGGATTACAGACAGGAATGTAACCTTAAATCATAAAATATGCTGAAGAAAATATAGACAAAATACTCCGTGACATTGGCTTCAGTGATATCTTTGTATGTTCATCTACATTGGCAAGAAAAACAAAAATGAATATAAACAAATGTGAGTACATCAAACTGAAAAGCTTCTGCATTGTGAAAGAAAAATTTATCATTGAAATGAAAAGACAACCTACTGAATAGAAGAAAATATTTGTATGATCATACATCTGACAAGAGATTGATATCTGAAATACATAAAGATCTCATACAATTAAGATGAGAGGGGACAGCGGAGTGCAAATGGGCAGAAGATCTGAATAGGCACTTCTCCAAAGAAAACATACAGGTGACCAACAAACACATGAAAAAATGCTCATCATTTATTATTCAGAATTTCCAAATCAAAGCCACAATGAGATAGCATCTTACATCTGTGAGATTGGTCCATATCAAAAGGACCAGAAACTACAAATGTTTGTTAGGATGTAGAGAAAAAGGAACCCTCTTTCACTAATGGTGGGAGTGTATACTGGTCAAGCCCCTATAGAAAGCTGTATGGAGTTTTCTCAAAATATTAATAATGAATCTACCATACAACTCAGCAGTTCCACTCTTAGGAATCTATCTGAATAATGTAAAAACACTAATCCAAAAGTATATATGCATTCCTGTGTGCACTATTTACAACAGCCCAAGTAATGGAAGCAACATAAGTGCCAAAAGAAAGATGAGTTGATTAGGAAGATGTGGTATATATATTTTATGTATGCATTTATGAATTTACATATCCAACTTCATCACATGTGCAAATTCTTATATCTACTACATTAATCCATATAGAGAATAGTTTCATCTCTATAAGGATCCTTGATACTGTCCTTTTATAATCAAATCCACATTCCTTCTCACTCACCTTTGCACCCCTCTTTCGTTCTCTTTAGAACCATTTACCTTTTCTCTATTTTTATAATTTTGTTGTTTCAGGAATATTGTATAAATTGAATCATATGGTATGTAACCATTGAGATGGATTTGTTTTCATTCAGCTAATTCCTTTAAGCTCTGTCACACTAAATGCATCAATAGTCCATTCCTTTTAATTACTGAGTAGCATGTCATGGTGTTATGGTATGGTGTGTCTAGCTATTTATTCATTGGCAGACATTTGGGTAGTTTCTGGTTTTTGGCTATGAACATTAAATGAGAATAAATTTTCATTTTTTTTCTGTAGTAAATGTTCAAGCGTACAATTGTTGGATCTTATGTTATCTTCCTATTTTTATAAGAAATGACCAAAGTAGGGCCTCCCCGGAGGTGCAGTGGGTTGAGCACAGAGATGTGAAGCTGTCCGCAGCTTCTACAGTGCGGGTATGATTCCCGGCCAGCCAGGGAGATTCCCACATGGCATGGCAGACCTCTCCTGTCGCACCTGCTACTCCCCTCAGCAATGCTTTCGGGTCTGTCTGCCTGTTCTGCTTCCCACTCTGTCTCTGGTGAATCCTTTCACCCTCCCGCGCCTCTGGCCTATACCCCAGCTATTGTATAAATAAAAAATAAATCTTAAAAATAAAAGAAATGACCAAAGCACTATGCAGAATATTTGTACCATTTGTATTTTCCACCTGAAAAGTGAGACAGATATACATTTTTTTTACGTCCTTACAATAAATGTTTCTTTTCATGGATTGTGCGTTTATGTCATATCTCAGAAGTTACATCTTCCTTTAGTCCAAGTTCCTGAAAGTTTTCTCCTAGTTTTTCTCTGAAAGTTTTATAGCTTTGTATGTTTATGTATTTAAACTAACTGACTAGAGTGACAATTTTCCACCAAAAAACACCACCTTAGAATTTATTTGTGAATGGTGACACACTAAATGTGTTTTGACACTGTATAATTGTCAAGTGTGTGTGAACACATCTGATGTTTCCTGTTCTAGGGTACAAAATGCTCTTAGAAGCAAGTGAGAAGTAGCAGATGAGGAAAGAAAGAAACTTTATCATGCCTTGAATTAACTTTTACTACATTTTCCATCTCAACCTATTTCCCTTATTTGATCTGAATAATTTTAACAATGACTAAACACAAGAAAAAACATACTGAAAATATAATGTTCCTTTTCTCTACATATTTGAAATTAAAAAATAATATTTTTGCATCAGAAAGACCATTTTATATCATAGAATTATATCATAAAAGGATTTTGAAGGTGGTTATTTGGAGATGTCTTAGGAAAAGAATTTCCAGTTCCCATTTTAATGAAAACATACAGTAATGTTTGTTCATTCAGTGGTCTGCTCCTGTCTACACTTCATCTTCAGTCTTTAGCTCTCATAAGATCTAGTACATCTGCAAATTCAATTTCATGTGAACATGTGATTCTGGATGTTTTAATTTTTATAAAATTTTGTTTGACATAGAAAGTTATACCATAAAAATTGGCTTTAAGCCTTGCAACAGCTTTCTTTCTGTGCTTCCACGTGCTAGAATATGGTTTACTTCCTGGCAACTAACCACATATTTACTTCTTTAAAAATCCCACTCAAAAAAAAAAAAATCTTCCTTTTTAAATGCAGAAGTTGGAATTGCAGGGAATGCTTTCCATATCTGTAAATCTGGAGTCAGGGAATAGTTCCATTCAAATATACTGCATCAAACCATAAAAAAATGACCTCACTGCCTCTAGATGGCACACTACCATTATTTTTATTGTGCTTTAGGGAAGTCCTAACTAAAGAAACCAGGTAGCATAGGTACCTTTTCCTAGTACCCAGATTCATTCAATTTTCCAATGCTTTGTTATTGTTTTCTATGTATCCTTAAATTGCCTTGGGTTTCTGCTATTTTTTTTTTTGATTCACATTTATGTTAACATGCTTCATTGTTCATACATTTTATGTCACTTATTTGCAAACATTAGTATTTCCATAATGTATAATACATTTTATTCACATATACTCTGAAATCATTCACTCACATTTATGTGCTGAATCTGCCTAATAGCATTAGTTGTATAAATACAATGAATGGATATAGATATAAAACACATTTATTATGACATTTCTCAACTGAATGATGTTATATAAGCAAACTATTTAGGTTGTTTTCATATTAACTGCATTTTATGCTATATTAATTTTATTTTAACCTTGTATGAAGGGGATATTAATTTAAATGTCAAAACAATGGTAGATGTACATGAAGGTATAATAATTTCCTGATATATGATCTATCAAAAAGTGAAGTAGAAGTTTCTTTGCAGTTGAATTACAAGATACTTGATATTTACTTTTTGATTCTTCTCATAGTTTTGTTCCACAAAAATATTTGAAGAACTAGATTAAGTTTGAATTACATTTTAAGTATTACAGGATTTTAAGATAGAATTTAAATTTAATTTATAAATCAGTCTTTATGCCATCTTGAAATGCAATTATAGCTGGTGAAATTTTCAGGTTAGGCTTATTTTAAGTGTTATAACAATTTCAATCAGGACTCAACAAAACCAGTAATATTTCTATTGCACCATAAAAATAGTTTTGGAATTATTACTCTCTAGACTTAAGGCATTCATTGCAATTTAAAAGGAACAAACAATTGATCCTGAGAATAACTTGGATGAATCACCAGAGGATTTTGCTGAGTAAAATCATAAAATATTACATTCAGTATGATTCTATTTATATATCATTCTTAAAATAAGAAAATTATAGAAGTGGAAAACAGATTTTTACCACAGAGGGTTTGGGATGGGAAATGGGTGTGACTTTTTAGTAAAACTTCATGTGAGCCTTGTGCTGATGGAACTGATTGTATTCTGACAAAGATAGTTGTTCTATAAATCCCCATTTGTGATAATATTGCATGGAAACACACACATAGTCACACAAACAAATGGATACAGAGCTAGTAAAATTTGAATAAATTCTATGGATTTTATCACAATTTCCTGGTTGTGATATTTTACTATAGTTTTGCAAGATACTGAAATTAAAAGACTCATAAGATTTCTCTGAACATTTTTGTATGACTTCTGAGTACATAATTTTTTCAAAATAAGACATTAAAAAACTCGTGCTTATTTCTCCCAGAGAGTATGCTATGCTGATCTACCTTGAGAGTAAGCTAATTTCTATTTTGAGACTAGCATTATATAAGTTTGATTATAGAAAGAGACTATTAAATATAAAAATGTTAGGTGCAACATATTTTGTTTAATTTTTTTTTCAGGAACCTATAATCTTCAGTCTTCCTGTGTGTCTACGACTATTTTCATTTAACAGTTTTCTAGGATTCTACTTCAATGTCATACATGAGGAAGAGTCTGTAATTTTTTCCCTTCCCATTTGATCTAGATTAAGTTATTTAACTGCTGTTCCTAAGAAACCCCAAAATAGTACAAGTCAGAAATGAAGAAATATTGTACATGGCAATTTGCATGTAGACTTGTGTGATCATGGTAGATTTCTTAATGCATACTTCATGAAGGTTAGCTTTATATGAAAATGAATTTCTCATACAATGTTTGTATTATTAGAAATTTCCTAAACAACTTTCTAACAAAATGTAATTGGGTTACCTTAAAAAAATCTAATTCTCTAATACTGATTTTGAATCACAGTGTCATGGCAACAGCAAGATTATGACTTTATTTAAGGAAAGCATTAAACTTCAACATGTCAGCTCTTAGATGATTCTAGAATGAATCTCCTTTGAGGATAGACTTCTTAAGTTAAGGATATATTTCTGGGTCAAATTCACTAGTTTGGGAGCAATTAATAATCTCTGACCTATTTGCATCCCTCTCGAAGTTTTCTCAGCATTCACGTTATTCTTTCTGTCTTTTTTGTCTTTCTATCCTGAGAGCCTTTGGGTTGTACTTTCCAAACTTTCTGACAAACAACTGCTTTGTTGAGATCAAATCTTCCTAGCTTAGAAATAGGAGGTACTATATGTTTGACCCTGGTAAGAAGTAACTATTCTAATTCTAATCCATAGTGGCATTTTATTAAGCATTGTCCTTTAGTGCTCATGAATGTGAACTCATAGGATAGAAAAGGATTGGGCTTTGGTGTTTGGATAGAAAGAATAAAAAGATTGAGAACGCACCAAAAAAAATAGCAGAAATTTTTTTCATTGCCCATCACACCATAGATTAGGCCAGGCATTGAAATTTCTCCATGTTAATTTAGGGAATAATCTATAAAAACTTTAAAGCACAGGGACATGGTTAGGATTTGGAGATCTGGGCTAGAATACTGACTTTCTATTGTTCCAATCTTATGATCTTAGAAGATTTCATCCTGTGTTCTTTAATATTCTCATGTATAAAGTAAGGTTTGTAAGTGGCTTCCATTAGGATTAAATAAACTAATGTTATATGTGAAATAAAATTTCAAAATATTAAGACATTTAAATAGAAGATGTTTTGCTTTTAGAAATCAGTGTAATTTAGGGCCTCCCTGGTGGCGCAGTGGTTGAGTGCTGGGCTGCGAAGCTGCCCACAGCCTCTGCAGCACCAGTTCGATCCCCGACCACCGGATGAGGGTCCCAAATGGTGCCTAGACCTCTCCTGCTGCCCGCTGCTCCCCTCAGCAGTGTACTTCCTCACTCTGCCTGTTCTACTCTCTGCTCTGGCTCTGGTGAATTCTCTCGCCCTCCCACGCTTCTGACTGTAGCCAGTGCTTACATGAATAAATAAATAAATCTTTTAAAAAAATAAAGAAATCAGTGTAATTTAGCTATTGTTCATAAATTTGCATGTGTAATATATATGTTTGTGTGTGTAAATTTGCTTCCTGAAGGCTTAGATTTTTCTTTCTTTTTAAGCCAATATACATCTACAGTCTAGCACATAGCAAATACTTAAATAGATATATATATTCACATATATATATAATAAATAGATGAATGTGTTTCAAGAAAAAGAATGCTGAAATCTAAAGAATTTCTATTCTAATTTAATTAGTATCAGGATAAGAATAAGCACAAAAACTTTAGAGCAGAAACTGAATTACAGAAACTGAGTTTCTGAGTGAAATTAGATAATTCCAGAAATGATGGTAAATGTCCCTTTATAGTTTCATTTTACTGGCACTGGCAGAGTTATGAGTATCAATCATGACCTTCTTTACCTTATAAACCTTAAGTAACTCCTACTGCTTAGAAAAGAAAATCCATTCTTTAGTCTGGCACTTACCTTTTCAAATTTATTTTTCCATATTACCACTTTTATCTCTTTTGAATATTTCCTATACATTGTCCATCTGCCCTGCTTTGCCTCCTCGTTTGACTTTTTTGCCTGTGTCTAGACTTTGTCCTCATTTTAGCATTCTCTTCAATTTTTTTCGGTAGTCAGATCCCCTCTATCTGCCATCTTCTGTCTCTAATGCTACTACTTCAATGAAGTGTACATGTCTGCTTTGTTTACCCTTTTGAAACCCTTGTCAATTCCTGTTGCAGATGGTAAAAATTTTGATAGTAGATTATGTATCTGATTAACTTTGTGTTGTCACAATTGCTTATACCATAGATATATTCCAATTATTATTTATCAAAAAGATTAAGTACATATATGCATTTTAATGCTTCTGTGTGCAAATAGCTGGCATTTATTGGTACTTATTATTTACAATAAAGAATGTATGTGTCCATGATTTTGATATAATCATCATTATTATGATTGAGATTGGTAAAAATACATGGTAATTCTATCAAGAAATGATAATCATATCAGCAAATGGCTCTGGAATTGGTGTTTACCATATGTAGTAAAAAAAAAGGAAAGTAACAAAGAGGAAGTCTGGATTTCTACTCATCAATAACAAAAATTATCTCACAAAGGATTATATGCCTAATTATAAGCACTGAAAGTATAAAACACAGGAACAACTCTAATTTGAGTTCTGCAAAATGATCTTAGATATGCCATCAAAACCACAATCCATAAAATAAAATATTAAGTTATATTTCATGTAAAATAAAGCATTATATTTTAGTTCCTCTAAAGAACACTAGTCTAAAAATCTAGAGAGGACAAGCCAGAGAACTTGAGAAAATAAATGTGAATCATACATCTGATAAAGAATTTGTACCCAGAATATATGATAAAATCTTACAACTCAAGAAGGAGAGATAAACAACCCAAGTGAAAAATTGACACAGGATTTGAATATGTGTCTTAACATACAGGTAACAAAGAAGCACATGAAAATATGCTTGTTATTATTAGTTTTTTGAGAGATACATTAAAGCCACAATGAGATACAGTACCCACCCTCTAGAATGACTAAAAATTCAAAGAGAATACCAAGTTTTGCAAGTATATAGAGAAGCTAGAATCCTGATATATTGTTCTAGGAATGAAATATAACAGAGCTGCTTTGGAAAGCAGTTTTATCAGATCTTAAAATGATTAAACATATACTTAACTCACCTAACAATTATACTTCTAGAAATCTACTTTTATAGAAATGAAAAGATGTATCTACTTAAAATCTACTTAATGGTAGCATTGCTCATAGTCGCTCCAAACTGAAAACAACACAAATGTTCATATTCAAGGAATAGATAACCAAATGAGGCATATTCTTGCAATGAGATATTATTTGGCAGTTAAAGGGAAAAATAGATTGTAACAACATTTGCAAACCTCAAAACCATACTAAGTGATGAAATGATTCAACATATATGAAATTTTTAGATAAGACATAATTATAGAGATAGTGGACTGATGATTGCCTATATTTAGGAATTGAGATTTTCTATAAAAAGAACATGCCAGAAATCTTTGAGGGCAATGAAACTATTTTAAAGCTGAATTGGAATGCTACTTGGAAAACTATTTACTAAAAACTCACTGACAGACATAATGAGTAAATTTTATGGTTTGCAAATTATAACTCAGTAAAGTTGGGGAGAGAGATTTTATTTAGGTTTGATATCATGGAAAGTCTCTAGGAAAATAAAACTTAAGCTTAGACCTAGAAGATGAGTAGGAATTAGGAATGGGAAAGCACATGTAGGCAGGAAATCTGAGACAAGAAAGAGAATGGACCTTGTATGTCACCATGAAAAGGACACTATGCCCAGAGTTGGGTAATAGAAAGGATGAATCATGAGGGAAGACACTGGAGAATTACGGAGGACCAGGCAGAAGAGCACATACAAGAGGCACTAAGTAATTGTTGAATGGATAAGAAAATGA
Source organism: Talpa occidentalis (assembly GCF_014898055.3). NCBI lineage: Eukaryota > Metazoa > Chordata > Mammalia > Eulipotyphla > Talpidae > Talpa > Talpa occidentalis. Next base: position 101,258,204 of record NW_023605194.1, on the reverse strand, counting down.
AAGATGTAAAGACTGAAAACACAGCTTATGATCTCTCAAAGTCATAATGATTTGACCTTGTTGGAAGTATTTGTTCTTCAGTTTATTGATTCCAGTTCTGCTTTCCTATACATTATATCACTGGATTCTATAAATCTGGGGCTAAACCAGTGTCTAGCCCCTCAATGGTTTACATGAAACTAGCATGCCATTTTATAGACTTCACCAGAATATAGGCCATAATTCCCTTAACTGCTTCTTACCTGACTTGTTTTATAGATCCTTTCTTATGAGACAGATGGTAACTTTGATGTGTCATCTCTCCCTGTTCAAGTATGGTCCTGAGAACTGAGAGCAGCATGCACATAGACTGGAGTCAGCAACAAATAGAAAAACTCAATCTTCTGTCCACTTACTGCTTGATACCCAGGATCAGAGTAGCTTTTAATGACTATATTGTGACATTGACTAAATTGGTGTTTAATGTTGAATAAAAACCTTTTTTTTCTTTTTAGCATATGCTATTGCAGTTCAATTCCTTCTTTACCTCTTAAGTTATTACCATAAATTAAATGTCAAAGTCCATTTTACTTTTATAAAGCTTTGTTTGATTTATTCAGGCTGAAATTCTTTTGAATTCTCATTTATTTGCAAAATATTTATTAAGACCTAACTAGGTAAACAAGAAGGTGAGGTGCTGATTACCTAGGAACTCATATTCTAGTGACTTGTTACTCTAAAGTATAACCACATTCTTTTTGTTTTTCTAGTTTCATCCAGGCATTTAAAAGTGAAGTGTTCAAGGCTAAGGGTGACACAATTCTGGAAACCTTTCACAAAATTGACTGTCATAGATTAATAAATAAGGTGCATTCAATTAACATTACAGTTAACTGCCCTTCTTGCAAATCAGTGCCATTGCATTTCCTGTCTAATGTAATGGCTCAAAAGCTGCCTGTGGATCACTTTAGGAAGATAAATTTGTTAGTAAAAAAGTCATGAATTTTGAAAGATGGTCTGCATATAGAAGAATGAGAACTTTTATTAAGGTCTATTCATACTACCATGCCTCTGTATAAATTTTGATCTATCTGGCACATATCCTGATTCTGTGCACATTAGGTTAGGTGACTTGAAGTGTAAACTTACTTTTTATAAGTAAAATGTTAGTTGAAGTCTACCTGCCATTCAAGATCTAAGTAAAATTAACTTTACGCCCCCTCCAAAGTTTATAGTCTTTTCAAGATTTCTGTGAATTTTTAGTGTACTTACATTCTCTGGAACATCTTGTCCTGCCTCTTTTTTTACCCATGAAAAAGTCAGCTTTGTGATTGTGTACAAAAATAGAATTTTTTCAAAACATTTTTTTTGTCGATGAGATTTACTGAATATGTTTTCAGATAGTATTTAGGTGCTATAAGGGAAAACAACTTTAAATGGAATGTGAGACACAACTAGTTATGGATTGCCATGAAATTAATGAAGATGAACTTTTACAGGGCCCTGGATGCACATACTTCATCCAAAGCTCTGTTTCTAACTTGAAACATAGGGTTCCTTTTTCTTAACAGGGATCGCCAAAATGATATAAACTGATCTCTATAAAACCTACATCTGCTTTGGGGCATAGTAATTAGTTTTAACTGTCCTCCACCATGGAATATTCTTAGTTCTTTATACCCCAGTATTTCTAATCTTTCTCTATATTTAAGTTCTTTCTCTTCCCTATATTTTCTTCCTTTTTCTTTCTGAACAGAGCCATGTATTTGTCTTATTTGGATGAATTTACTTTCCTCCAATGTTTAGATGCTCAAGTAGACTTCAATCCAAGTGGGCTATTTTTCTCAAGGATATATACCACTTAAGAAAAGAATCCTCCTGCCCATCTTACTCTAAAAAAGTCTTTACCTTGTTACATAGATTTTGTTTCCATTCCCTTTAACTATTATTTATAGTTTCTCCAATTTATGTCTATTAAAATATCTAGCTTTGATCCAAACAGATCTGATATTTATGAGATGCTATAAACAGCTACAAGTGCCATTTCTACTTCGTCCTGAATTCTATCCACATGTGAATCACTTCACATAGTCCAAACTCCCAGTCTGTTTTACTCTAGTTCATGTCACAGGGATAAACTACATTAAGATCTCTTAATTGTTTTTTTGTATCATGTTTACCCTTATAGTGTTATGAAATCTATGCACTATCTTCTTAAATATACACACATATTTAATATTTTCTTCTATAACACCAGAGGTTTTACCTCTCTTTCGATTTCCACTCATGAACTCTTCAGGCTCTAAATATCAGGCTAAGTATTCTTGTGGTATAGTTATTATACTGCAGAATAGGTAATAATATGTGCTGAATTTCTCAGAAATTATATTCTCCCTTATTTAATTTTTCTTGTTAAGTTCTTTGAGATCATTTTGAGGAGATGTTTTGTATTCAAAGTGTTGGATTACTTCATCTTTATCATTTTATAGAGAGAATACTGTAATGATTGAAGTTTCCTACAGTTTTTTTAAAATCATAGGACAAAGTGACTCTTGTCTTTTAAAACACATTAAGGGTTGAAAAAGTTATTAGGATGTGAATGTAGATATCTCAGGAATTGATGTACTACAATTGGAGCTGTTATATTAATGAAAGTGAGATTATCATACAAATGAATCATATAGCCATAAACTTGTAACACACAGTGGGCTCCATTAGTATGTCAGTGGAAATGGTGTGATATTATCAAAGAAAATGGGTTTTGTCTTAATGGGGAGCAAATGTGAGAGGAACATATAGCTGAATTTTTGAAATCCCTAAGTGGATTTAAAATCTTCCCCTATATCTTAGAAATCTTTAAACTAGATTCCATTGTTGAAGATAGTTACTTTTAATGTTATTATTTATTGTATCAGCTAATTAAGTTAGGGATTAATTACTAGGAGCTTATTCATCTACCTATCTTTTAATATATGCAGAATGTCAGCTGATATATTGACTTACCGTCTATGCCTGCATCTATCTTGGTAGCATAAGAACTGATCTAAATTTCTTTCTCTGAAAGCATTCAAGTCCCCTATTTAGAAAAGTGGTTTTGAAATAGAAGTTGGGGATAAAATCAAGATGTTAAAAGTTCACTTTTGCTTTTGCAATGAGAGTAGAATTGTAAGTTGTCTTCTACATTAAAAAAATATGAGTAGAAATCTTAAGATGAATGCCTAGCAATTAGTTATTCTTGAAGTTGGAAACCAGCTTGACAAGGTGCAGTTAGAGTGCTGTGATAGGAAGGAGGGGTTATTGACCCTGAGGAGAGAAACCTGAAGTAATATTCCAGTAAAATTTTATCTAAAGATTTCTGAGAAATCTCACCCAGCTAAGTATTATTTGGAGTTTATGATTTTAACTTATTATCATTTTGGAATTTGCTCAGATCTTCAGCTGAAGGAAATCTCACATCTCAATCTAGAAGCAGTGTTTTCATATCATTTTATATCCTCCTCTTTTTATTCTGGGAAACAAATAAAAAGGCAGTACAAAGAAAATATAATTTCAGTGTTTAATCAATCATGTATGTGAAATATTGAAAATTAAAGTAACACTATAATCTGTTCTGAAATAAGGAATACAAATTAAGGCTAAAGACTGGAGGGGGAATTTTCATATTTTATAAATGCAATTATAATTTCTAGAAATAAAATCAGATTGCTTAAATAATCAAATAATATTTATTAAATTGGCATCATTTAATCCTTCTCTGACTCAGCAAGACAAACACTTAAATAAATATTTTAAATATGGTGTGTAAAGTGCTAAGTGAAAGGGAATATAGGAGATAAGAGGGTGCTAGAACCTTAGGCAGGTAGTTGAGTCTAGTTAATCGTGAGATTGCTAATAGCTTGTCATCTATTGTATTTGCACCAATCACAGTGCCTTGAGCATTGTAAAAGTTTAACAAATATTTATCAAATGAATAATTGAAAACCACATGTCTTCCCTTTATTACTTAAAAGTAGCTGGAGAATAAACATGTAAAGTTGTCTTAATTATATGTTTGCAACAGTAATAATCAAGATGAACAGTTAGTGGGTATTCTTGGGTATAAACTATGGTAGATATTTTACATATATTGTTCATATATATTCAAGCAACCATGAAAAATAAGCAATTTTATATAAGAGCTTACCTGGCAGGGGAGACACCATCATTACAAAGGTAGTTCGCCCAGGTCAGAGTGTATCCATGAACTTTGGATGTGTTGATGTTTGTGATTTCTGCAGTTGTAAGAAGTCTTGGCTGCATAATTTGTGGTAATGGGAGCTGCACTAGCAGCTAGCAAAAATAAAACAAAAGCAGAACAGTTCTCCCCTAGCAAAAATAAAACAAAAGCAGAACAAATAAAAAAAGATAGTAACTATAAATCAGTAGCTGATGTTTATATAATACATCTCTTTTCTTCCCTTGATTAGGAGAGGGATGTGTTAGGGAGAAGGCAGTAAAGTGCTAGGCAAAGACTATAATTGGTCAAAAGCACAGAGGTAAAAGAGTGAAAGTTTCATTCGGGCATCTATTCACTTTATTTCAATGATCCAATACTTGTAAAGGATGTTTGGCATTCCGTTTTACCTTGAACTTTCTGCCTCTCTGATCTTCATGTGATGTGAGTCATTATTTTCCACGAAAGGTGAATTTTTAAATGTTCGATTAAATCTTACTCCGTTTTCTAGTATGTGTTGTTAGATACCATGAGGTTGGCTTTATTGTGGCTGGAGGGGAGAAGGTGATGAGTCCCTCTCTGTCTTGCCAGTGAAAGTGTAAGTGAGACTCAGATTTTTGGAGGAAGGAGGAATTATACTGCTCTGAATCTTAAAATTCTTTCAAAATGCCCTTTTACAATCCTGAAGTCTCAGTCTCCTGTAAATTGGTAGGGAACTGCTGAAATAGTTCTTCTTCTCTCTTTTCTGTTCCCCACCACTGATTTTATGTTAGAATAATACAAGGAAAGACAACAAATATGTGATCTGAGCTGCTCTAAAAGAGCCACTTTGGTTTCTCTGTTTTTAAAATATGGAAAAAGTGATTTAAGGAAATTATTACTCACATTAGTGGAGGATATGACAGATTATAGATGAAAGTGAGAAACCCCTCTAGGAGAACTTTGTAATAAAATTGTCAACACTCTCTTCAAGAGGCTCAGCTGGAGGCAGCCTCAGTCTCTAAGATCACTAGCCTCAGATTGTCTTTTTTTCCCCCTTTACTGAAGAACTGACATCAGCCACAGGTGGTAAGCATAGCCAATTAAGCTCCCACTTTCAAAATTAATAGCATCATGTAGTGTGGCTGGCTCCTAGTCTTGGCCTATAGGTTAACTCTTAGGTCACCCATTTGTTTCTCTTTTTCACTAGGACATACATTAAATTCAGCAGCAAGAGCTGAGCAGTGAGCCCATCCATCTCTTTGCCTCTCTTAATCAGCTTCCAGCCTTGGAATCACCAGTATCACCTTGTCCAAACAGCAGTCAACAATCCTTTTCCCAGAGACAGCCACCCCCCATGCGCCCCCACCCACCACCACTACTGACACTGGTACCTGCTTCCTGCTCCTGCATCCAGCCTCATGCATGGTCACAGGTGACTGTGAAATCTGGTAGAAATGCCCAAGGGGCCATAGAACTATCTTAGGTTCACAAGTTTTTCTCTTATTGATTACAGTCACTTAAATGAATCATTAGATTGAGGGACAAAGTTTAGTGCAAGGATAATCTAATTACTTTTCACTCTGACCCCTAATGATTGTCTTTCTGAGTCCTTGTTACGCTTATGGTCTTACATACCATTTAGTAGACATGCTGCTTTTTCCTCCACTAATTTTGATACAGAATTATTTCACCTCATAAGACAGAACCTGTTCTTGAAAACACTTGTGCACCCCACTGTGTTGGGCCCCTAAATACTTGAGTGGTGTTCCAACTTGGGCTTAGACACAACTAAGAAATGAATAATATACCTGTAGAGGAGATCACCAGCAGGCTAATCTCTTCTTTCATATTCAATTTGCATTTCATAATATTACTATGAACCTGTATGTATATATAAATATTTACCTTTTCAAATGCTTTCAAATTATAATCTTATTTCATCCTCTTTGGAATTTTACCTTTCTGGCTCCTAACCTTTTATGATAACAGTAACTTTGGTTGGTTTTATAAACTACACATGACATGTGTAATTCAGTTTCTGTTATCCTTTGTGTCAGAGCATTTTTAAATAATCTTTTTATAGATGACATTTGGTTTTGAAAATCAAACACCATTTCCCGCAATTTTATAGTTTAGAAGTTTTCTGTAGGCTTTTGAATATTTTAAGCATACTGTAAATTTTCTCAGCATGTTCCATTAGTTATAACTCACAAGGTTTATATATCACCATCACTGGAAATCACTCCGCTTGTACTAATGATACAAGAAACTCTATCTATCTATCTATCTATCTATCTATCTATCTATCTATCTATCTATCTATCTATCTATCTGTCTATCGATTGATCGATTGATATATCTATCTAACTATCTATCTGTCTGATATCATCTATCATCATCTATTTACCTACCTACATCTCATGCCCTATGACTCACAGTGCTTTATGAAATATAGTCAGTTAACAATTATTGAATGAGAAAATGAATGAGTGGACAATAGCAAATGACATTATGGCAAAGTCCTTAAAAAAAGTCCCCATGGAGCGGCCTCCCTGGTGGCACAGGCGGTTGAGCACAGCACTGTGAAGCTGTCCACAGCCTTTGCAGCGCGGGTTCAATCCCCGCCAGCCAGCGAGAATCCCACATGGCGAAGCAGACCTCTCCATTCTTGCCCACTGCTCCCCTCAGCAGTGTATTTCATCAGTCTGCTTGTTCTGTTCCCCGTTCTGTCTCTGGTGAATCCTCTCACCCTCCTGCGCATCTGGCCTGTACCTTGGTTCTTGTATAAATAAATAAATCTTTTTAAAAAAAAAAGTCCCCATGAAGAAATGATTTTTGTGAAGGACTCTTTTAAAGATCCATTCTATGTTGGACGTGTTGTCGTAAGAGGCCTGGTTACATGACCAGATACATGCCTGTGATTCCCAAGACACAGCCCAGACTTCTGTTTCCTCCTTGAACAGTTCCCAGAGATTCCATTTACTCATTTCTCCTCTGGGAGCACCACTAATCACATCATATGTTGTTTTCTGCTTCTCCCAAGGTGGAATTCAGTATGGAAGATGACTTTTTATCTCTCTATTTTAGTCCTCCCCCTAAGGACAAATCTTATTTTTTATCCATTTTGGGGGAATCACTATATTTATTTCTTAGGAAAATATGGGATTATACAAATAAGCAATATAAGAACATTATGGAAATTAATGAATTTCACATTTGTTGGTGAAATGCATACATCTATACATACTTCCCTTGCACATAAGATTTCATCAGATTGAGAATTTTTCTATCTTAGTGGGATGACTAAACATCAGTCAGAATTCAGCCATTTTAGGTATTTAAAGCAGAAAGGGATTTGATAGAATGAATGATAGCCCCACAAAACTACTGGAAAATCTAGAATAGTGAATGTCATTGAAAATGGCAAGAGTTTTCAGGTATGGTTCAGAAAATCCTGAAGTTGATGCTGTCCTCTTTTCAGGAATCATTGGAAAATACCCTCCTGTGATCATAGTTTCCTAGTCACATATAAGTGGGCCCTGTCATGTGGGACTACAAAGCTGGTGACCCTTGGAGGTCACTTTGTAAATCCTCAAGCCTGTGTGCCCATGCTCCACTGCTTTGGAAAATAAAGTTGATATATTCTGCTTCTCTTCTATTTTCAAATCTCATGTGAAGTTTACTCACTAGTACAATGTCAATCACATTAAGACCTGAAAACAAGGAAGTCTGGGAAAGATATTCCCTAGGTTTCTGTGCTTGGTATTTGTGGAAGAACATAGAAAATGTAGGGGTAAATCCTGGCTGCCCAAACCACCAAGCAATAGCATAGACAAACAATAAATATTCCCCTACTTCACCTTCAGATGATTGGTAACAAGAGCAAAGCAAAATGGTGTTTCTTAGGAATACCAGTATCTTCTCTAGAGAATCCCTGATTCAAAAATTCTTGTGTTCTACTGAATGACACAATCACTCAAAGCTATTTTCTTGATTTTTTCCACATATAAGAAAATGTTAAGACCATTTTATGAGAAAAGGTGAAAGGCTAAAGGGCCAAACGGAATTTCCATTGATTTCGAATAATGTCTGATCTTTTAAGATTCAAGTGAAAATATTTTCTACATTATACTACTTGAAGACCTAGCTGAAGAGACAAAACAAGGAACAAATTGAGAGCAAATATGCTATATAATGATAATATGCTTGATTTTGTACCTTGTCTTACAAGGAAGAAAATATTGATATGTTTGGAATAATGGGAGAAGGATTATCGTCTGAACCTTAAAAATCGATAGTACTTGCAGCGGTGAGAAGGAGAAGAGGGATTCAAAGTGTGGGTATGGAGGGGAGAATGATACAGGGAAAGGCTGCAGTGTGCCTGCAGAAGAATGTGCGGGAGGTTTACCAACAACTTCTAAAAATAATTTCTCTTTCTCTAAATTTGCCCCTGCCAATTCGTTCTCCATAACAAGGACCTATTTCATAGATGAAGACCATCATTCTTATGACGTATTTTCAGACTTACCTAGAGTTGTTCAAGTCTCATGTTAGCTATGGGTTTGCCTATCTCTTTTCCTATTTGAAAATAGAGCAGAAACTTAAGTGAAAAATAATGATGGATGATACTGATGACTTTCAATTAGAAACTGGAAAGGCATAGCAGAAAACAAGTGAATTATTGCCAAATAATTGGGAAGACTATTAATTTGTTCTCATATAATTTTTAAAGGAAAAGTCTCATGAATTTTCCTGCTTTATTAATCGGGATAAGTTTGAACATGACTTCACATTTTGAAAAAAATAACAGTATGTTTTGATACTGGATTTGAAGATGGCTGTCCTACCCACACATGAGGGAGATAGATATAAAATGCAAATCTAGTTTTGTTACATTTTTAGAAATCAACTGATGATTCCATTTCATGTCTGTGCTTCCTAATATGTCATGGAAGTCTTGTCCCCTGTCTATCTCTTTGTCTTCATCTTTCACCTCTCTTTGAGATATGCTTTATGCTCTAGTAACACAAATAGCTGGCTGCATGCCCTAGGCTGTTTCACATCACACTGCCTTTATTAACATTCTTCCTTCATCTAAAAAAATGTCCCCAAATCTGTTTTTACTTGGTTAAGTTTCCGTCACCCTTAGAAATTTGATTGGGACATCAAATACTGCAGAACTCTTTCCTTAACCGTTTGCAATGAGGTTAATAATGTCTTTTTCAGAAACCTACTTAAAATTTTATCATTGCATTTTACAGCATATTAACATTTTTGTCTGTATTTTTGTTTTCATACTAAAATATAAAATATGCAAGAAGAGGAACCAAGTCACATTCAATATTGATCATTGTGTTCTTGTACTTAGCAAAGTGCCTGACATAAAATAGGAACTTGAACTGAGCTTATAAGAGTGGAGGTTACAGAACCAGGGAGCTTATTTGGAAGGGAGATAGCTTGCATGGGAATGTTGGGAATGCTAGCTCAGAGTTTAGGCTACCTAGAGTTAGGAACTGCTGAGTTTAGGAAATCCACCTATATTTTGTGATTGTACTAGTCACTTAAAAATGCTCTCTTGGGCAGAGATTATTGATATTTTATACATATTATAAACCACTGATGCTCAGAGATGATAAGTAACTTCCTCAGGATCACAAAGCTGGCAAGAAGTGAAGTGGTGTTTTAAACTAAAAATCTTTTTGTCTTTGAAGTCTTTCTACAGCATCTAGAACAACACGAGGGAAACAATTGATATAAATGGCTATGTGTTGTAATCATTCACTCACTGATTCCTTACTGGATCATTTTGGGTCATATTTTGAAGCAATACACAATACAAGTGAGCCCAGGTTTTTTTTTTTTTTTTTTCAATTCCATGCCATTTCTTTGGCCTACTAGAATCATGCATCCCATAGAGAGAGGCAATATTGCACACCGGCTGTTACATTAGGTAGGATGCCATTCAAAGTGCAGCCAGCAAATGCTTCTGCCAAAGGACATTTCAGTATAAAAGTGCCGCTGAAGGCTATTGAGCTACCTATTTGTAAGAGCTATCTGAAGTCATTTTTCTTTTCATTCTGTATCACCAGAGGTGGCTAATCCTTTATTTCCTGTATTGTTTTCCTAGAAATTCTTAGAATGGTAAGCTCACACAATGGCTACCTGGAATGTTCTTAGATCAACCTCTTGATCTGCTCTGCTCTGATTGTGTCTTGGTGATGTCAAGAGGTGGTAAAACATGAGAAACTGACCTGCTGATATATTAGTTAAATGACACATTTTATTTTCAACAGACCACCCAGTAAACTTCTAAGAAACATTGCATAAGCCATAATTACTTTCTCAAATTTGGGTGAGTCAAACTAAGCTAAGCTCTCTAAATCTTCTTGCCGAGCTCCTATCATAGCATTTATTACCCTTTTACTTTTAAAAATTAATTGCTTTATTATTCCTATATTGTCAACTCTTAAAGAATAAAAATCTTATCTCTCTTTTCAGTGTTTTATTGCTAGCATTTCACATAGTTTGACTCAGAGTAAGCCCTTAAAATGCAATTACTGAATAAATGACTAAATTATGAAAAATGGATATTTTTCATTATTACAAAATTTGCCCACTGCATGCAAAACATGACAAAATGAAATATTATCACCTATTCCTATTAAACAGCTCTTCTCAAATCTTCATATATATATATATATATATATATATATATATATATATATATATCTGAATGTCCTGAGGATTTGTTAAAATACACAGAGATACATAAGTAGGGCTTATGTCAGTAGGTCTGGGGAAAGGCCTGTATTTCTCTTTTATAAAGATCTATGTAGCAACTAGCAAATATTCTTCTTGCTGGCCCCCAGACCACATTATGAGAATGGTTGTTGGAACACCTGAATCCACTGCTATATTCATGTTTCTACTTTTCCAATATTACATGTATTTATTTGCTAGCTCACCTGACTGACCTTCCCTCAGATATTCATTAGCCACCTTTAGACAGATCAATTTCTGAGGCTACTCAGCCTGGAGCACACTACATGGGGACTCCCTCTGAGAGGCAACTCAATTCCAAATGATTGCCTTAGAGTATCTGTCCTTGTGACTTTTGATTTAAGGCTCAGATCTGAAATCCCCATTTTTTTTGTGTGTGTGTGTCACTCTTTTAATACAAATAGTGCATCTCTCCTGTCAGCAGATCTGGCCTTTTACATTATTGTCATCTGCTTTGAAGGACCTTCCCAAATAAAATTTGTGGGCATGACATAGCCCATGCTTTATGCATTATCATTCTTAAAATATACACATAAATCTACCCAGATTTTAGAATAATATAAAAACCAACAAACAGGAGCAATAGAAACCAACTTCATTTAGTTTATGCACAGGGAGTATAAATTATCAGTTTGATGGGCTATTGTGAAGAATGAGTGGGATAAAGCCTGTTAACCATCCAGTTATGTGATGAGTTCAATAGGGGGAGGCTATTAAAATATTTTCATCATGTTTATTGCTTAATTTTATATTTTTTGTCTTGAAGTATGTCCAGCGCTACCTAAAACAGGATTTTATAGATTCCAAATTGGGCAAAAGACCACTTTTTATTATAAACTAGTTGAAACAGAGAAATCCTATTCCTAATCAAAACTCTAAACCAGACTATTTACTGACCCCCTTTTGTTTGTTTTAATAGAAAATGAGCAACCTCTCAGATAAAGAAATAGCCAAGTTGTTTTTAAATTTTAAAAACTATTTAAGAAATCACTTATTCCTCCTCTCCCCTTTATTTCCTGAGCTGTCAACTCTGTTTCATGATTCCTGTTGCTCAGGCACCTTTATCTTATCTTTACCACTTTTGATTTATGTTTTAATTTCATCCCTCCTACCCCTTTCTTAACTTATTCTCCTATTCAATATTAAATTACAGCTTTCTTTTACTTTGCAGTCAAATCTTACTGTGATTCTTTTATTTTCTGTTATCACATTAATCAGAATTTTTTTCTATTTGTTCTTAGGATATAATCTTGAGCATTTGAGTAGCTATCTTTTTTTTCTTTTCATGTTTAATAAGATGAATGTCCCTGTATTCTCAGGAGTAGGTGTCTGTGCAGCAGGTTGGGTGGGTCAAGGTATCTTAGATTCACTGCTGAAGGACTTTCTCCTCTATTGTTATCACAAAATATTACAAACATGGCTTCTTGATGGATATATGTTCTCAGACCTGAGATCTTTTTGGCATTCTGAACCCCCAATATACCTGAGCTGTTCAATTGCATTTTATTTCCCACACATTTCCCACTCCCCCTCTGGTAGGTTTCTGTCTTTTTTTTTTTAGGTTAAAAATCAGGATCAGGTAGTGAGAAATTGACTTTTTAATTCTTTTTGTGTTCTGTTCAGTAACATAGCTGCAAATGAAAATAAGTGCAACTTATATATGAAAGAACTCTTTACAGTTATATCAACAATTTTATGTATTTATCTTACATGGCATGTGAAAAATCACCAACTTTATGATAACAGGACAAATCATATCACAACAGAACCAAAGAATTTCATTAAAATATGTATATATTTAAGTATGGAAAATTGTTCTCATGTGTCTTCACACCTTTCTCTTCTGTGTACATAAAAACAATATAGTATTTCCTTAGGTAAATGCATGCCTGTTCTGATTCTTCAGTGGTTCATTTATATATTTTCCTGTCTGTTCTGGAGTTGTATTCTTGCAACCATTCCAGAACCCGACAAATATAACAGGACCTCTATAATCTGATAATCCATGCCAGAAGGGAGTTTTACCACAACTGGTGGTTCAATGGTTTCCTTAAAGATGGAATTTGCTTCCCCAGACTCATTTTACCAATCCTGATCAGAACTCTGTGTTGTGGGAAAACTGAGCTCTAATCGCAGCATGACTCCTCACTTAGCTGTGTGCCTTGAATAACTCATCATTTCACTTCTCAAGGCTCTAGGCTCCTTATCTTTTGATCAGGATCTAGAACCTCCACTCCAGGTGCCCTGCAATCCTGGCATCTATGGACAAATTGTGTGAAATATGGTGTTCCTTTTTTGGGAGGGTTTGGGGGTTATTCTGGGCATTTCTGAGGTGCTCAAGGGCTTAAACATCTGTAGCCATTTTTTGCTCTTTCTAGAGTTATTCATTTCTTCATTTCCCATTCTTTTATAAACAAACCCTTTATTAACCTTTTTGTGTGTGCCTGCAGTTGAGTCTTATTATAAATCCCTTTAAGCGTGTGGATAAAGACCCACAGTTACACAGCCCATTTCATATTGTGGTTGCACTGTGACAGTTTAGTGATCAATGTGGTTAACCAGCCCAAAGTAACTTTACTTGCATTGGTCATCATACACACAATAGGTCTGCAGGACACATGGCATAATCTTTGTGTCAAGTTCTGAAAGCCACTCCAGAAATAGAACAAGACTGCAGGAACACACAATATATAATATATATCCAGGAGGTTCTGGCAGTAATACACAACTTTGCAACCTCAAGGATCTCTATATCTCCTCATCAACCATTACATCCCATCAGACCTGGAGATCAGACCTTACTCAAGACATGGCAGAGTGGAGATGCCCAAAACCAACTGTCAGAGAAATGGACTAGTCCACATGATATTTTACTAAGCACACATACTTCTTTAGAACTTGTGGAGTCATGCCTTGGGGATACCTTTTCCCCCTAATTATTCTAAAGCTACACCAGTCTATTTGTGATTAGTTAGTTCTTGGTAGTCTCACTCACTGCCTAAATGTCTCTGTGCCCAGAACTAAGTTACTGTGTTCCCAGCCCTTATCTTAGAGTTCTTTTTTCTTTTTGTCTTTGTCCAGGAATGTCTTGTTACCCCAGGTCCTGGGGTGTTTGATTAGTCCCCTTTGGAATTTGTTACCCTTTATCTCTGGAGCCTTTCTTAACTCTCTTGAAGTTCCTGCACTGCCCCTGAAGCTGCCTAATTATCCCTAACTTGCCCTAGGACTCAGTATTAATAAAATAGATATTTTTATAAAAGATGGATTGTATAAGAAACACTAGTACATTCTATTTCTTTATTCAGATTTCTTCAAGAGTGATGATTATGTATTCTTGTATTTAGTCAAATGTCTTCCAGTAGCCTTATAGTGAGACATAAAGAAGCCAAGACTAAACAGACTGATCATTCCATAAGGAAAAACGAATTTAGAATTTTGAAAAAATTTTTATTTGCTTTGAAATATGACACAATACCTAAGTTTGGCAAAGAATGTCCTCAACTTACTTTATGCTTCAAATAAGGATAAGTCTGAACAAATGAAGACTGCTTTTACAATGTGAACTAGATTTACTTGGAGTGGTTGTGGGGGTAACATGGATAATGTGTGAATTACAAAGGAATACATTATTTACATTAAACTTTGTATTTTTGTGGCAAAATGTGTGCTAAAGTATCAGTTTAACAATGTGCATAGTTCCTTAAAAAATAAATCACAAAATCTTTTCTTTATTCTTTTCCAAATTCTCAAAGTAGTCACATAATTTAAAGTATGCTCTAAAACACACAAAGTGTCATAGGTGTGAAGTGACTCATTACTTTAAATGGTAGCCCTTTGTTATGTTAATAAGATGTGAAGCTGTCTCTCTCTTCTATTTGAAAAGGCATATCTGAAAGCTTCCACACTGGACAGTCAGTGCTGTTTTAAAGTGTCAGTAGTAATCTTGATTCAAAATTTAGCATAAAAAACTGTATTAGAATTGATCACCCCAGAGGCTATAAATACAAAATGTCTGACAAAGGCTCTGACAAACAAGAAATTTATCAGAAAACAAGCCAATTGTAGATCACAAGTACAAATCAACAGCAAGCTTTGTTGAGCTGTCTTTTTCTGCTGAGTAGAGATAAGATTGATTCGTACAACCTTAGGCAACAATAGGAGCACAGAAAAGAGTGGTTGAAGGGAGATAGTGTAAATGTGCAGTTGGGGGTTTCAAAAGAAAATAGGGGGGAAATCAGTGAGAAAACTCTAGGGATAGGGAACCAGCAAGCTGATGTCATGCCAAAGAACTCTTGTCACGTACTGCACTGACTGTGATGATCTCTTTGCCTTCTTTACCAAAATTAGAGATGAAAAATACCTTTTTTTCTTCTGGGGAAAAAAGTCCTGTTTTTAATATATAGAATATAAAAATAACTAGTTATTTCATTATCATCCCTAATATTTTACTTTTTACAGGAGCAACAAGCTGACTTAATGGAAGGCTAGGAAAGCTGGGCAGAGTTTGCTTTTGAAATTTATATGTAAACTTCTAGCTGTAAGGGCCTCCCCCAAGAAGACCTAATGTCCTTATCTCTTTTTATTGGAGAAGGCAGAACTTAAATCTGTGTATTTTTGTTCACTGTACTTTCTCCCAGTGCATTCCCTAAGTGGCGTTCCCTTTATACCATCCAAACTCCTTCTGTCTTAGCTGAACTATTTAAAATGGCATCTGAAGCCATGCGAGCAAGTCAAATCAGTCACACTAGGTCTGTCCCATGTATGTTAGCATGCAACTGAGGGGTACCCAGGAACCCTTAAGGGAAGCACACTCCAAATAGGAATATCCATCTGTACACACAAAGGCAAAGGAAGCATACTCTTATTTTTTTTTTAAATATTTATTTATTTATGCATACAAGAACTGGGGTACAGGCCAGAGGTGTGGGGGTGGTGGTAAGAGGAATCACCAAAGACAGTGGGGAACAGAACAGGTAGATTAACCGAAGTACACTGCTGAGGGGAGCAGTGGGCGAGACAGGAGAGGTCTGCCATGCCATGTGGGATTCTCACCAACCAACCGGCCAGCCGGCAGGGATCGAACCCGCGCTGCAGAGGCTACAGAGGCTGCAGAGGCTGTGGACAGCTTCACAGTGCTGCACTAAACCATCTGCGCCCCCAGGGAGCCCCCCGGAAGCATACTCTTATTGTGAAAGATTTTTAATAGATTGTGTGTGCATAGAGAGAGAAGAGAAGAAAGGATATTCCTAATAAAACTATAAATTACCCATCCCCTTATGGGCAAATGCCCAAACAGGCACCACAAACCATTGTCTCGGAAGTGGGAACACTGAAGCCTCCAAACTTGCCAAAAGTCTAAGGTAACTTGTGGCACAGAATTGCAAGAAAGGGGTTCAACAGTTCCCAGAGAACTGCACAGAAGGTGAGACTCAAAGCCGAAAACATGCTGTATAATCCTTTATGAAGTCAAGAGAATGGCTGCCATTATCTCTGCCAAGGACCAGGTGCAGCCTCCTCACGATTAGCTCACCCATGTGACTCTGCATGTCTCTTCTCCATGTGTCTTCTCCAAGTCCCTTTCAACTCCCTGGGTGCAAATCAAAGCTGAGAAGCAAGAGAGAATGTTTGCCTGCATTCTGTATTACATAGATCCACCTGGTCACTCAAGTCCACCCCTAGCTCCACCACTTGGGAAGTCTGGTTCATGGCATATTGTGACCAAGATAACTACATGTAAATGGGGTCAGAGAAAACGGTGCCTGTTCAATGCCTTTTGATGATCCCTTTTTTTTTTTTAAAGATTTATTTATTTATGCATACAAGAGCTGGGGTACAGGCCAGAGATGCTGGGGGTAGTGGTGAGAGGACTCACCAGAGCCAGAGTGGGGAACAGAACAGGCAGACTGACTGAAATACACTGCTGAGGGGAGCAGTGGGTGACACAGGAGAGGTCTGTTGCACAATGTGGGTTTCTCCCTGGCCTGCTGGGGATAGAACTCGTGCTGCAGAAGCTGTGGATTGCTTCATAGTGCAGTGCTTAACCCCTTGTGCCACCAGGGAGGCCCTCTTTTTTTTTTTTTTTAGAAAGGTGTTCATAATTTTTTTAGGTTTTTTAATTAATTCATTCATTATTTATTTACTTTTGTTTTTTTAATTTTATATATATTTTACATCATTTTTCATTTTTGTACAATGCATGCATTTTCATCTTGGTTATAGTCCCTGTACAATTCCTACCACCCTTGTTTTGATCCTACTCCCTTCTCCCCAACCCCCATCCGGCCCGCAGTGTGTCTCTGGTTTATAGTTGCTTGTTGATTTTGATTTGTACTTTATTATAATTAGTCTTTTTCCTGATCCCTTATTTGGGTTTTCTAAATTCCTGCTATGAATGAGATCATCCGGTATTTTTCTTGATCCTTCCCTTTTCATGGAGATGAATCAGTGACATGTATATAGTTGGCGTACATGTTATTATTAAAACTTCTTTTTGACTTTTTCAGTTATCAGTTTGTCTGATGCTTGTTTATTTGCCAGCTTCTAAGAACCCAGAGGGTTATGCGATGACTTCATTTGTTTTCCAAAAACTTCCAGTTCTTTTATGTGAGAATATCCAATGTGGTTCTGTTAACAAACTAATCACATACTATAAAACAATAAAGGATGTTTTAAATTAGTTTAAATAAAGCAGGATGGTTCATTGTAGCTTTCTGAATGAGTAGCAATAGTGAATGCTTGAGAAACAGGAGACACTAGAAAATACTTTAGATATATTTTTTAACTCTAGTCATTCTAGCTTATATACCTTATTTTTTATTATTCAAATTATAAAAAGGAATTGGGCAGAATTTGTGTTTGACCAGAAGCCTTGATTAGATTTTCTCCTCTGGAGAAAGAATAATCTCTGTATTATGAAATTGCAATTTCATGAGGTAAGAGTATCATCAAGTACATGAATTAAATCAATATTTTAATTTTCAAATACATTATAAATATCTAGGAAATGTATGTTTAGGGAAATTATTTTTAAGACATATTTGTAAGGTGGTCTTAAAGATACATCAGTGTCGTCACATAAATTGTTACATGGAAAAAATTGATAGTTAAATGTAGCCTAGACATTTCTTTTCATTAATATAGTAGAAAAATATCAAGTGACTTTGTTACCGAGAAAGCAAAGCTTGGTTATCTGATGTGTATAAATTCCAAAGATATACTACCCAGGGAGTATAGAAAAGAACCTAGAAGATGGTAAGAGCTCTAAGACTCAATCTTAAGACTTCCCAAAAAGTGTGTGTGTGGGGGGGAAGGGCTATGTCACATCTTGGGAAGTGAGGCACAGGTGAATATAAAGGTTGAATTCAATTGACTGGAGGATATCCTGGGGCCACAGGAATGTGAATTTGGCAGGAGATCATTGGGCAAACTGGGCAAGAGTTCAGGAGAATGGAGAAATGGCTGAAGGCCAATGGTGGTGGTAGGCTGATCCCTCTGATGTCTGGACGCTTCATGGACAAAGGGCTGAATCTGAGCTGTTATTTTTCATTTTTTATCTGGTAATGCAAAATTGCTCAGGAAGAACAGGTGAGTCTTGGCATTGTAGCAAAGGGATCATATGTTATCTGATTTAATCAGCCAGCCTGGAAAATTGAAAGAGTTTGATTTGGTCCATAGTCACTCTGTTGTCAAGGAGAATGCAGTACTGTTTTGGGGTGGGTTTCAACTTTTGGGGACTGGTTTCATTTTTACTAATGTTACTTAACAATATCATTGAGAAACAGTACAGCACAGTGGGTAATAACATGAGCCTTGGCAGTTGAATGATTTTGAATGTTATTAATATGTGTATCTTCCATGTTCTCATCTGAGAAATGGGACCAATTAATAATTTTAGCCTGAAGACTAAAAGGGTTAATGCATGTCATATAGTTAGTAGACTGCCAGGCATATCATAACAGTCAATAAATTGATTCTTACTGTTTTGGTGTTAATTCTTTGAGATTGAACAGCCCTACTTGAAGAGAAAATTCAACTATTTAAAAACTTTGTAGAACACTTATTTGATCTTATTATTTTTTTTTTTTGCTAAAATCCTTTTTTTTTTTTCCTCTAGATATTTATTAAACAATGTCCAAATGAATAGGCTGCCATTCCAGGTACTGGACAGTGGGCCCAGCCTACCTCTGCAGACTTTGCTCCAAAGCGCTCCTCCTTCTCCCACAAACCTGCACCGTGTAATTTGCTTTCCCAGTACCAAAAACTCACTTTTGTTAAACACGTGCTCTTTTTCTTTTCTATCACCACTACCTTACTCGTGTTGTGCTCTTTGCTGAGAATATTCATATCCAGGTTTTTTCAAGTTTAATTATTACTAATTTTAAATTATAGTACTAATCCAAATTTTCAATTCCTTTTTATTTATTTATTTTTGCATAGAAGAACTGGGGTGTAGATCAGAGGGGTATGTGTGTGTGTGTGTGTGTGTGTGTGTGTGAGAGAGAGAGAGAGAGAGAGAGAGAGAGGATTCACCCGAGACAGAATGGGGAGCCGAACAATCAGATTTACTGAAATACACTGCTGAGAGGAGCAGCAAGTGAGACAGGAGAGGTCTGCTGTGCCACATAGGTTAACTCCGTGATTGGGGATGGAACTCAGGCCTTAGTAGTGGTAGTGCTGAGACTTAACCCCTAGGCCACCAGGGAGGCACCTAAGTTTTAAATTCTTCATGATGCCCCTCCTACTCTTTTGATTATCATGGTAGAGAATAAGCCCTCCTTCCTTTGACCTTTAAATTCAATCTTTTTTTTTTTTTAAAGTTTTGTTTATTTATGCATACAAGAACTGGGCTGTAGGCCAGAGGCTCAGTGGGGTGAGAGGATTCACCAGAGACAAAGTGGGGAACAGAACAGGCAGATTGACTGAAATACACTGCTGAGGGGAGCAGCTGTGAGACAGAAGTAAGCTGTACCTTGTGGGTCAGCTCCCTGGCTGGGGATCGAACTCGTGCTGCAGTGGTTGCTGATAGCTTCATAGTGCTGAGACAACCCCTTGCGCCACCAGTTTTGGGAGGCCCCAAAATCCAAGCTTTTTCTTTTATTAATGTGTGCTGTCTTCTTCCATTTTCCTGAGAAGCGGTGCATGTTATATCCATATGTATGTTTGCTCCTCAGCACAGCACCTGGCACAGGTGCTCAGTGAACACTTACTGAATGAAGGGCTATTACATTCATGATGTATTTAACTCAGGAGCTATCTAATAGCATCCTTTACTTAAAAGTAAAGAAAAAAATTATAATAATTGTTATTATAAATGTAAAAATTCTAAATCTTCTTAGGGTGACCTAACCTTAATTTGGATATAAAAAATGTAGATTTTATTTTTATCAAGAGATACAGAAGTTGAATATTTTTCTGTGCTAAGTCTGTAGAGAGCCAATTCAGGTCATTCAAATTCTGAACTTCTTTTCCCTTTTGCCAAAATTATTTGCTTGCCTAGATTATTAGATTATTAGATAATTGCCTTGATTCTTCATTGCTCATGGTTTATTTTAATTACTGATCTTACTCAGTCTTCTGGTCTTCCTTTGGCAGACAAAAAATTTTCTCACTTGCAAAACCATTTAAGTGTTAATAATCAGACTGTGATGTGAGCCTTGAAAATAACCCCGTTCCTGCCTCATGAACCCAGGACTGTTTTGGAGGGAAATAGCAACCACATACCAGCTGTCCTAGTGCTCAGTCTAGTCACTGTGATTCAGGTTAACACTGAAGAAGATAATGAAAGAATATGCATTCAGTATTTTTTTTCCCTTCCTTAAAAAACGTTCATAGTTGTAAGGTACAGAAAAAGAAGAGAATGAATTATTTCCTCTCTTTCTAGCTTTTGATTTAATGATAAGCAATTTTCATCTTCAGGGAACACAAAATACACATATAAATGTAAGGATAGGACAGCGCTTTGAGTACTTTTGCTGAATGCTAAATTATGTCAGTTATGAATATATTCTTTTATTCATTGAGTGTCATGCTTTTATTCATATCATTTTAGATGCAAATGTTTTAATAAATATTTTTAGCCAATGAGATTCATTAAATTTTACTGTTACAATTTTTAATGTTAACTTTTATCACTTTTCCAGGTTTGAGATATAATTGACATAAAGCATTGTGTAAATTTAAGGTATACAATGTGATGACTTGGTAAACAAATATATTGTGAAATGATTATCAAGATAAAGTTAATGAATATATCTACTTCACCTCACATGGTTGCTGTTCTTTCTATACAGGAATCTCACATAGACTTTTCCAGTCTTTGTGCTGCTGTGCATTACACCTGAAATAGTTTAGTAAGACACAGAGGAATCAAATTTCTAAAGAAAAAAATTACAGGAAAAAAATGCCAAAACAATTGAATTAATTGAAAGCTGTAAAAATAGTAAGGTATTCATGTTAAAATAAAATTATCCTAAATCATATTAGGTCAGCACATTTTTCTGGATTAGGAACAATATCTTAGTAATTTAGAGTTTTTGAGTAAAGAACTATAGCACATCAAAAGCCTATGGCAAAATATAGTAAAAGAAGAATTATCATTGGAGAAGAATTATAATTTGGTTATGGATATAGACAACTAATTTGGGATTAATTTAGGACAATGAAGAGGAAGTGAGAAAACAGGCAGTAGTTAAGGAGGACAGAAAAGTCAAGCATAGGTTTTTAAGGGATAAGTCTTGCCCAAAATTGAAGACAGGACAGAGCAAGCAAGATCACATCACCGAAATGATAAAATTAACTATTCTAGTAAGACAAGAATTGAATCAAATTAAAGTAATTTCTAATAGTGGAGGGGAGAACCTGTATTTGAGTAGGAGGGATTAATTTTTCCTTAGAGATTAGAATTTTTTTTTAATGAAAAATATGTGGATTGAGTCATTTATGGAAAAAAAGAGTTTACTGAAACCAGCAGCTTAATATTTGGAAATCAGAACTCAAGCACTTTCTCTGGAGAAAAGCTCCAAGCAACACACCTTGGTCCTAAGTGAACCCGTGAGTTGTTGCTTAAAGAACTAGTAAATCCTGTAATTTGTTCACTTGGGACATATGCTGGTTACAGTATTGTCTGGAATTCCAATTGAGGACACTTCCAGGACTCAAGAGAGAGAATGAGGGACAGTAAAGTTTGTGTGAAGGGTATGTTCTTGAAAGTGGCCTGAAAATCTAACCCTTGACTATCTAAATTAGGTCTGTTGCATACAATCTTTTTTTTTTTTTCTTTTAAATAGAGGCATGTTTTATTTATTTATTTTATTTGTTTGTTTGTTTGTTTTGTTTATACATGCACTGGGTACAGTCAGAAGCGCAGGAGGGTGAGGGAATTCACCAGAGCCAGAGCAGGGAGCAGAGCAGGCAGAAGGACCTAAGTACACTACTGAGGGGAGCAGCGGGCGGCAGGAGAGGTCTGCGCGCCATGTGGGACCCTCCTCCGGTGGCCGGGGAGCAGCCGGGGATCGAACCGGCGCCGCAGAGGCCGCGGGCAGCTTCGCAACCCAGCGCTCAACCGCTGCGCCACCGAGGAGGCCCTGTTGCATACAATCTTAAAGGAATCTACTTATTTTGGGGTATTAAAGCAAAAGCTTACATAAGACTAAATTCCATTAAAATATTTTCTGAAAGCTAAATAAACATTGCTCACAGTGGATTTTCTCTATGATGTATGCAAACACAAGACTTCTGCCAAGTGTTTTGGCTACCATATGTACCCCTATTAATTAACTCCTTGCAAATAGCTGCAATATCCCCTTTGGGTTTGCTGTTGAAACATCACTTGTACCACCAATCCTACTTCTCTCGATTTTAAATATGGTGCTTTTTAGAGGACCCAATAAATAGTACCTTTTTCTCTTTTTACATTCATAACCATTTCAGAACTAGATATGGAAATCAGACAAATAGAGATCAACATATCAATTTAAATTCTGATGAAGTCCCTACTGAAGGGCATGGCTTATTGTGAGGGCCGAATGGGGCTTGTGAACACTTCCTGCCTAAAGTAGGAAAACTTACCAATCAATGCATTCACATGCTGGAAGAGAGCAGGCTTCTAGAATGAGCATGAAGAACAGAGTATATTTGCTCCACAGACAGGGAGACCTCAAAATAGAAGGGAAGGGTATGAGCCAAGCTCACTAAACCTCTTTTTCCAAACTTCCAAGTCACTCTTCCATCAAATGAAAGGGAATGTGGGGCCACGAGTGTTATTCTAATAGAATCTTTCCTCCTGGAAACAGGAGGATATGCATCCACCCTGACGTAGAGATTTCCTTTAAAGTGGCTCATTTATAACACATTGTTATAACAAAACAGACTTGGAATCAGTGACTTCCATTTTTAAAAAAACACTTTCTACATTTTCTAATCGGTCTTGTGGGAAGCAATTGAGTATATCTATAAAGCACCAGAAGTGCGATAAATACATTGTCTATTACAACAGGTAGGTCTGTTTATTACGAACATCATTTCAAACAAACTTTCCATTTGCATCAGTGAAGAATTTTATATAGGAAAATATTGTTTCTAAAGTCTAAGGACATTGACCTTTTTCAGATTTTATTATTCTGTTCTTAAGGTAAAAGTTTTAGTTAATAAATTTATGTTCTAAAAATCACCTTAAGTCACCTGCTTAGCTGATGTAATGAACACAATTTATACTTATGGGGTGTAAAAGCATGGCTGGACTTTCTATATCATCATATTGCTCAAAATGCTATATCACTTGCTATATATCATATTGCATGACTTCTTCTGGTATGTTCAAGAAAATGGCAATAGTGTTAAGGCACCAAATATGAAAGATGAGAGAGCACTGGGAGAATAAAGCTATAAAGACCAGCCAGATCATGGGCGTTTGGTGTTCTATTGTCTTCTATTCTATAGATGTAAACTAGACAGTTGAGTGAAAGTAAAGGAGGGAACTGGAGTCAGAGAAACCTCTCTGACTAAATTAGTACGATAATATCAGGAACTTCAGAAACTGATGTGTGGAGAATAGACAATTGCAGTACTGCAAGTAAGGAGGAACGTAGGATCAAAAATAGAGCAATAGCAGTGGAAATGGAGAGAAATGAATGGATTGCAGATTCATTAATGTGGTAGAATCAATAAGATATTGTATGTGTGGATTAGAGTTGTAGGAGCTAAGGGAGAGCTATAAGTCTAAGAAAACTCCTATCTGGTTTGGGAAATTGGATGAAATATAGCTATTGTTGCTCTAGTCATACAATATCATTGTTCATCCACCTGGATATATTTGCTTTTATGTGATCAATATAAACGCTATTACTTATCAAGTAAAATGTAGTTCAATGTAGTCCTTATCTTGAAATGTCTGTTGTAATATATTATGACATTAAATATTAGAATTTTTGCTTGAAAAAGGCTTCTCAGAACACCATGAGTAACAATGAAGAACTACAGCAATTAGTTTGTAACTGTTATGATCGAAGGCATAGATCACTATCAATAGCTTGTTATCATCTCAATAGACTGACTCTTTTTAAACATTTGTATTTTGTTGCTCCTCTAGATATAGACTACTCATCTTGAGTTCGGGGGATTTTCAGGTCTGAATGAACAACTCAGCTGACTCAGAATTGCCTGAAGCAACATGTAATCGGCAACATGTTTTTATGTTTTATTTCCTATCAAACAATTCAATAGGCAGTAGGAAAAGCCTTTTATGCTTACTTGTCAAGTGGAGGAAAATTAACACTTTAGAGTTACAAGTTAACTGGATTCTTACACAGAACTTCTTGCATGCACATCCAATGAAAAATAACAGTTGTTATCTCACATATATATACAACTTAGATGATCTCAAACCTGCAGCTATGAAAAAAATCTAAAAAATTAGAATATAACAATTTTTTGATAATGATTTTAATGTGTCATTATGTTCTTAGAAGTAATTGCATATGGATTTAAATTAGGAAAACAATCCTGAAAAATTAGAGTTTAAAGTGTCTTTATGCTGGAAACATTGATTTATTTCTTCTCTATTCCATGCTTCCAAATACGTGTGAGCATTGTTTCTATTACTTAGAAAAGAGGTTCTATAATGACAAGATGACTAATAATCCTATGTTTAACTATTAGCTACTTCAATTAATTTGTTAAAAGGGAATTGGGGAATGTATTTTGAATTTCTCATTTTATGTACAATTTTAGCAATTCTATGTCAGATTATTTAGATCTTTTTGCTTTTGTTTTGAATATTTGTCTTGTGTTTTGAGAACTTTTCATGTTTCTTTCAAAATATTTGTGTTTTTAAATTTAGAATTTTTGAAAGGATATTTAATTATAATAGGTCTAGATCCTAAGACTTTAATTATTAAGGGTATAGTAAAAGTGGTAGATTTTGACTTATTTTTTAGTATTCAATTTATATAGTTTTTGAGAAAGGAAGGTCAATGTCAATTCTTATTTTCATGGAATGGATTATAATTGTGCCAGTGTGACTTAACTTTTTTTTTTTTAAGATTTATTTATTTATTTATACAAGTACTGTTATAGAGCAACCCCGATATTAAACGGGTTCCTGGCTGTGGGTCCTCACCCGCGCGCTTTAAAGGGACTTATGAATACTCTACTACAGACACACGCAAAAGGGTTAATAAAAGGTTTATTTACAAGAGAAAAGGAAATAAGGAAAATGTACAACTCAGGGAGAAAATAGGGAAATAAAGTCTTTAATGCGTCCTACCCGATCCGACGACCTGGAAACCCAAAGTCACTCTCCGAGCCGGCCGGACGCTGCGAGCTGGCCGAGAGCCCAAAAATGGAGAGAGCCCCAAAGCCCACGTGTCTGCCTTTTGTATCCACCTGGCTGCTTAACCCCACCCTCAGGTCCCAGCCACCTTCCCTTGGGTGGTGATGGGATTTGGAGTTCCCAGTGTCTTTGGCTTTGACCTGGGGTGGGGGTGGAGTCCACAAAGCCTATATGGAATTTGCTTTGGGACCGCCTTTTCCCCCTAACAGTACTGGGTACAGTCAGAAGCACGGGAGGGTGAGAGAATTCACCAGAGCCAGAGCGGGGAACAGAACAGGCAGGCTGATGAAGAAATACACTGCTGAGGGGAGCAGCTGGCACGGCAGGAGAGGTCTGCGCACCTTGTGGGACCCTTGCGGGCAGCCTGGGACTGTTCAGAGGCTGTGGGCAGCTTCACAGCCCAGCGCTCAACCACTGTGCCACCAAGGGAGGCCCTGACTTAACTTTAGACTCACTGTTGTGCTTTCATTTTAGCTCAGTTTTAAATTAGTCACACAATTGAAATACAATTTGTAAGGATAATAGTTGACCATATTGAATCTTGTTAATAAGTTACTTAAAATTAAAGTGGATTAAAGGTTTTTTTTTCCCTCAAATATACCAGGTTGTGTGAGTTACAAGTAGTATTTTTTGAATTGCATGTTACAAAGAAGCTATTTATATGTTGGGCCAAAAAAAAAAAAAAAAGATTAAGAATAACAAACCAATGAAAATTATTTCTGTTTTATAAAGCTAACAATATTTTTTTTTTTTAAGATTTATTTATTTATACAAGCACTGGGTACAGTCAGAAGCATGGGAGGGTGAGAGAATTCACCAGAGACAGAGCGGGGAACAGAACAGGCAGACCGATGAAGTACACTGCTGAGGGGAGCAGCGGGTGTTAGGAGAGGTCTGCGTGCCATGTGGGACTCTCGCCCGGTGGCTGGGGATCGAACCAGCACTGCAGAGGCTGCAGGCAGCTCGCAACCCAGTGCTCAAACGCTGTGCCACCGGGGAGGCCCATAAAGCTAACAATATTTTTACACATCTATTACTTAGATACTTTCTCATACTTCATAAATTATTAGAAAATCTATTAGAGGCATCCAGTTAAAAGGAATAAAACTAGGGCCTCCCTGGTGGTGCAAGGGGTTGAGCACAGTGTTATGAAGCTGCCCGCAGCCTCTGCAAGTGGAGCTAATCCACTTGGTGCAGCAGACCTCCCCTGTTTTCCCCGCTACTCCCCTCAGCAGTGTATTTCCATCCGTCTGCCTGTTCTGCTCCCAGTTCTGTCTCTGGTGAATCCTCTCACCCCCTGCACCTCCGGCCTGTACCCCAGTTCTTATATGCATAAATGGGTGACTCTTAAAAAAAGGAATAAAACTAATAAATCTTTAAATCTTGACACAGATATTTTGATTCTATTGGTGGAAAAAATGCAATAATAAAGGGCAATACTTTTGAAATAATCAAGGAACTCTAGTGCTTCCCTAAGACATAAACATTTTTTTTTAAGACATAACTTTTAAAGATAGAAAAAAAATAATGTGCCCGGCTTTTTAGTCTTTCAAAATCCACATTGTGCATTTAGTAATTACTTTAAAACTATTTTCTTCTTTAGAGAAAACTTCCTAATTTTTATTATTTCTACATTAGGATCTTCTTCCCAACTCTTTGCAAATTGCTTAGTATCAAGGAGATCCACATATTTTAAGACTGTTAGTATGTTCCTACTAATATTTCACCAAATCATCACATTTTGTTCTTTGTGGCTGGTCTAATTTTTAAACTTTTTGATATGATGTTAATTAGACTCCTAACACTAAACCTTAAATGTTTTCATGGTTTGGATATTTGATTTGGTGGATATGAAACTCTCATTTTAAAAACTGGAATTTCATGCTTTTTGATGTGGCACAGATGTCTAGCAAAGCATACAATTTGGGATTTAGTTTTCTGTTCTCACATTCCAACATCTCTTGAATTATTCACCTTAGTTTACATTTTAAAATATCTGTTCCTAGAAGTTATATATTACGGATGTGTATATCTAGATACCTGTATGTATAGCTACCGTCTATATCTATAGTACCTGCCTACATAATGAAGTATATGCTTCACAGTGAATTGAACTTTTTTTTTTTTTTTTTTTTTGGGAGGAAAATGTAGTTTTTTATGTTGGTGCACTGAAGCAACTTTCAGCACATTTTCAGAGCTTCTTCACTGATGGAAAAATCACAAAATATATTAGTAAGGAAAAAGGAATGGTGTTTTTTTGCTCTCTGCTTGAAAAGTGACAGAATAAAAGAATCCTTGAGAAATGTGTCAAATAGATCTTTTTCTCCCTTGTGGAAGAGAAGAGTCTGAAGCTGAAAAGAGAAGGCAGCCTTTGTGAGTCTTACTTGCAAACTGTGCCAGCCTACCTAAGCTTTTTGTTCATTCTTAACACATTGAGCATCTTGAAGTATCTGAGAATATTGAGATGGGGAGCAGCCTTGTGATCTGAGGCAGAGTATCATTCTAATTATCAGTTCAGAAGTGGAACTTTAGTATTTTTTGGTTGCTTAATAAGTGGTTCAAAGTTTGAAATATTTTCAGCATTTTAAAAAAATGCAAAGTAGACATGCATGCAAAAATAGGATCGATTAGTTGGACTCCAGGAGTCTTGTCATGAAGGTTCCTGAGAGGTGGCAATGCTGCTTATATATTTATTTTGAATATTTATCACTTCAGTCATCTGAAGCAATTGAAGCTGACTGTATGCTCTCTCTCCTGAAACTCACTCAGAAATGTATTGTTATATACTCATAAGCTTATTTGAAAATGTTGTTAGCTATTGCACTCTTTCCCTATATCTCTTTAAAAATTAGAAACATATTTCATTGCATAAAATTTATCACATGATCTAATTTAACATAACCTCAAAGTCCTACCCAAAGTTCATGATCAATAAATATCTGGGCTTGGTGACACATAATGTATATGGGAATGCTAATGGTGATGGCTCCCAACAAAAAAATGAGAATGTCCAATATCCAATGAATGGATAATTGATGATGCGTTGCGAACATGTTTATAAAAAACATAGTTCCACAATTGTTTTCTAATTTACTCTAATTTTTATTTTAAATATCCACTTAATGCATTAGGAAATACTTAATCTTGGTCAATTTCTGAGTCATCCATCCAGGAGAGATAAATTCTGGGAAGAAAGATGAAAAGTGGTTTAGCAGAATTCCATGTGGGTGAAAAGTAGATGTTGCCTGCTTCTGTAAAGATCTAGTGAGATGTTGGGCCTCCCCTGGTGGCACAGGTGGTTGAGTGCTGCTCTGTGAAGCTGTTCGCAGCCTCTGCAGTGCTGGTTTGATTCCGGCTGTCCGTTGAGGGTCCCACATGGTGCGGCAGACCTCTCCTGTCGTGCCCGCTGCTCCCCTCAGCGGTGTATTTCGTCAGTCTGCCTGTTCTGTTTCCCGCTCTGTCTCTGGTGAATCCTCTTACCCTCCCATACATCTGGCCTGTACCCCGGTTCTTGTATAAAAATAAATAAATCTTTAAAAAAAAAAGATCTAGTGAGATGTGAATGAATGGGTCCATTTGAATCTTGATCTTTGATGACTGAAAGTCATGTTGAATTGTCCATTGGGCTTGTTTGTGGTTACCTTTAAGCCTTGATGACATCTTTGATTCCTCTGGGCCTTCCTTACTTGGGGACACAGAATCATTCCACTGTTATCATGCCCTGTTGATGACAGAGCCCAGACTAGATACATTATTCACCTGTGCCCTCCTGGTGAGGACTTTTCCCAGGGAAGACACATGGGCTTTCTTTGCTCTTGGATCCCACACACTAAGCACCAGTGACGCTGTCTACCTGAGAAGCAGGTTCCAAAAACACTTTATCTGGGACCCAGACTCATCCATATTGTTACTGACCCCTCCTTTGTATCTATTTCCTTCCCTTTCTCTTCCCCCACCTTACCTATAGGATCTTTTAAAAATAAATGCCCCCTAAAATATTTCATCTTTTCTTTTTTTTTTCATTCCTCTAAAGAACTTTATAGTTCAAATACGAAACTCCGAAAGATGTTGATACTCTTCCTTTTCCTGCCTTCTGTTCCTCCCTTCTTTCTTTTGAGGTAATAAGCAGAAAATAGTCTGGCAGCTTTAACAGGGAACAGGGGGTAAACTTGGGAGGATGAGAAATGTAAATTGCAAGGGTTAATATTTGGAAATGTATGCTACAGAAGCAGTGAAGCTAAGCATTTTGGTTGACTGAAGTCTTAGGAAGGAAACGTATTAACTTCCATTTCACTTTGAAAGATGGATTATTGAATACATACATTATCAACAAACTATATGGATTACATGTATTTATGATCACAACACCAGGTTTAAAATTATATACTTTTATGTGATCAGAATGTCTTGTGAGCAAATGTAGATTTTTTTAATACAAAAAAATTACATGCTGCTCATACAGGAGGTATATATTTAGTCTCATCTGATCCCATCATAAATTCAAATGAACTAGCAGGAGCATTTTTAAAACATCGTAGGGAAAAATTTCTTCTGATTAATTTTTATATTAGCCTATGTCTATTTTAGAATGATAGAAGGTTATATGTAGCACATTGTACAAGGATCGCCAAGCATGCCCTACAGGTTATAATAGCCCTGCCACCCCAGGGATAAGAGGTCTGCAGATTTTGGGAGCCTTTGAATACAGTCTCATTGGCCACACAAGACTTACAAGAGCTCCCCTGGAAACATCCCCTAAAGATATAACCTTTCAAAATAAATGTGCTCTTCTATCCTAGGTCTAGCCTTTAAGTGAATAGACACTGGGGGTGCATTGTAAAGAAAAGTGGGGTTTGATTCTAAGTCCTGATCTGAGTGAAATGAATAGATGGAATCTGATGAAGGCTGCAGCACTCACCAATGACAGTATTTTGTCATTAGAAATGTGCTAAATGACTGAGAAAGCCTGGCTCTAAATGCACACCGCTATTCATCTCATGTCACTTTGAAAGAGTCTGAAAATTATGTGTAAAGCCAGCCCTGGATGTTCAATACATTTTTATACAAGGCAGATCATTACTTGAGATTAATTATAAAACTGCATCCCTTTGGGGATGAGCCAGTTCGGGCTCTTCTCTTTCGCGGTTGGCAGGGGGCAGCAGACAACAGAGATAACCTTTACTATTTACAAGTAAATTTACTTTGCTTGATGGAAGTAATTCTTAAATTAGAGATGGCTTGGAGCATTAATTGGTGCAAAGATAGGTCATAGATACCAAAGGAAAACGGTGACAGGAGTAGGACATGAAAGATCTTGAAGGCCGTGCTAATGAGGGTTAGCTTTATCTGAAGTCATTGGGGGTTTATAAGCAGGCAAATGACATGACTGTGCGTTATGTGTTGTATAATTTTGAATTTTTGAAGGGTCAGTTGGAAAACATTACGATATCTTCCTTAGAGTGAAGAAGTCAAAGTAGCAAGTAGCTTATGTTTGTATGTTCTAATCTTGTGCTAAGTTGCTTGCCCAAACTCTTACAAAAAAGAGGTGATACCTATTGTTGCTGCTAGATCTCTTGCTGAAGAGCAACAGGATACCTCAGTCATCCAAACCAGAATGCATGAAGTTCTGAACTAAGTTAGAGAACTAGGTATAGATTGTTAAAAGATAGAATTGAATGTAATGAAGAAGTCTCCAGAATTATTCCTGGGGTTGTGAATGTGGGAAATGTGCAGATTTTATTGCTAGTGTCTAAGAAAATTATAGTGAATTTTGAGCAAAAACTGTGAATTATGAACAAAAGTTTTGGGCTATGTGTGCTTGTGTGTATGAATGTGAGACTGTGTCTACATGAATGTATAGGGGGCTTATGATTCCTAAGAGACATATAAGTAGAGATTCACAGTAGAATATTGATAAAGTAGACCTGGAGACCAAGAATTGGGGTTGGAGAGAGGTATTTTTAATTCATAAGAATGTGAGAAGAAGAAAACATTGTGTATGCAGTTGTCCAAGAAATGAGTGGAGAGAGACAAAACATGCAAACATGAAGTTTTAAGTGAGCTATTCTTTCCTGTTTATAAAAATCTCACTAGGTAGCACAGGAAAATACTGCTTTCCATACTTTATTTCCAGGAGTCTGATTAGCACCCAGGGGAGTCTCATGCAAGAGGACAACACTTTGGGAAACATACATTTAAGAAGTGAACAATTGGAATCTGTGCATAGAGAGACTAAAATAGTAGCAAAATAACAGGGAAGTGCCAGTCTCATAAATTAAGGGAGGAGAGGCTTTAAAAGAATTAAAGCATTATCACCAATATTGAAATTTTCAGGAAGGGGTGACATTTTCCAATTGGGTGTTGCAGTTGGTCATCTTTCTACACCATAGTACAGTCCAGTTTCCTTCCAGGACTGCTATCCCCCCCCCCCCCGCCCCACTGTAAACCCTATTCTTTTTTTTTTTTTGAAGATTTATTTATGGATACAAGAACTGGGGGACAGGCCAGAGGTGTGTGGGGTGAGAGGATCACCAGGGACAGAGTGGGGAGCAGAACTGGCAGATTGACTGAAATACACTGCTGAGGGGAGCAGTGGGCGAGTCAGGAGAGGTCTGCTGTGCCATGTGGGTAGCTCCCTGGCCGGGGATCGAACTCATGCTTCAGTGCCTGTGGATAGCTTCATAGATTGTGTCTTAACCCCTTGCGCCACCTGGGAGGCACAACCCTATTCTTTTGTTGTAATAAATACTCAACAACTTTAATTAGTTAATCCTGCCATCATTATTTCTAGAAATTAATTTTCAGCTGAAAGAACATTTTACTTTTAGCACAAGTCAAGAGTGTTATATTAACTGACTGCCTGCCTGACTGACTGACTAACTGACTAACTAACTAAAGAAGGACTGACCATTTATGCCACAACATCAGATTTCATCTCTGCAGTAAAGGGGCACTTTCTCGAGTAGCAGAAACACATCAGGAGTACTGACAAAGCAGACATTTCAGACATCCTTATATGCTCATATCAAGGGTGGTACTTGAATCTAGGAGATAACTTCTTTCTTAAAATATTTGTTTGGGCTTCAAGAGTGAAGATACTATGTTTTGTTGCATGAAATCATTCTCCAATTCACCCTCTAACCCCCCTCACCCCACTTGCCAACAAACCTTCTGGAAATCACCCATGGGGATTGGTGGAGCTGAAGTGGTCAGCAAGCAAACAGTAAATGTTATTCATAAATCTCTAAGTCAAGCCTGAAGCAAACGGAACACGGAACACCAGAAAATGAATTTTATTTTAAATCGACACAGGGATCAGGAGATAGAGCTTGGGATTTGGGGATGATTAAGTGTAGGATTCAGCTAAGAGGTTTCACCTCTCCAGAAAATATAAGGCAAATAGTCCCAGGACTGACCTATAGATCTTTGCTGTATTTGGCATAATAAAATGACAGATCTGATCATGTATTGCTTTAACAGACCTTGTACAAATTGACTAAAATGTTTAATTCAGAACACAGGCAAGTCAATTTTGGATTCAGTAACAGATTTTTTTTTTTGATGGATTTAAAGTTATTTTTGCATAAAATTGGTAATTCTAATAAGCATTGCCTTTGACTGAAACACTGGAATTGACAAGAACCCTGGGGGTTTAGAATCCTTTTAATATGCTTCTACAACTTTTTCAAATGGGATACAAATGTTGATAAAAGCTGCGTATCCTAAACCATCTAGATGCAATTTTAAATTTTATTTATACCATTTATTTTATAACATATGTAATCACCTTGATGCAGAAAATTGATAGTGACCAAAAAATTGATTCTAAGCCATCTGTTAAAAATATCTTGAAGGGTAAAATTAGAAAACAAATTAAAGGGAAATCGGATCCATGCTTATGTGAGCACAAAGAATTCTTTGTCCACATAGAGGGATGTTTTGTGTCAGCCTCTATTCCTTAATCATTACTTCTCCAAGTTTCCTCCTCCAGTTCCCTCTAAAGGTTCATTTGGACAAACATTAATAAATTTCTACTCCTGTCCTTCTTGCTTTGATACATTTTTTTTATAGTTAAACCCTATCTCCTCTCTTCTTTCAGGGACTTGATACTTTTTACTAAATGTCTATTCTTTGAAGAAGGTTATATTGCTGAAATCATCTAGCTATAAAAATCAAAGACATTTATGTCCCAATGAACATGTGATAAATATCAGTATTATGATTCTAGTACATTAAGAAGAAAAAGACCCAACATATAGATCTCCAAAAGCAGGGAGAGAATAAATAGTTGAACCCTAGCCTATAAAATAGTGCAGTGACAGCTGCTTTGGACTCATAAATGAGATTTTTGAAAAGGGCATGAATGGAGCAGTGAAAAAAATACTTTGCTTAGCAACACACCTGGTTTTCTTCTTGTTATAGATTTGTGTGAGATGGATTTCTTCAATTAGAACTCGTGTTGCCTCTTTCTCTTGCTCCCATTGAGCTTTCTAACACAAAGCTGAACACCAGCATCAAAGGAATTTTGCATTTGGGGATGTTTGTTGTAAAGTGAAAAATGAGAGCACCTCTGGTAGCCACATATTTCTTATTTGAAGTGGTTAATGTAACAAATAAGCAGGTGGTGGTGAGGCTCATACCGGCTATTTACCTGTTTTAAAAATTATATGCTGAAAATTACAAAATAGTCATGAAGCTCAATGGCATATGCTTTGAAGAACAGGAGGCATATGTCTAATTTCTGGATAAAATTTATGACTTTTTCTCCTCCACATACATCATTAGATATTATTAATTAAAATAGCTACACCAAATTTCTGAAGTTATAAATTAATAATGAAAAATAGAGCAGCTTTGAAAGTCATTTTTTTCCTGGGAAAAAAGTTTAATTTCAAGGTTTCTTCCAAATCCAGGACTGTGGCGTGGAGGCTTCTGTTTTCAGTGTCTACCTAAGTTTATTTGTATTTAGATTTTTTCCCCCCACATCCAAGGAAGTGGGTAGCTCTAAAATTAAAAAAAAAACAAACTGGCTAGCTGAGTGGAATCTGGCTGACAATGCTGATCATAGGAAAGATGAGGTGGGTTTATGTTCAGACAGGAAGATTTGAAGCTGTGGCCAGGGAGCCAAGATAATTGTGACTTTAACTGTCCCAGCGGCATGCATTCTTAAAGTGCTAAACCAGAGAAGCATTAAAAAAAATAAAAGTTCAAGCTTTATCTTTCGAACTCCAATTGACAATGAGATCCTTTCTTCCTTTCTCTGCAGGAAAAAAAGCTTCTGACAGTGATATTCATAATTAGCTTATTTTCATATGTTTGAGAATAAAAAGCTACCTATCACTAATACCAGAGGAACTAAAGAATGTTTTGTTATATATGAAAAGTAAGAATCACCAGGAATCCACATATGGAGTGACAGTGTTCGTGCAAGGTGGACTCAATTCAAAAGCAAGGTGTCTACTAGGCTTTCAGTGAGATCACATTGAAAAACCTTGAGGAATTTTTTTTTTCTTGTTATGTGATAAGCTTATACTTTAAGAATTAAATTTGCAGGATACACACAGAGAGATTTTTAAAGTCAGACTCTCCAATCTTTGGGGAGCCATATGTCCTCACAGTTATTGTTCATGTGCCTGAAATGGAGAATCTATTGATTTAACATTATTTTATTATCACTGGACAATCTATCAGACAATTTTGTATCAGATGTGCATACAGGTCCTGCTATTGCCCTGGAGGGGATTTTGGTTTAGTGGAAGAAACTGAAAAATAAATAAGCATTTACAATATACGGAATGATAAGTGGCACAACAGAGGCAAACACTAGGATGATGGTCGTGTAAAAGGGCAGCAGCCGCCAGATTTGGTCTTTGGTAAATGATTCCCAAGGAGTATGATTATTTGGCCAAAAGAAGAGAATCCATGTACTCAGGCAAAAGGTGGGGAGATACTCAAATATAAAGAATAATATTTAAAGCTCCAGAACTAGGAAAGACTAAGGAACTGCAATTATTGGTAGTTCAGAATGGCAGAAATGAAAGAGGAGGGAAGGATCTGGGAGAGAGGAGACTGGAGAGGTTAGAAGGTCACTCCCAGAAAAGCCTTGTAGACTAGTACAAGAGCTACTGAGAGCATTGGGGCTCCACTTTTAAGTGAAGTGTGTAAATGATTTAGAAGCAGAAAGGGCAGAGATACAGGAATCAGAGACATTTCAAACTCAAATGGCCAACCAAACTTCCAGTCTTATCTCCCTAACAGACTATAACAAAGTCTTCTGCATCTCAGCTGATGGCAGGTTCATCCTTTCATTTGCTTAGCCATCATCTTTGACCCTGTCTTTCGCACAGCCTACATCCAATTTCAGGAAATCTTGTTGGCTCACCCTTCAAAATATAGCCAGAATGCAGCGACCTCTCTTAACCTCCCAGAGCTGTGATTCTATTCTTTCCCTCTGCTCTCCCTTGTTTAGATATTATAAAGGACTCCAACTTCCTTCTTTCACCATTGTCTCCCCCAGCCCCACCCCCACCACCCTGACTTGGTGTTGCTCAATTCAGCTCAGTGTCTAATTTTCGTTGTTACTGAATCATTCTACTAGTTCCTGAGAAAGGTTTGCTAAAAATCTATCATGTATCACTATTATGAAATATCCCTCTTTATTTCTAGTGGGACTTTTCTACTTAAGTATCCCTCATCTATTATTAATAGAGCTCCACCAACTCTGCTTTGTGTTACTGTTTGTGTGGTGTGTGCCAGTGTATCAGCCAGAAGACAAAAGCCCCATTAGATAGTTCAACAAGAGATTTAATGAAAAGGTTTGGTTACGTAGGTTTGGAGAGTTGAAGTGTAAAAATAGAAATACTAAGATGATAATCACTATAGAGATAATCACTATAGAAAGCAGTTCCTAGTCTTAGCTTGGGGCAACCAAAGAAAAATGTTGAGGTAGATTAGAAGGCCCCTGTAGAGTTGGCGTTAAATCTGGAAAAATAAAATGTGCCATCAAGGCAAGGAGGAGTTGTCTAGCAGCACTGTTGCTGCATCACGTGAAGAACTGGTTGCATTCAGTTCCGGCTCGTATCATTGCAGGCCCCTGATCAAGCTGATTTTGGGACTGTCCATAGAAGCTGAAGGTTTTGGCTTGCCACCTTTGGGGCCACCTAACATGGATCACTGCTAATGGAAATAAGAATAAAGGAAACAAATCCATTTTTTCTTTCTTGCCTTCCACATTCTCTACAGTAACACTTATTGGAAAAGCTAACAGAAATCCAGCTGGCAGTCTGGAAATGTAGTTTGCAGGATAGCAGCCATAGGCTCATAGAGCAGAATATATTGTAGGAAGGGTTTTTAGAATTGGCAGATGGTAGATAAAGAAACAGCAACAGATTTTATATATATGTTTATATATATAAATATATATATATGTTTCCTCCTTTATATTATCCTATCTGTATCCTCTTCTGAAAAATCTCTCTTACGTAGACTATAGTTGCAATTTTTAAAAATTGAGTCTGCCTGTTTTAAATTAGAGAATTTAGCTAGTTTATATTTAATCTGTATCACACAGAATTACTATTACATTAATTACTAACACAACTGAATTTAGACCTACCATCTGCTATTTGGTTTTTATCCATCCTGTTTTTTCTCTTTATCTCTCCTTTATTGACTTTTTTTCTGTATTTTTGCATTTTTCTCCTTTAATCAGCTTGGTCATTTCACATACTTTTTTTTATTCTTTTACAGCTGTTCTATTGATTACAGAATATTTTACATATGAGAGTCTAATAGGAACTAGCATTTTCTCCTCTTCCCAGTCTATTAACTGGGGATTTAGCAGCTCTCACCCCACCACTCTGGACTCTAGTTTTTACCCTGAGTTGTCTGCTTCTATTGAAACCTCTGCTCACTTTCTTAGCTTCTTCGAAATCTCTTCATAAATAGACACGAATCCCTAAAGGAAAGTGCTTCCTGACTTTTTTAATCTTACTTTTTTAGTTCTCAGCAGGAAAATTATTTAATCTATCACAATATGCATGTGATATATAGAATCTTTTTATGGGTTGTTCTCTCTAGATAATAATATAAGTCAGATCATATCATTCCTCAGTTAAAAATCAGATTATTTTATTCCGAATAAAAGCTGAAGTTCTGCCAAGTCCTCCCCCACACTCATTTCCTCAGTGACTTCATCTCCTCCTACTCAGCACTTTCTTGGCACACTGACTTCCTTGCTGTCTCTCAAACCTAACAGTCTCGTCCCTAATTCAGACCATTGGTGTTTTCTGTTCCTTTTGCCTGGAAAAAGATACTTTTCTATTAGATGTTTGCCTGGCTGACTCCTCTTTCTCCTCACATGTTTGCTGAAATTTTACTTTCTTGGGGAGATTTTTACCCAAATATCTTAGTTAAAATTTGAATGCCTTGTGCACCACCTATGCCCGTCTAACTTAATTTTCTACTTAGAAATTTTTACCTTCTATTGTAGGTGTGTTATGGCAACAGCACTTGAAGAGGGGGAGTCCTACATTTCTAAAATGCAATGACATAAACCAAGGTTACCTCAATAAAAGATATTATTTAAAAAAAGAAGAGATGTTGGAAATCTTGAATCAGCTCTCTTCTGCCATATGAGGATATGAAGAGATGCTTTCTATAGAACAGGAGTAGGTCATTTACCAGACCTCAGATCTGCAAGCACCTTGATCTTGGACTTGAACCCTCTAGGACTGTGCGAAATAAGTGCTTGTTACTTAAGCAAAAACAAAAAACAAAACAAAACAAAACAAAAAAAACCAAGAAATTATTACTTTCTACTATATCTGATAATTTGTTTTTATTATTACCTTTTACCTCCTGCCTTTCATTTGAGTAAGTTCCAAAATGACAACAGTTTCTTTCCTTTATAAATTATTATTCACCATGTACGTCCAGCCTCTACAGTAGTGCCTAAAATACAGGTGATTGATAAATATCTTTTTTGAATGATGAGATGACCAACACACTTATTAGTGGAGTAAAAGTTCTGGATTTAGATTTAATAAATATTAAACAAAACTGGTAAATTTTGGAGTGATAATGTTGGAAGAAACTAGTATGATAATCAAATTTCTAGCCCAGGGACATCTTTTATTCCTCTGGACTAACAGGTTCCTTATTTTCCAAATAGCGTTTACTAGCTTTTTCTTCTCTGACTCCATTTTACTAGGTTGATATCTTATATACAGCTCACCCCAAAGGCAGTAACTATCTTATTCAGGCTCTCCAAGATTCTGTCAAGTGATGTCAAAGGCCAAAGTATATCCTGTGGGCCATTTTCCCTGTGTCTATTGAATTCAGGTAAAATTTTCTAAGTGTCAAATGACAGAAATGAGAAGTGGCACTGATGATGAAAAGAGGGAGAGATTTCTGTTTTGAAATTTTGAGAAAGACTGTGGGACAGAAATAATCATTTATATGCTCACTAGCATTTGCATAGGATGTGACTATTGAAGGGACTTGAGCTTTCAGGTCAGGTCGGTTATGAGAGTGGGTGGCAGCGTGGAGGTACAAATGGGGTACATGGAATTGATTTTGGAAGAATGTGAAACAGGTGGAATGGGGCATGCAGGATGAGCCTATACCTGAAAGTGAAGATCTTTAAATTGTTTTTGAGGAAGATGAGCATATCTGTAAGTGAACTTAATTTGTAATTCTGCAGAATGTTTGTTTCAGAATAATGGAAGATCAAGTTGGAAAATAGATAAAAGATACATGGTTGATTCAGTCCATTTCAATACTCAGGCTTTTTTTTTTTAAAGATTTATTTATTTATTTATTTATTTATACAAGCACTGGGTACAGTCAGAAGCGCGGGAGGGTGAGAGAATTCACCAGAGCCAGAGCGGGGAGCAGAGCAGGCAGAGGGACCCAAGCACACTGCTGAGGGGAGCAGCAGGCGGCAGGAGAGGTCTGCGCGCCACGTGGGACCCTCCTCCCGTGGCCGTGGCCGGGGAGCAACCGGGGATCGAACCATCGCTGCAGAGGCTGCGGGCAGCTTCCCAACCCAGCGCTCAACCCCTGTGCCACCAGGGAGGCCCTATACTCAGGCATTTTTGAAAAACATCAAGTGTGCTATTTGATATAATCTTATTTTTAATTTTGAATTGATTCAGCATGATTGTATTCTTCATATTAGATGAAAGTGTGCCATGTTTGAAAAAGGCCATTAAGATTTTGATTGGGGGAAAGTGATGCAGTTTTAATTCTTTGGTGATTGATCTTTTCCCTCTATTCCTTTTTTAAGAAGGGAAACCAGATAGGGATTGTACATCCTTGAGAAATATGATGTGCAAGCCCTGTAGAGAAAATTTTCCAGTGTATTAAAAAAAAAGGAAGGTGAAAAACAAAATGCCGACTATGTGTAAATGAAAATAAGTGGAAGAGTGAAAATCTCATGTGAACTATTAAACACATTTGGAATATTAACAGAAATCATTTTGTCTTTTTGTGGTATTGAATGTCAATCACATCAGCTATAATCACTAGACTGGCTCTGGAAAATTCTCCTTCAGAGTTTTGAGGTTTGGGATTTACCTTTTCCTAAGTTCTCTTATAGACCTTGATGTAATAAAGGGACTCCTAGTGCAACAGGGTGGTCAGCGGATGGCAGAACCCATTTAGAATAGGCAGGTTTGCGGGGTTTGGGCTGCCCCTCTCCCTGTCCTATAACACTAGGACTAACTATTCCATGTAAATAAATATCTCCAACCTTGGACAAGTCAATTAACTTCAATTAAGCCTCTGTTTCTTCATATGAAATATTAAATTATCGAAGGAGATACTCTCTACATCCTCTTTTAAATGTCTATAGGTGTTTTTCCCAGATGGGTACCCCACTGGGTCCTAGGCTGCATTACAAACAGCTGGAACAGACCCCAGACTATTTGACCAACCATGCAATATTTCTAGGGGGCTCACTTATGACAACAAGCAACATAATAAAATG
This sequence comes from Talpa occidentalis, assembly GCF_014898055.3. Classification (NCBI taxonomy): domain Eukaryota; kingdom Metazoa; phylum Chordata; class Mammalia; order Eulipotyphla; family Talpidae; genus Talpa; species Talpa occidentalis. The sequence continues at coordinate 101,217,434 of NW_023605194.1, read as the reverse complement.
TATACCTCTGTATTTACTCCTATGGAGAACAACTATGCCAGAATGCTAATCCTATAATATTCTAATGTAGGTCTTCAGTTGGATATTATCTTTGAGGGAAAAGTGTGTTATTTATTTAGTAAACTTGCCACTACTACATTTTCTTTCAGAATGCTAGGAAGGGTGAAGAGCCTAGCTGACTCACATCTTTAATGGCGGAGGGTGGAGATATGTATCTATGGAAATGTCAGCCTGGATTTAGCCCCTGTAGTAACACTGGCATTTGTAAATGTAGATTCTCTACTGTTAAGTTGTTACAGATTTCTCTAGACTGTTTTTTATATGAGATTACAGCAAAAGACTGAGCAGGATCGAAGACTTTAATAAATTTATCATTTTATTGAGTGTCTCAGACTGCAGTAGTTAGTTGTATAACAATGTTCAGTGATGCATTTTTAGATAATTGATTTGTATGAAGATCTATATTGTTTCAATGCAGAATAAGTAATATATGCTCATAGATTTTGTTGTATGCATGAAGGACCTTGGTGAAGTAGAAAAAAAACATGGGCTTTTCAGGCAGACAAACTGGGCTAGAAAACATTTTGATTCCTTCTTTTTCTAAGTATATGGCCTGGCAGTAGTTGCTTAAGAACTCCAAAACTTGGTTTCCTATTCTAAAAATATATGCAATAAAACCTAACTCAGAGTAACTGTGTGAATAAAGAACATAATGTAAACTAAAGTCATTGCATAGTTAATATACATAGTATACCCTAAAAAGTCATTGTTTGATGAAATTAGTTCTCTTCTGCTTTCCTTCACTGCTCAGCCTCTTCATTTTCTAAGAGCTGTGAAAAATAACATATGGCAACAGCGGCAGTTATGAATGATCAAAACAAAAATCCCTTTCCTCACCTAAGTCTCCTTTGGCCAGGATGAGATAAAACAGGGTGCTGTCTGTTTTGTATAATAAATGTGTTATCTAAGTATTTTCTTTTTTATTGTGTGCACGTGTGTGTGTGTGTGGGGGGGTGTACACCTTCCCTTACGTGGATGCAGGATGAAGCACCAATACAATGCAAATTTAATAGTCTGAGATCCAGAAAGAATAAGAGAAAATCTTTTAATCCAATTGTTTTGATCTAATATCAAAGGCATCACAGATATGAGAGAATTTAGTCAATATTGTTTAACTCTCATTAAAGACCTAAGCTAAGTGTGTGTGGTATTATTTTTAGAAAATCATATTTTGCAAGGGTTATTATTTCTTTTAGGAGATTTCTCAAGTTTGAAATAATGTTTTGCTGTTTCAAGAAAAAGACATCTTGTGAAGAAATGGGACTTTATGTTATTAATAGTGTAACGTGCATTACTACTATGCTTTTTAAAAAAGATTTATTTATTTATGCATACAAGAACTGGGGTACAGACCAGAGGTGTGGGGGCGAGAGGATTCATCAGAAACAGAGTGGGGAACAGAGCAGGCAGACTGACTGAAATATGCTGCTGAAGGAAGCAGTGGACGAGATAGGAGAGGTCTGCTGCACCATGTGGGTAGCTCTCTGGCCAGCTGGGGGATGGAACTTGTGCTGCAGAGGTTGCAGATAGCTTCACAGTGTTGTGCTTAACCTCTTGCACCACCAGGGAGGTCCCATTACCACTGTGTTAAAGGAAAATTAACATACCCTTGGATCAGAAAGATGAATCACACATTATTGAGGAAGTGGAAAAGGAAACTGGGAAAAACAATAAAAGTAACTAAAATCACAAAGAATGAAGTTACAAAAGAAAGTGAAGTAAATATTAGACTCCACCTTTAAATGTTGTAATGATGGTCATAAATTTTAATCTTAAAATTAATTTTTATTATTTTTAGGAAAGGATATTTTGTCCAGCTATTGTGGCAAATTGAACAGGGACTCCTCAGGGCTAGGGGACTAAAGGTGGGCTCCTGTCATGTATTCTCAGCACACTGGTCGCTCTGCAGGGAAGCATCCTGGCTGGACGCCGTGGTCCTATTCAAATTTATAGTCTTGCCCCCCTTTTTTATTGTTGCGTGTTTCTTTATTTCTCCTCAGGTTTTATTGAGATAAAATTGATAGAGTGCTACTTGATGTGGATAAATTCTTTTAGGTTTCGTTTTTCAATTAAGTCTCTCACTTTTCCTTCTGTCTCAACTGTTGATCTTGCTGGGCAACGGATTCTCAGCTGGAAATCCTGTTCTTAAAGTACTTTAAATGTTTCTTTCCAGTCATTTCATGCTTGTTATGTTTCTGTTAGAACTCTGCTGACAGTCCAATTGCTGTTCTCTTATGGATAACCTTTTGCTCTTCATATTTTTATATTTTGTCCTTGTCCTTGGTTCTCAGCAGCTTTATTATTATGGTCTTAATGTCTGTCTGTCTGGTGTTATTTTGTTTGGGGCTCTTTGAGTCTCTTGGATCACAGCTTCTGGCTTATTTCCCAGATGGACATGGTTTTCAGCGATTATTTCTTTCTTTTTTTTCCTAAGATTTATTTATTTATTTATATAAGCACTGGGTACAGTCAGAAGTGCAGGAGGATGAGAGAAGAGCAGGGAGCAGAACAGGCAGAAGGACTGAAGTACACTGCTGAGGGGAGCAGCGGGTGGCAGGAGAGGTCTGCGCGCCATGTGGGACCCTCACCCTGTGGCTGGGGATCGAACCGTAGCTGCAGAGGCTGTGGGCAGCTTTGCAACCCAGCTTTCAACCTCTGCACCACCGGGGAGGCCCTGATTATTTCTTTTAATGAATTTCCTATGTCTGACTCTTTTCCTGCTTCTGGATATGGATATTGCATCCATGATACGAATTTTATTTCTCTGAGTTGTTTCAGAGAGTTTTTACACAGTTTTCATTTTTTTTTTCCCTTTTTCTCTACATTGTGTTCAACTTCTGATATTGTTTTCTCAAGTTCATTAATTTTCTTCAGTGGGTTGTGCTGCTCTGTTTTCAATATAAGCAAAATTCACTTAGAGCTTTTCTTACCCCTTCCTACTGGAATGAAGCCCCTATCGTGTGCTGTGGTCATCAATTTTTCCCTCAGGGTTTATTTTGTCTGTCGTACAGCAGCTTTGTTGTATGTGGAGGAGGCAAACCTGGTGCTTTCACTCTGCTGCCATCTTGCTGGACTCTGGTGATTAATTTTAAAAGGGGGTCCTTAATATTAACTACCCAAACCTATTGTCTCTTTTACCCATCTCTGTCCTTGATAGCATCACCAATGCATGTCTTAAACATATATCACACTCACGTAAAAGCCCTGTCTTGGCGGTCAGGGCGCAGGTAAAATGGTTCATATAACCAAGGTAAACATGAATCAGTGCTGGAAAGCAAAGAATTCAAAAGGGAAATTAGTTTGGAAACTGAAACTACCAGTCATCTGCTGGAGACACTGGCAGGCTGTGCTTATTCTGAATAGATTAGCTCTGACTAATAAAAGCAAACAAACAAACAAATGAAAAACCGGTTTTGGATTGAAACAGGCCGGGATTTAGATCCTAACTCTCCCCCTTTGTAACTTTGTGGCCCTTGGTGACTTTGTATCCATGTGTGATAATTACGTGAGTGGCGGGAACTTATTTAAACATGTGGAAAATAGAGGTGCCCCTCACCGGTGGTTTCTCTTGGAACTCTTGGAATGATGTAGGGTAAATGAAGTTGATCAGGCTTTTTATACCATTGGCCTCTGTGGCTGTCACCTGTAGCCTTGGTCATGTTAACATAGAAGGTGTGTGGGTGTGGGGCTCACGTGCCTCATTGTAGACACCTGGAACATGGGTGTGTACACATGTGAAAGGGTACCCCTGAGCCTAAGAGGGAGGGGATAAAAGGCGTGTCTCCCCGGAAAGGGGCTCAAGTTGCTGTCTCCTAGCTGGGTTGTTTCCCCTGCTCACCATTAAAACCTGTGAAGATGATGCCAAGGGCTCCAAAATTCTCTTTTAAACTGTGAGAACCGATGGTGAATCTACCCAGCCTGGGATGGTTGCACAACAAATGATTATGAGGATATATTTGTTAATAAGTATAAAATGATACCAAGAATAGCAGCACCACAAAATACAAAGCTTGACACATGACAGGGATCAATAACTGTTGGCTTCCATTTGCCCTCATCAATAAAATAATGGAGATAGATGGGCTTCAAATCTCTATTAGCTTTTAGATTTCTACAATTTAGTACATTCTGATTCTCTTCTGAAGAAGGTGTAGTTTTATGTAGAAAAATACCCAGTTTCAGTAAAACACTCTATCTGGCTGCAAAGCAACGGAGAACTCCAAATCCTCCGTAAAAACTGATTTTCTATTAAAAGGACAATAAAAAAACTCTCCTTCCTGTATTCTTCTTGAGAAAGCAAGGGATAAGGAAAAGTCAAGAGAAAATGAAAGGGTAGTGAACTCTAAGGACATTGAAACAGAGGCAGCAAGAAGATTGAGTGATAATTACAGTAATGGATGGCACCCGAGGAGAAAATGTTGCAAAATCACCTTTGAAGACAGAAAGAAAGTGCCTCGATGTGAATGAACGACTGAATACAAGAGGGCAATAGATTACAGCATGGGAGAGGAGAGGATGAAATGGTCAAAGCAGGCAGAAAAGCAAGAAAAAATATGAGCTGAGTTTTCTGACAAAATGGAAAATATAAAAACAAACCAAAGAGATGGATGAAGGACCAGTGGACAATTTTTCTACCTGGCTTGCATGTATTGAATTAGGTTCTATTTATTAATAATGTGCTTTTCCCATGATATTTAACCACTGATAATCTATTCTCTTCATGACATTGTCATCATGACTGTTTCACTTCTGACTTACCTCAAAAAATCTAAAATAATGATGATAAACAAGCACATGTAGATATAATGGAGATTCAAATGTCATTCACAGAACTAAAAAAAAAAGACTAAAAAATTTGATGGGGAGCAAATTAAAGCACTGTGGAGCAATGATGACTTTTAAGAAGGAAAACACAGATTAAAGATGACCTTATTGGTTTGGAATTATAGAAGATAAACTTTATTAAGGAGGAAATAAATGCTTTCTCAGGTAGCATTGCCACATCAGAATTTTACACTGGAAAAATGTACAAACATCATGTTTATGATTCTCCAAAAATACTTTTAAACTGAAAATCTAGGTTAAATGGCAAAATCAGAATTTGACCCAAATAGTTTGCTACTTTCATTGGAAAATTTTCTTTATAAAATACAGATTTAATTGTCATATGCTGTTCCCTTTAGTTTGTTGCAAAAAAAAAAAAAAATCTTTAAAGTCCCTGTATCTCCTGGGTTACAGATCTGTCCCTTTTCCTTAGCATGATAAGACATTTCTATTTCCTTCCAGGGTTCTCTCTTCAGAATTTACTCCGATATTTTTTTTAATCTAGTCATCAGACTCTTCTTAATGTATGATGCCCTGGACAGAACACATCATTCTTGAGGGGAAAGTGGAGTGATAATATCTAGACTGTACTTTAGGATGATTAATTTGGCAGCTGTGTCTAGGATGGATTAATGACTGCAAATTACTGCAACAGGAGGAAAGTCTGTATGAGGTCAAATTTTCATTCCAAGTTAGGCTTCTTGTTTTAAGGGCTTTTATTTGTCTCGCTCCTTTTTACTTAAAAAAAAAAAAATCTGTACTTAACTTCAGGTTATCTTTCTGCCTTGCTTGTTTGACAAACTGAGGTCCTGCGGTTGGGGGTTATTTCTCATCCACCTCTCCAGGCCTGGATGGCAGTAGCTATTCCAACACCAATTGTAGAAACCACTCAGTATTCTAGAATGATCAATGGCCATAGTGTGAGAGAGAAGGTGAGTTTCCTCTTTCACTTATTTTTAGATCTTTATTCATGTCACTGTCTCAGTAATGCTTTTCTTGACCACCCTACATAATGTTCCAAAACTTACCCTATGCTTGGGTACTTGATCTGTTTTTATGTTTTATTTTACTCATAGGGCTTATCACCCTATAACTTTATTAACTCTACAGTATTATCCTTATTGGCTCTTATAAAAAAAATTCAGGCAATTTGATCATCCATTCATTTAATTGAGGTAGGATTTATATCTAGTACAGCTCACCTATTTTAAGTATAGTTTGAGGAATTTTGATAAATATACACATCTGTGTAGCCATCATAATCAAGGTAAAGTTCTTATTACCCAAGAATTGCTCTTTGCAGTGTTTCCTCCCTAAATTCCTAGTACCTGGCAACCAGTGATCAGATTTTAATGATTACAGGTTTGCTTTTTCTAGAATTTTATATAAACAGAATACAACATTTTGTTTTCTTTTGTATTTGACACCTTTCACTCAGAAAATTGATTCTGAGATTTATCTATGTAGTTCTTTTTATTTATAAGTCGTTCTTTTTATTGCTAAGTAGTATTTCATTCAGTGGTTAATTCACATTTGTTTTCCTGTTCACTTGTTGATGGACATCTGGGTTGCTTTTAGTTGGGTGGTGGTGAATGAGGCTCCTTGAACATTTATGTACAAGTCTTTGTGAATTTCATTTTTCTTGGGCACACAACTAGGTAGTGCCCATGGGATTGATGAATGATATGATAAATGATATGCTCACTTTATAAAAAATACTAAAATGTTTTCCATAATAGGTATATTATTTAGCTTATCTTCTAGTTATTCCCACATCCTCACTAGCATTAGTATTATTGGTCTTTTAATTTCAGTCATTTTCCTGGAGAGGTAACAATATCTCACTGTGGTTTTGTTTGCATTTTCCTAATGACTGATGAAATCAAGCATCTTTTTATGTGTTTATTTGCCATCTGTTTATGTTTATTGTTGAAGGGTATATTAAATCTTTTGCCCATTATTTTTTATTAGTTTCATTTTCTTATTGTACTTTCAAAGCTCTTCTCTTATTCTGTTTTTTAAAAAAAGTTTTATTTATTTATGTATACAAGAACTGGGGTACAGGCCAGAGGTGTGGGGGGTGAGAGCAGCCACCAGAGACGGACTGGGGAGCAGAACAGGAGGATTGACTGAAATATACTGCTGGGGGAACAGCAGGCCAGAGAGTAGATGTCTGCTGCACCATATGGGTTAGTTCCATGACCAGGGATTGAGCAGTAGTTGCAGACAGCTTCATAGTGCTGCGATTTAACCCTTTGAGCCACGAGAGACACCCTCTTCTCTTATTTTAGATACATATGCTTATTAAAAAGTTGTAAATATTTTTGCCTAGTTTGTGGCTTATCTTTTTAACAGTGTATTACAATGCTCCTTGGTATGACTTTTTTTATATATCTTTTGCTCGTTTTTTGCTGAGTATCTAGGAACTTTGGGTTCACAAATTTCATAAATCTTGTAACACATTTTGTGATGATCTCTTTTGCATCTCTCCATATCTTTTCTCTTCTGAAACTTAACGTAGGTTAAACTATTTCATATTATTGCTAGCTTTCTGAGGGCATAATTTTTCTTCTTAAAAGCTTTGTCTATCATTTTTTTCGTATTAAATTTCTATGTTTCTACGGCCTACAGTATTTAATCTGTCTATTACTTCTGAATCTGTTTCTATTTTAGCCTGTGGGTCATGCTACTGTGTTTGCATGCTTGGTAATTTTGATTCAGCAATATTATAAAATTTACATTGCCAACTATTAGACTCCTTTATATGCATTTGAAGAGTTCAGACTTTGATATAGAGCACAGTAGATGAAAAACGTTAGGGTGATCCATGGTTCTTACCTCTTGGTGTCCATGCCCTTGTATAATTCCCACTCTATGAATGCTTTAAATCACCAGAGTTATGGTGAATAAAATGAGTGGGATGTCAGCCTCCTGGTTAGGTTATGTTATATATGGTACAGGTCATGTGATGTGAGACTCCATCTTCTCAGATTGAAGCTGAAAGCTTTCCTCACAGGCTGGGTGAAGAAAGTGGTCGTGTTGATTGGACTGTGAGGCAGGAAATTGATGATTATATTTTGGCCCTGAAGGTAGCCTTCAACTGACAGCATAAAAAAATCAGGGCCCTTTGTTCTGCAATGCCAAAGAAGTAGATTCTACAAACAACCTGAATGAGCTTGGAAGCAGATTCTTTTCCAAGTGACTCTTGAGATAATACTCTGCTTGGCTTCCATCTTGGTTGCATCCTATTTGAAGCTGATATATTTGTGGTAATTTTTATACAGTAATGGAAAGTGATATATTCACAGATAAACTACTTTTGAATCAGTTTGATAGTCCTGATTTGCTCTTCAGTTTTTTATAAACTTCAGTTATAGTTTACCCTCCATCAAGGTGTGTGCTTCCAGCAACCTCTATTGAATGTTTTATGTGTTAAAAAAAATCCCTTCACTTTTATGTGTTAAAAAAAATCCCTTCACTTTCCCCAGGGGGAACACAAACTACTCCTATGCCTGTGCAAGTTCTAGAAATTGTGTGACCTACAGTCTTCACCTGGTTATCTCCCCCATTTCATGGAGTTTCACCTCACACAGGCACATAACAACACTCTGTCAAAGACTTGAGGACTCCTTTAAAATCTCAAGCTCTTTCCTGTATGATCCCTCTCTATGGGGTACTCTACCTATAAATTCTAGAATCTCCTGAGTATTTTTATCTGTCTTTTCAGTTCAACAGACTGTCACACTCAGTGCACCACATCCTAAAACTGTTTCTAGGCAGGAATTTGGGCAATTCTCAGATTCACCTTTGTTTCCCTTCTCTGAGATCTCACAATCCTGTGCTGTCTGATGGCCAATACCTGAAAACAATTACTTCACATATTTTACAATTTTTTTTTATTTTATGGTAGGAGGACAACTTCTGGAGCTGTTAATACTTCATGGGCTGAACAGAAAGAAGTCCAGGTACATTTTATTTTGTGGTCTGTCCCCCTTAAGAATGAATGCTTCATGAGGACTGATAATTTGCCTGCTATGTTCATTTATAGATCCCTCATGGCGGAATACTGAATGCATCAAGTAAATGCTCAATAAACTAATTTTTTGAATGAATGAGTTTGGACATATTCTTAGTGTCTGTAGAATGTGCTTTTCTGTTTCTGATTTATTTTACCAACCTTGAGTGCTCATGTGATTTTCTCTTGCTAATTCACTTAGAGTAATTCACAGAGCCTTTGTTAACTGTTTCCTGCTTCTCTGAGTTAGTTCCTAATCTATTTGTTTGTTCATTAATTTAACAATATGCATTGACAATCTCTTTTAAGCACTGTTATGAAAGCACGTTCCTCCCTTGTTCCTTTTTCTCTGTCTTTGCTTAATCTATTTCTTAACTTTCTGTGTCCTTATTTTCTTTTCTTGAACATCTTAGACAGCATCTAAAATTTCTTTGAATATAGTGATTACTGTGTGTTTCCTTGGTTTTAGCATAGATAAGTCACTTTGAAATACCTATCTTTGAAATACAATATCTATTATGTAGTTGGCTAGCAGTGATGGAGCAATACTTGACCTTGGTGGGGGGTGTTCAATTTGGCAGAGCAAGGGATGGATGGTGGGGATGAATAATGGCCCTCTATTCTTTTCCACACTCAGAGGGCACACCATCACTGTGCCCAAGGGAAAATAAAATGTCTTAGAACTAATTTCTCCATAGTTAGTCTATTGGAAGATAATGAACTATAATGACAATAATGTGAGTTTTTGAAATGTTCTAATGAAAGATATTTTGACTCTACAGTATTTTTTCCATTAAAACATTCTTGATACATACACAATTTTTACACCAGAAATTTGATGATTCCATGTATTATATAGTTTCCAGTGTTCTTTTTGGAAGAAACCTATATTTTCTAATCTTAAAAGTGATGCTAAGCTAATGCTAAGTGAAAAAAGTCAGGAGACAGATAAACACTGGATGGTGTCACTTAAATGTGGAATACAGAGAAACCAAACAAATAATAAAATAAAGATAAACTTTAAAACCCACCCTTGAAAGCTAACCACATATCTGGGGTATCAAGAGGGCCATGGGAGGGTTGAGAATAGGGTGTGACGAGGAGAAAACAATGGATCATGGTGGACGGCTGTGGGTGCTTTGGTGGTAGGAGAGGTATGGTGATCTCACCTGAGGGAAGAAATCCCATACTGTCAAAATATTTAAAAGAATGTAAAACAATGGCACCTCATTAAAATAATTCTCTATGGGGACAGAAACTATTTCATTTGTTTATCAATATAACTACAGAACTGGCATATTTTAGGTGCTCAATACATTTTTGCTATGTGTGTAAACTGTATTATTAACTAACATCCACTACTGATATTGCAATAAGAATATATTATCAATCATCTAGATTTTGCAAGTTGACTATATAAAAAAATAACCATTGTTCAAATGGTTAAATTGTATAGGCACACAAAAGGTGAAAGTTAACTAATTTAAAAGAACAGAACATTTACTCATTTAGAAATATAAATGAGTAAAGTAGAAGGAAATAATTTCCTTCTACTGATCTGGTAGAAGGAAATAATTTCCATTAGTTTACATCACATGGAAAATGATTAGAACCTGAATCATATAGTAAGCTGAAGAAAAAGAAATAATTGAAGTGTATGTGCTTAGCAGAAAAAAAATGAAATATACAGTGCAGTTCTTCACCTAAAAAACAACAAAGGTACCAGGTTAAAGTTCAGGTCAAATTTATTTAACCTTCTACATCTTGATCAGGCAAAGGGAGAAGGCTAAACACAAGGAAAGCTAAAATAAATTAGGGAGAGAGAATATGTTTCCAAGTTTTGTCTCCTTTTCCTAAAAGGTCTTTTTGAAGGGGGAGGGTTGAATGAGGAAATAAATGTTTTTTTTTTTTTTTTTTTTTGACTCTTGCAGGCTTAATCCCTGTGTAATGTCACGATCTGTCAGAGCAAACATTGCCAGCCTAGACCTAAAGCAAATCCTGCTCAATCCTACAAACCCAGGTTACCGTATGCTTGCTCTGCCTTATTGAAGATGCTTGTGGAGGTAGGGTTTTTATTAGGGTTGTAAGATATTCATGTGGCTCTTGGTGGGACATAGGTTTCTATGACCTAAACTATTGTGAAAATGTCATAGTGCAATTGAAGAATGCACATAGCTAGTTATCTTTTCATTTTTCAAGTTATGCACTAGCCGTGGATTTGTTTCTCCTTCATTAATTTCATGAAGCATTTTGGAGATTTTGTTGCATTCCCTGTTTGGATAGAATTTGCCTATAGATGTTGTTGGTTAGCATGAGTTTGACCACAGCGAGCAATGACGTCACCAAGCCTGGCAACTTCTTCAGATCTGCTTAGAAATAGAATGAGTAGCTGCACTTCTTTCTATTTACCTTTAAGGGAAATAAAAGTGGGTTAGGTTCTTTTTGTTTGTATGTTTTGGGAAAGATTTAACTTAAAACTCACTATCTTATAATGTTACCAAAGACAGAGTCTGGAAGAAACAATGTTAGATCAACATCAGGATTCTAATTATACATATACAGTAATTTTATATCTTTTCTTTTTAAGCTCTTACATCATACATTATATTGATCCACTTTTGGATAGCCTTCGAAGTAAAGTCTACTCTTGCATCAGATGTAGAGCTTTAGGATGAATCAGGTGATTTCTAAAGTGGCCTTTCACCTGTGTGAATGCTTTAAAGGATAAAATGAAAGTAAATCATGGTTGCTGTAGATTCATATTTTATCAAAGAAGGAAGAAATCACATCCATTTATGCAGACACCTATGGTTACTTTTGAAGGAAATTAAATATTGTGGTTTATTTATTGGTAAGCATGGTTTGTTGTGGTCTTGGAGATCAACCATAAAATTTTATACCTTATTAAAGAGTAATGGCCTCCAAGAGACCAGTGAAGACTTTTGTTTTTGGTAGGGAAAGAAAAAAGTGATTGAATGAAAAATAATTCCACATCTTGGCCTTTTGAGAGGTTTTGCAAGTGAAAACAAAGTTATTTTATATGATACTAATGCTATTTTTATATGAAGAAGTGAACCAAAGACTATATATTGTCCTCAATAGAAAGTGTACAAGGTTGTGAGTATGATATAAAATTATTAACTTCTGGAATTTGTCTTTTCTACATTTTTATTTGTTCCCTCAACTTTCTATATTATGAAAAACTTGGGTAGGAGACCACATTATATTTCCACACATTATATTTTCTGGTTTTATCATTTGTCATATAATTTAGTGTCTGAAATTCAAGTAATGAATATTTTTTTCAATACTTTGATTAGTTGTATAAAATTTGTATATAGTAATGTGCATTAATTTTCCCTTATATATTTGAAATTGTTTTCATTTTGATATGTATGTTTTTTTAAAAGGTTTAATTTATATATTTTTGTGTACAAGAACTGGGATGTAGGCCAGAGGTGTGGGGGGTGAGAGGATTCACCAGAGAGAGTGGGGAGCAGAACAGACAAATTTCCTGAAATACACTGTTGAGTGGAACAGTGGGCGAGATGCTGAGAGAGACATCTTCTGTGCTATGTGGGTAGCTCCCTGGCCAGGGATCGAACTGGTGCTGCAGTGGCTGTGGATAGCTTCACAGTGCTGTGCTTAACCCCTTGAGCCACCAGAGGCCCTTTATGAAAATTTTAATGTAAGTTTTAAAGCATTTATATTTTTAAAGCATAAAATATTAGGTGAAAAAGTTACTCTAGATCTTGCTTTAACTCTGTAGTGTATGTGAACAGCAAAAAAAAGAACATTGGTCCAATGATTATGGAAGGCTTTTTTTTTTTTTAAGATTTATTTATTTATTTATACAAGCACTGGGTACAGTCAGAAATGCGGGAGGTTGAGAGAATTCACCAGAGCCAGAGCGGGGAACAGAACAGGCAGACTGATGAAGTACACTGCTGAGGGGAGCAGCAGGCGGCAGGAGAGTTCTGCACGCCATGCGGGACCCTCGCCTGGAGGCCAGGGATCGAACCAGCGCTGCAGAGGCTGCGGGCAGCTTCGCCGCCCAACCGCTGCGCCACAGGGGAGGCCCTATGGAAGGCTTTTTAAAGCATATATGACTTTGATTTTTGATCAGTGATTTCTGGACTCACCATTCTATGGTTCCTAATCATTTTATATTACCATCTACACAAGTAGTTCATTTGCTTGTAGATCTCACTAAATAACTTTAGCATCTTAGTTTTCTAATCAAAATCTCCCAGACCCATGCTAAGAGTTCTGGGGCTTCTCACATGTGTTCTCAGTCTTTTTCACCTTAAATTGTAGAGAACTACTGGATGCAACTCACTGTTCCTGCTACGGCTCTCCTTGAAAACAGTGCTGCCCTCTGCTGATTACTTTGTGACTCGCGGAGCTGTATTTTAGTAAAAATGCTCTATTTTATTCATCACTTTATCCCAGTGCTTGGAATGGGATAACATCTAAACTCTTCAGTCAGTACACATAGATTATATAAATGAATTAGATATTCACACATATTTATTGTTTAATATATACCAACTCAGTGTTAGACAGTGAGGATACGATGATGGACATAGAGACAGTGGTCACTCTCGAGAGGAGGGCAGTTGCAGTCCCCTGGAATACAAGGACCAGTGCAGAGCAATTGTCACAGTGTGGGGGCCCAGTGTCCTGAGAGAAAAGTGCAGGGTGTTGGACGGGCAAAGGAAGGGCACCAGCTGCTTCCTCTATTATCCACCCAGGCTATACTGGTCCATAGAAAGCCAGTTAGATGCATTTTATTGGGGGATAGGCAGAGGAGTTCCTTAACTTAGCATTTCTGCCTCGTATATTTCTCTCTTCTAAAGAAAACTGAGCATCTCCACAAATTCTAGGGTGTTTCTGGATTTGATGTCTTTAGAAAACACACATGTTTTTAAAATAGAAAATTGGTTCTAAAATGCATTTTGGTTTCTAATTTACTACAGCAAAATTTTAGAAGAGAATCTAAAAATATCATTTTTCTTTTAAAAATGATTAACATACTAAACACAAGAACTGAAAACTATGTTGAAAACCTAAAACTCACTCACTTTTTTTTTTTTTTGGTGGAACATGTGAGGGTAGAGTATCTCAGAATTCTTTAAGACTTAAATTTCAATGTCTTCTTTCTTCCCGCTTGTTTAATCACCACTGGCAGGTGTGCATGATGATGCTGGTGGAGTTTCTTTTATTTCTGGGAAAGCATTTAGTATACAACTTGATTTTTAAAAAGCAAATTTCAATGGGACCAAAGAATTCTTTAGAACTCATTTAATATCACATAGTGGTAGGCCAGGATAACAAACGCTTATAAATGAACTTTTTTCCTGCTCGTATCATTCATATGCTAATATTCTGTCGTGTTTCAACATGTCTCCTGGAGCTTTAGAAAGTATTTTATCTTCAGACGCTTCATTCATGCTAATCTACAAATTAGAAAAAATCTGGCTTATTTTCTGACTGAGAACATATTTTAGCCTTTTTACAAATATAGCATGTTCTTAAATGTTTTATTAATTCTCTCTTTGGGGCTATATATGAACCAGCTATATTTCATCTAAATGAAGGAAAATGTATAATATCTAAATATTAAATAAAATTCCCCCAGGTTTTGGTTGTCAATTTATCAGAGAAAAATAGAATCCCCATTTTAACTGCTATTAAAAATAATACTACTAGATTTACTATTTGTAATATTGGCGTGGTAAAAACTTAGTAGTAATTTAATTAGATTAAGTGATTTCATGAATGCTATACATTTTTCAATATATTTTTAATTTAAATACTTTAGTAATTGAGCATTTGATCCTCTTTGTATAAAAGAAAATAGGCATTTATGAAATCTATTTCTTTTCTTCAACAACAGAGTTTTCTATTGATTCCTTATACTTTTTATGGCATGCTACCTGTAGAAAATGAGGATATTTCTATAGAACATAAGGGTCAATAACAAAGAGGCTGCTGACCCTGAGGTGACCACTGGGGCCCGGGTCTGCCCAGCTGTGCAGAGTGAGAGGATTAATCTCAGCACATCTGTGCTCTGCTTACACATGCCACCAGGGACACTCTGTGTGTAAAAGGGACAGTCTTGGCAAAACTGGGAAGCTATTTTATTATAAATGCAATCTGCACTGTCCACCCTTTTTTTCCTCCTTTTATTCTTTCTTTCCTTCTTCCACTGCTCCCCCCTCATGTTTTAATATATAGTCATGAGCAAGTTTTTTTTTTAATATAACTAATAAACATTCATTCTAAAATATTATACATATATAATATAATAAATATACGTGTATGGTATAACAAAATTTCTCATATTCCAGTACTCCAGTACTCCAGTACTCTGATGTTTGTATACCTTTCCTTATGCAATTAGACATGGATTTTATTTATTTATTTAAAGATTTATTAATTTATTTATGCATACACCAGCTGGGGTACAGGCCACAGAGATATGGGGAGTGAGAGGATTCACCAGAGACAGAGTGGGGAACAGAACAGGCAGATTGATTGAAACACACTGCTGAGGAGAGCAGCAGGCGAGACAGGAGAGGTCTGCTTTGCCATGTGGGTTGCTCCCTGGCCAGCCGGGGATCGAACTCATACTGCAGAGGCTGCTGGTTGCTTCATAGTGCAGTGATTAACCCCTTGTGCCACCAGAGAGGCCCTAGAAATGGATTTAATTGTTGCAAGATATTCCATTAAATGAATGTTCTGTAGATAATTTTATAATTTATTTTGGTAAGTCATTCTCATATTTTCCTGGTTGTAAGAGTTAATGTACCTTAAAAATATTTAGGATAAACTTCTAGAAGTAAAATCAAGAGGTCTGTTTTATGCACAGGATGTTATGATAATTAAACCCCAAGGTAGTATTGCTTAGTTTGATATAACCTCTTGTTCACATAAAGATTAGTCAGGGTGAGGTATATTGTTGGGGCATGGGGTACAGAAGAAAGGTCATTATTCAGATGCCCAGGATAATGGTGGCAGACTCTACTCTTGTCAACATATGACTTTAGTCGTGGTCATCCTGGAGATGGTATCCAATCAATGGATTGTGGAGGAGAAGCAGAATAGGGGATTGCAGGAGCGGGTCATATGGGTCAAGCCTGGAGGTTTTGTCATATTCGTTGTTAGAACATAGTTATAGCTGGATCACACCAAGTCACTAGGGGACAGGGGAAGGTAGCTGAGCTGTGCTCTCAGGTACTTTGTCTTCATATCAAGATCAGAATTCAAATCGAAAGAAATGAATGTGTGTGTGTGTGTGTGTGTGTGTGTGTGTGTGTGTAGACACAAACCAGTTTTTATTTTTTTTATAGTCAAAAGTTTTCTTTTGCTTGTTTTCTCTATAATCACATATAAATAGTATTGTATCTCCATGCTGCTTTCATAATGACTGAACCAATTTGCAGTCCCCTCAAAAATATATGCGAGTTCCCCTGAATAGCCAAAACCCTTCTGAAAAAAAAAAAAAAAAAAAAAAGAAGGGAATGGAGGCATCACTTGCCCAGATTTCAAACTACATTACAAAACTATAATAATCAAAACTGCATGGTATTGGAACAAGAACAGACACATGGACTGATGGAACTGAATAGAAAACCCAGAAATAAACCCACAGATTTATGGTCAACTAATCTTTGACAAAGGAGCAAAGAATATGCATTGGAGCAAAGAAAGTTTGTTCAACAAATGGTGCTGGGAAAACTGGCTTGCTACATGCAGAAGAATGAAACTTGACTACTACCTCACACCATGCACAAAAAACAACTCAAAATGGATTAAAGAACTAGACATAAGACCTGAAACCATAAAATACATAGAAGGAAATATAGGCAAAACACTACATGACATGCACCTCAAAGACATCTTTACAGATACAGTGATAATGAAGGCAAAAATGAAGAGCTGGGACTACATCAAATTAAAGAGCTCCTGCACAGCAAAAGAGACAATAACCAAAACAAGGAGAAACCACACTGACTGGGAGAAAATTTTTGCACACAACACTAATGTAAAGGATTGATCACAAGAATCTACAAAGAACTGATGAGACTCAACAAAAACAAAGAAAATAATCCAGTCAAAAAATGAGCAGAAGAACTAAAAAGAAACTTCTCCAAAGAGGAAATGCAAATGGCCAACAGGCATATAAAAAATGTTCAACTTCACTTGTAATCAGGGAAATGCAAATTAAAACTACAGTGAGATACCATCTTACACCAGTGAGAATAGCACATATTAAAAAAAACTAGCAACAACAAATGTTGGCGAGGGTGTGGAGAAAAAGGAACTCTCCTGCACTGCTGGCGGGAGTGAAAACTGGTCCAACCACTATGGAGAGCTGTACGGAGATTCCTCAGCCTACTAAAGATACAGCTTCCATATGATCCAGCAATCCACTCCTAGGCATTTACCCAAAGGGCACAGAAACATCAATTCCAAAGAGCATCTGCACCCCTATGTTTATAGCAGCATTATTTACAATAGCCAAGCTTTGGAAACAGCCAAATGCCCCAAAATAGATGACTGGACCAAGAAGATGTGGTACATATACACAATGGAATATTACTCAGCAATCAAAAAAGATAAACTTATGCAATTTGCAGAAACATGGATGGAGCTGGAGGGATCATGCTCAGCGATTTAAACCAGAAAGAAAAAGAAAAATACTGGATGATCTCACTCATAGCAGGAATTTAGAAAACCTAAATAAGAGACCAGGAAAAAGAATAACTATAATAAAGAAAAAATCAAAATCAACCTGCAACTATAAACCAGAGACACATTACAGGGGTGTGGGGGAGAGGAGGGATTGGGGTCAAAATAAGGGGGGTGCAATTGTATGGGGAATATAACCAAGATGAAAATGCATACATTGTGCAAAAATGAAAAATGATGTAAGAAATATATAAAAAATAAATAAAAAAGAAAACAAAAAAAATGTATATGGGTTCCCTTCTCCCCACATCCTCTCTAACACTTACTGTTTCTTGTATTGAATATTGGTCATTCTCACAGGTGTGAGACCATATCTCATTGTGGTTGTGATCTCTATTTCTTAATAGTAAGAGATAATTAAACATCTTTCCAGGCCTATTGGCCATATATGAATGTTTTCTTTGGAGAGATGTCTATTCTGATTCACTATCCATGTTTTAATTGGGCTGCAAGGCAGATTTTAATATTTCGATCTTGAGGGTTGCATACATTAGTGATAAATAAAGTTATTAAAACAGTAAGTAAGAAAATGAATCATAAAATAATCATAATAGTGATTACACTTGGGGAGAAAAGAACTGTGATTGGGTATTTGAACTGTGAAGGGTATTTGAAGGGATCTGAGTTGACTGCAAAGTTTCTATCTAAAAATATCTTTCCCAATTTATAGTCAAACTGTTGTGAAAAACTGCTAGTTTTACCTAAATAATAATATGCATTTTAAATTTTTTTCTGATATTAAAGTAGAAAAAGACTTCTCATAATTACTTTAAATATCAATTCTTTGATTATCATGGACACTGGCCATGTTTTTCTTTCTTTCTGAATTATAAATATATCAAGTTAATATTTTTTTTTTAAATTCAGGTGCATCTCTTTTTCTTAGTTGTTTAAAAAAACTCTAATAAAGTTAGGAAAAAACACTTTTTGTGCTGATATTTTTTACCACTTTGGATTTGTTTTTTAATTGTGTTTATGACATTTTTTATAGAGAAGACTTCAATTTTTATGTGATCAAACATAACAGTTCTTTATATTTTCTGTCTGTATTCCCACACCTGCTATGTTTACCCACTTTTTTATTCTCACCTTATTCCTTTAGTTTCATCCCACACATCTGTCTGTTTTGACTTTCTTTACTCTGATCCTTTCTCTTGCCTGCCTCTCAAGGTTGACCTTGCCTTGGTATATGAATTCTGTCTCATTCTTGTCTCAATCAAAAGCGATTGCTTCAGAGAATGATTTTGTAAAAAGAAACTCTTAATTATATCTCTCACTATTAATACACTTATTAAAATACTTCTTATGTGCTAAGTGCTTCAAATGCAATATTTCATTTCATCTTAACTTCATTTAGGTTGAAGAGGTTACATCACTTGTCCAAGGTCACACAACAGGGAAGTAGCAGAGAACAGATTTGTACTGGTGGACTTTGAAATATTAGAATCAGGCTTTAGAAAGATAATTTGTGCAGGGACCTTTCCAATGCTCCTTAAAATCAATGCTCAGGTTGAATTCTCAATTTGGTGATGCCTACTGCACGAATGCTAAGGCACTCCTCACTCCTACTGGAGTTTGAGTTTCCACACAAGGTCTGAATTTTTTTTTTCCTGGATGGTTCTGCCACAAGGTGAAGCCATGGGACAAAAATCAGTTCTTTCCTATGGCCTAAGCAGCAGGATGTGCTGGCTTTGTTGGTACCACCTGAGACTCTGCCCTGCCAGTACACCTGGAGAGCAGGCTGGTGCCAACAGAAATTTCCTGCCTACCTTTGGAGCAAGATGCCTGCAGGCAGCCCTTTTCTGGGTGAAAGCTGGGCAGAGCCCCTTAAGCTCTAGTGGCAGACTAGGAGTTTCCTGCTGACTACCCTGAAGGCTGCCTTTGGGTAGCACCCAGGCCACCCTGTAGTGGGAGGCTGTAGGACAGCTAAAGGGAAGACACCTCACTGGGCTGGGTTTGCCTCCAGCGCCAGCCCCAGAGATGCTGCTTGCAGGCAGTGCAACAGAAGCAAGCTTCCACAGAGGAGGCAACAGCAAGACCCAGGGCTACTGGTTCCAGGCTGCAGGGAGGATCATGGGACCCCACTGTGAGTACTTCCAGCTATGATGAGTTGGGTCCTGGCCCCATTTGTGGCCCTCATTGACAGGACTGCTCCATCTTGCACAAGCAACATTTTGTTCGGGACTTCTAGACACTGTGGATACTATTAGGGGTGAGATGCCGGCCACATGTAACCTACCAACTCTTTGTTTCCCCAGTTTGTTAAATAAACCCCATTATTGTTGTTCCCTGAGCCTGAGTGCTCTTGCAATTGTGTGAGTGGGTAAGAACCCACCAGCATAATCTGTCCTCTACCTACTTGTTCCCAAGAGAGTAAGGTGCTTGTAGTAAACTCTACATGATTCAGATTTTACTCAAAGCCCCCATTTGTTCAAGTCTTGCAGACCAAAAAGTTACTGTAAATATAAATTTTATCACTGTGCATTTTTCATCTGCAAAGCAGTGGAATCTGAACTAACAGGATAATAAAGCTCAGGATGGAGGCTGTATGCCTGACATGTGGATTTGGAGATTTACTTTGCAAAATCAATGTCATTTTGGCTTTTCCACTCACTTCATTTTTATGTTTATAGCATTATTCACATGGTTAACCATGAGAATGGTTATCTTTCCTCTGAACAGAGAGATACACTCCTTAATATTTCTATTCTATGGTTATACTTTTGGAGGGGAAGTGAATAACAATATTCAGGTTTGATCTCAAGCTAAATATATGCTTGTGAGAGAAAAAACAAAGAAAGGCTGAACCCAGCAACTGTTCTTTTGGTGTTGCAGCATCTATTAGTAGCTAACTTATAAAACAGAAACATCCATAATAATTGAATTATCAGTTTTTGTTTTATAACGGTATAGTAGCTCTAACAGAACCAGGGAAGATCATCTAGAATCACTTGTGGCCATAAGGAAATAGCATGGTTTGTGGCAGTGGGCCTATGTAATTTTCTCATTACTTAGAGTCAGATCCAGTAATTTCCTTGTCTATTGACAAGGCCGTTTCTACACAATCACAAAGAAAAGTACTGTATTTAGAAGACTTCAGAGCAAGAAATCAATTGCTGTTACTTATGAATCCTTTTTGTGTAAAACAAATCAGTATCAGGAGGTGTTTCTTTATATTTAATCTGAATTATGTGGTGATAATTCTCAGCAGAGGTCATTACACTTGATGCACCTTTAATTCATTGTCTTTTTCTTTTTTTGATATTTGCTCTAAATACGAGAAAATAAAGCTTTGAAAAGTTTTAAGATTTAATGCCTATGTACACTATTTCTAAAATTATAAATCAAAACTATTTCAATTAGGAAATCAAGTGATATGTAAAGAAATCTCAAATGAGATATAAATATGTTCTTTTGGTTGAATGTACTATTCTTGTAAAACGTGGAAAAATCCCCCAAAAGTCATAATTCCTGCTGCAAAAACAAAATGGGGCTAATTCATTTGCTGTTAAACCTAGTTGCATTAATTTTTGTCAGAAAAACTTGATCTTTCTCTTGTTTTGGTCTACTTAAAGTTAGTAATAAAACTCCTTACATGTAGATTCATCTTGCTTGAGAGGTAATGAGAATTATAAGTCCTAACTTTCAATATTTGCAAGTATTATTTATAAGGGAGGTTTGATCTTGATCATTGCCTGTTAAAGATCTTTGTCTCCCTGAATACTTTGAATTAATCTGTTTAACAACATTTTTTAAAACTATAAACCCTACATAGTTAACTTTACTTTTTTAGGTTTACATTTTAGAGTATATTGGTAAGAATGGTTTGAAATTGAGGTAGGTGGAATGGAATGGAAATATTGATATATATATACTTTTCCATATGAATTACACCATAAATCTGTAAGGAAGGCTAGGGTGTGTTTGTGAATAATATATTGTGCTTCAAGTGTGATACATTTGTTCCTGTGCATATGCATTTTACAGCATTCAGGTAGAGTCTACTGGATTGCATTAGAAAAATCTCAAGTTGTAGAATGGGTTATTGAGTAGAGTCATATGACCTATTCAATCCTAGTAATAAATTCCAGCCTTCCTTTGGGGGCCAAAGTGCTCATATTTTACTGCAGTAGTTGCCATCCATTGAACTATATGTAAGTTACTGACTCAAAATCCAGATTTTCTGTTTCTGGGAGCCTTTGTAATAGTACACATACGACTCAAAATGTGAATATTTCAACTTTATAGAGTTCTGAAATATGGAAAATGGATTTTCATAACCAATTCTAAGTAGCATTGTATACCAGAAGTCCTGTGAATGTAATTCTATTCAATCCCCCAAATCTCAAGAAGATAGTTTATCTTTACATCTTCTTATACCCATGAGGTGGCCTGATTTTACATTGTTCAAAGTTGTTGGGAATGTGATTGTGGGAAATCTCTTCAGAAAAGTGAGGAGTGTTTGTGCAGAACATTCTTCAAATTTTTATTCAAAAAGTCATGCCTGCAAAGCTACATTTGTACTAAACGGAATTTTGAAATGGAATTGGGATGAAATCTTTAAATTAAAATAATGATTAACCTTTTTACAACATTTCTGAACCTTATTAACTTTCATGAATTCCACAAAACTCAACCCTGCAGACCTCTTTCATGTATGCTGAATTTTATTTGAGAATTAATTCAAAATGTGTGCACCCCATAGTATATATTTAACAAAAATTTGATTTGAAATTTTAATGTCAGATTCTTAAACTTTCCATGAAACACAAATTGATAATCACTCTGTATATGCTTAAATATAATAATTATAATAACAATGATAAAGAAAATCCTTTAATTTCATGGTTAATATAGTGACAGCTGCCTTAAGTAATGCCTAGAAGATTACAGATGCTGGCTCTGTGGGAAATCAACTTCATCACTTTATGTCAATTAGTAAACAGAGTTTCTCCATAGATGAATGTGAGAAACCAAATGGTTCCATAGTTTAGAACATACACATTTAAATTAAGGAGATACACTACAAATACAACCTCTTGTACAAAAGAAATTTTAGGAAAATTATAACCAAATTATATGAGAAAAGATCAAACAGGTAAACATTGGATAAGATTTGACTGGTTTTATTTGTTTAATGTTTTTTCAGTTGTAGTTTTGGTTTGAATTACTTTGAATCAGAGCCTGGCTATGGGTTGACATGTGCCTTGGGATTCTTTTTTTTTTTTTTAAAGATTTATTTATACAAGAACTGGGGTACAGGCCAGAGTTGTGGGAGGGTGAGAGGATTCACCAGAGACAGAGTGGGGAACAGAACAGGCAGACTGGCGAAATACACTGCTGAGGGGAGCAGCGGGTGAGACAGGAGAGGTCTGCCACACCACGTTGGATTCTCGTTGGCCCTCCGGGATTGAACCGGCGCTGCAGAGGCTGCACACAGCTTCACAGTGCTGTGCTCAACCGCCTGCGCCACCAGGGGAGGCCCTGCTTTGGGATTCTTAATAGCTCTGAATGTTTTGGGCAAATTACATAATCTTTGATAAGTCTTAATTTCTTCAACTTATAACACGCAAATAGTATACCAATATATGATGTACTTCAAAGAGTCATGTGGTGTTTGGGGCAACGTGTCCATTTTGTTTTACTGTTTTCTCTTGTTTGGGGAGTTCATCAGTTCTCATGGAGTTTAATGCTATCTTCCAGACACTTTTGACGCTCCCGATCCACACCTCTTCTTTGTACTTTAATCTTGCAAATCTAACTAAAGTTGTAGGTCTCCATTTGGATTTCTCTCAGATACCTAAATTTTTGGTTGACCCTGGATATTAATCCCTTGTTGGTTGTATAATGTGTGAATATTTTCTCCAATCAGTGGGATATCTTTTTTTTTTAATAACTTTTTTTGATACTTTTAAAAAAAAAATCATTTTTATTTGTTTATACAAGAACGGGATACAGGCCAGATGCGTGGGAGGGTGAGAGGATTCACCAGAGACAGAGCAGAGAGGAGCAGAAACAGGCAGGCTGACAAAATACACTGCTGAAGGGAGCATCGGGCGAGACAGGAAGGTCTGCTGTGCCATGTGGGACCCTCCCTGGCTGGCCGGGATTGAACCGGTGCTGCAGAGGCTGTGGACAGCTTCACAGTGCCGTGCTCAACCGCCTGCACCACCAGGGGAGGCCCAGTGGGATATCTTTTTAATCCACTTATATTTTCTTTTGCTGTGTAAATTTTGTTTTTTAATTTGAGGAAATCTCAATTTTTTGTTTTTGCTTTTATTTCCTTTATTGTAGGGATTGAGCCTCCAGAAACATCTTTATTATTGATGTCATGGAACATATTGTCAATGTTTTCTTCTATATAGTTTATTGTTGCATATCTTACATTTAAGTCTTCAATTCATTTAGAATTTATTTTTATGTGTGGAGCTAAAGAGTGATCTAATTTCATTTTATTACCTTTGATTGTCCAGTTTTTCCAGCAGCATTTTCCACATTACATGGGCATGGCTCCCTTATCATGAATATAATATGTGTGTGTGTGTGTGTGTGTGTGTGTATCTATGCCCATGATAAATATAATGAATATACAATATTCATTCATGAACATATAATATATATATATTATAACATATATTATAACATATTATATATATAATATATAAATGTATATAAATATATTTCTGGACTTTCGATTTTGATCCACAGATCCATGTGCCTATTCTCATATGTCTCAATGATAATGCTTATGCTTGAATTTTTTTTATTATTTTCCAGTTTGTTTTCTTTTTGTTTGTGTTCTCCATGAAAGGTTAAACCAAGTAAGGATAAAAATGGTATCATCTAGATAACTCCAGAAACCAACATGGTTACTGGCACAGAATTGACACTGGAAAAATTTATGTTGAATGAACAAAGTTAAAGATGCAAGAAAGCACAACACACAGTACCTTATTTATCTATCTATCTATCTATCTATTTATTTATTTATTTTTAAAGATTTATTTATTTATGCATACAAGAACTGGGGTACAGGCCAGAGTGTGGGGGTGAGAGGGTTCACCAGAGACACAGTAGGGAACAGAATAGGCAGATTGATTGACATATGCTGCTGAGGGAAGCAGCAGGCGAGTCTGGAGAGGTCTGCTGCACCCTGTGGGTATCTCCCTGGCTGGGGATCAAACTCATACTGCCGTGGCTGCAGATAGCTTCATAGATTGCGTCTTAACTCCTTGTGCCATCAGGGAGGCCCCAAAAGTAACTTATTTATATCAAGTGCTCAATAAGTGGGAGCTATAACAATTTGAGTTCATATCTTAAATCCTGGTTGAGGCTATAGGACTAGAGATATAAAGAGTTTTATTAATACAAGACTTTTCATGGCTATTTTCTCTGATGATTTTTTTGTTTGTTTACTCTTTATAGATTTTTGGTGTAATTAATTTTTCTTTTTTATATATTCCCTGTCAAGAACACTTAAATGATGATTATAAAGCAGTTGTGTACTAATAGGAGGATTGGTGGTCTTCAATGACATGATTAAACTCTAGTCTTTTGACTTCATAGGTCCATGTTTATTAATTATAAACATAATTCACCATCCAGCTCAGCTGTAATAATCAAAATGTTTTGTGCAACAGTTAAAATACCTTTTATGTGTATAATCAGAAAGAAATTAAAAAAAAAATAAGAATCATGGGAGAAATGGATTTTCAGACCCAGGTTTGTTTTTTGTTACTCTGAATTGATGACATTTTGTTACATTTAAGAATAATGACTAGTTATCTCAAGAGTGATTGTGCCTTGTGTTCCTAGAGGCAGGGTGGAAGTGGGCTGCTGTTCTCTGTCTCCTAGGCCACAGCCCCTTGGCTTTGGTCAGGATGGCATTTGCCATTCAGTGAAACTTGTGATCTGTTCACCTTCAGTCCGGGCAAAGCTCCATCTCACCTGAACCATGGACCTCTCTAAACTTGTGCTGTTCTTTTTTTCTCTTTAGACCAAGTGTGGGTAGGAGCATAGGTTTGTCTTGCCATAAAGCACTCTGGTTTTCCAAGCTAGACTCCCTCTCTGCTTCCTTAAGTTGTTACTGCCAGACTTTATCCACCCAAGGATATCCATGGAACAGTTTGAAAGGAAGTCTCTTTTCTTAGACGGAAAATTGCAATGGGTGGCAATAGGTGAATATCTGTCAAAACATTGAAGATATTTCCTTTTCATTTAAATGAAAACCTAGGGAAAGATATTTGGATAGAGATAGTTAACCATTTATTTTTCCATCTCTTCTATTTTTCCTAATAATCTCCCTGTGCCAAAAATTAGGCATACCTTTATTTTAATTTCCTTAAATTGTAGCATAACACATATGGTTTCATTTCCCAAAGAATAAAGGTTACTTTCTCTGCTTTATGAGAGTACTTTATGGTCTGAGTCTCCCAGGCTTAGTCTTTATTCTGTTGTTAAGGGAAAGGAATAAGAGAATTTGAGAAATCCTTCCTCAAAACAATAACTGAACGACCTAGTTTGTAAGGAATTTTCATCCTGCAGTATTGTGTTTTGTTTAACAGGCAAACTATTACCAAGGCTTCCCAGCTTCTTTGTTTTACATTCTTTATTTAAAGAGCACTAATCTTATTCTATAGGTAAACGGATGCCTTTGGCTGAATAGGTAAAGATCAGATAGTCATAAAGTTAATCTAAAAGACAAAAGAGATAGTCACATTTATGACTTTCTAAATATATGCTCCTTTATACTAGGCATTCACACTAGAACAAAATTGGGAGGAACAGGAAACAATTTGCTAGAGATGTTAAGTTACTCAAGAGAAAAAATGTGAGAAAAATAGAGGTCTCAGAAGATTTTGATCACTTATGAATACAGTTCACAGTACACAAACTGCTAGGCTAGCAGGTAACTTTGTAACAGGGTGGTCCCCAGGAAAGGGGGAGGTTCCAGGTTCCCTGCCCCACCCAAGGAAGGGTGGAGCTGAGCAGCAAAAGAAGAAGCTGCAAGAAGAGACTGAGGAAAGAAGCAGGATGGAGCCAGGAGACCTGGAGGAGGCACATGGAGCCTAGAGACACGTGAAGAAGCTGCACTTGTCTTTTGGTCGTGGACGGGGTGACACAGATGTGGGTGAGACCCATGGGGAGGTGACAATGGCAGCTTTTATCTTGATGTTGATTTTGCTCTTTTCCTTCCGGGCTTGTCCAGTTGTTTGTGACCCTTTTCTGTGGGTCTCCACTGGAAGATGCTTTAGACTTGTGGCAGGCCTTGGGGCCTTGCTCTGGGCCAATCCCATATGGATGGACTTTTACCCACGAGGGGATGGGTAACTTTGGGTGCTTCATTTAGAAACTAGACTCTTTGCCTTACCTGTGTTGTTTCCTAGTTTAATTAAAGTTCCTTCCCATTAAAGTCTCCTATGTTTTGTGTTGATGCGGCGGATGGCAGAACCCATTTAGAATAGGCAGGTTTGTGGGGCTTGGGCTGCCCCTCTCCCTGTCCTATAACAGATTTGGCGACCACGAAGATTTAGGACAGAGCCATCCGTGGTTAGTCAGCCCCATGGGGAAACTGGGCTTCCCTATGGCACTGGCTACCATAAGCGCAAATGTGATTTTTGGTTTCTCCGGTGTGTTTGTTTCATATGTCGATTTGCTGTTGAAAAACTGGCTTGGGCTTTGTGAAGATCTGTGTGTCTGTATGTAATTTGTTTGTAGTGACTTGCTAAGACATTTGATTTTGTGGAAATTGTTCTGTGCCGGTTTTACTCAAAATATTAGGCAGTACATAGGACCATGTGGCCAGATCAAAGATGGCGTCTGAGGCCACTTGGAACTTTTTTTTTTCTTTCTTTTTGTAATCTCTGCTGTCTCATTAGCATTTCTAAAGGCAATAATGGTTCTTCAGTGGTATGTTGCTTTGTCTTTGGCTACTTCCTGCTCTCTGCCTGATGGATTTTGCAAGCCAACTGTGGAGCAGTGGTGTTTTAATTAGCAAATGTATGCCTGGGTGTTAAGGAAAGAGTAGCTTTAAGCAGTAACTGGTAATCGCTGGTATCCTTGATGGATTCTTGGAGATAACTTGAATTTTTGCAAAGTCTGGATCAGAAAAATTAACAAGATTTTGTTTGAGTCTGAAAGGATTTGCTACTGTGAATTTTGTCTACACAATTTGTTTTGGGCATGTTTGCCATTTTTGTTATTTTTGAATAGTGGATTTGTTCAATTGCTGGTGTAAGACAAGATTCTAAGTTTCTGCTTCCTACTGAGGAAGGTCTGTTGTGGAAAGCACTCTTTAGGGTGCATCATGTAACTGTACCAGGTTTTCATACCTGTGTTGTTGTTGTCCCTCCCTAGTGTGGGGGAGGTGTAATCTATTCTTAGATGTTTAATCTGCTCTTTCAGCTTCTGTCCCAGAGTGGCTAACAGAAGTAAGGAGATGACTCCTTTTAATTGAAAGTTAATTACTGATATTTTGATTTTGCTTTTTCAGGTTCTATTCCAGGAAACCCAAGGAGTGCCTGCTTGGTGGCTAACAAGAGATGACTCCTTTTGCTTAAAAGTTAACTGTTACTTTTATTCTTTCAGTTGCTGTACAGAATACCCCAGGATTGACTTCTAATAAAAAGTCTTCAACACTGAAAACCCTAAGGTGATAAACAAGGTCATGTAACTCCTGTGATTAATAAAACTTTTCCTTCCTATTTCCAAAGTCTTAGGTTTGCAGGATGACAACTGGAAATTTTTCTGCCAGCAACACTCCACATTTTTTTTGGACTTCGACATTTTTTTTTTCTGAGCCTATGGAGTAAAACTGCAGTTACTTAACATATTCCACGTGGCATAACTAAAAAAAAAAAAACTGTCTTTGTCTACATGTTGTCTGTCTGTATGTCCTTGTGTCTAACCGTCTTGACCTCCAGTGATCGACAAATTGGTATACATGGTGCCCGTATAAGTTGAAAAAAAGAGTCTCCAGTTATGAGAAAAACAAAAAGTTATGGTTTGATTGTCAACATTGTGCTACTGAACTAAGCCGGTGCCTTCATAGAGATTGAATATTGTTGTTTCTGTTACTTTTCTGATATTTATGGCAAAGCTTCCCAGAAATCTAAATTCAAGTACAAATTTGGTGGCCTGTCATTTGACTGATGCAAGGAAATTTTGTGGAACCTCAGTAGAGCTCCTGAGACACTCCACGAAGTTTCTCCTTTTCCTCCTGGGAAAGCATTACATAAATTTGTTCTATTTGGCTTTTACCTAATGAAGTAAAACTGGAAGGGAAGCATTGTCACTTGGGAAAATGGTAAAAAACTTTGGTATGTCCAATATGTTAACAGTAGTATCGGGTATGTATGTAAATTGTCAGTGGTGATTGTCACCTTGTAATATTGTATAATTCAATTGTTTCACATCTACAGAAATTGTTTCTGGAAATATAGGGAGAAAAGGTCTCAACAGATTCCTATTGATGGAACTGTTGAGAGTAAAACTTTCTTACAAAGGACTCAATAGACCTGGAAATACACCTGACATTTACTAAGTTTTCTCTGACATAATACTGGTAATTTTTTTATACATTTTGTCCTGAATCCACGAAGTTTTTGTTTTGTTTTGTTTTGTTTTGAGTAACCAGGATCTGCAGAAAGGTTGTAATTTTTTTCCAGCAAAGCTAACTTGTCACATTTTCTCTCCCCTTGATACCAACACAGCATACAAATAGTGGTAGTAATTTTTGCTACTTATTTCAGAGTCTGTTTTTGCATAACTTACATAGGGATTTTGCCTGTTTTAACAAAAAAATTGGACATAAGTTTCATTGTGTGGCTTTGTGTGGAGCTCCTCCAGAAAGTTGAAACAGAGCTGAACCAAGAAGAGGAGAACCTGTTTGCCTTGTTTGTAGGGTTCCAGAGACCTCCAAAGAAGGTGAGGAAGCTTGCCTCCATTGGCAGGACTGGACAACCCGGCCAACGAAAATGCCCTGGTACCCTCGAGAAGAGGAAAGCCCAGGTGGAGTCTGATGAGACCAACTTTGTACCTGAAGCCTACGTCGACCGGATGCCACCGGTTCTCTCTGATCCTATATGGGGTATTTCAACAAAGCCAGCTAAAAATTGCTGTTAGTTATTTCTGCCCTGTGATTTTATGCAAAAATAGGAAAAATGGTTTAAAAGTAGATTTAATTTGCAAACTTTTGCTATGCTGTTAAAAGTTTGGGATCAAGGTTGAGAGAATTCGTTTTTGCATAAGTTGAACCATTTTAACATTTTTTTAACTGTGATTTTGATATATTTGCTGTCTTGTTTTAGCCAATGCTCCAAATTTTTTTCTTTTGGCTTGGATAATGGACTATTTTTAAGTAATGAAACTGTCATACTGGACATTCATAGACAATGCTGCTGACTAATTGTTGCTTCTCTTACACACATTATAACCCTGAAAAAAGACTGTCTCCTAAGATTGCACCATGAGATCTCTGCCACCATAGATATGGTGGAATAAAAATTAAAAGGGGGGATTGTAACAGGGTGGTCCCCAGGAAAGGGGGAGGTTCCAGGTTCCCTGCCCCACCCAAGGAAGGGTGGAGCTGAGCAGCAAAAGAAGAAGCTGCAAGAAGAGACTGAGGAAAGAAGCAGGATGGAGCCAGGAGACCTGGAGGAGGCACATGGAGCCTAGAGACACGTGAAGAAGCTGCACTTGTCTTTTGGTCGTGGACGGGGTGACACAGATGTGGGTGAGACCCATGGGGAGGTGACAATGGCAGCTTTTATCTTGATGTTGATTTTGCTCTTTTCCTTCCGGGCTTGTCCAGTTGTTTGTGACCCTTTTCTGTGGGTCTCCACTGGAAGATGCTTTAGACTTGTGGCAGGCCTTGGGGCCTTGCTCTGGGCCAATCCCATATGGATGGACTTTTACCCACGAGGGGATGGGTAACTTTGGGTGCTTCATTTAGAAACTAGACTCTTTGCCTTACCTGTGTTGTTTCCTAGTTTAATTAAAGTTCCTTCCCATTAAAGTCTCCTATGTTTTGTGTTGATGCGGCGGATGGCAGAACCCATTTAGAATAGGCAGGTTTGTGGGGCTTGGGCTGCCCCTCTCCCTGTCCTATAACAACTTTAGTTTCTGAAGATAAGGGGTTTAATATGAATCTCCCATGAGTGAATGGTAAAGCCTGTTTTGGTTGGCATGATTTAAATTCAAAAGTTATTGTCTCCTCAATCTTCTCAACCTCAAATTCTCCTCTGCATATCGTATGCACTCAATCTCTTGTCTCTGATTTTGCCTGATTTAGTGGGAGCAAGGTCTATGTAAAGAAGTTGCTCAGTCAGCACTCAGAAAAGGAAGTAAAATTTGTGCATTGGCTTTGCTGTAGATAAGCTGTAAGAAAAGATTGCAGTTATTAAAATAAGATAGTGACTGTTAGGTGTCTTTGCCAAGAGGTTTATTATAAAAGGATATGGATCTTGTTAATTAACTTAGTAAAAAGTACTAAATTTAGAGAGTCCTCCCTGGAAAATATAGAAGAGACAATTTATATCTTCTAAAGAATGTTATAAAATCGGCAACATTTCATTCAAAAGTGAGTAGAAACTACCACATACCCTGTCCCACTGGACAGGATAAATTGGACTTTAGACTGAGGCACTGGGATATAATATTTAAATTCCTAAGTGAAGATTGAGTTGCAAAAGAAAAATTTTCAAGGTAATATGAAGAGATAATTTCAGAGTATTTGAAATTTCTGACAAATTTAAGGTAATAAAATGAAAGAGATTTTGAAGATTGAAGATAGTGTTTGGAGTAGGGGTGGGAGTGATGGTGGTTAATTTCTAAATTTGTACTCTCAAGGAGAGCTTGGTATAAGTCTCCAGGGTTATGGAGAAGATTGGATGGTTCCACACACAAGCCCAAATGATATAAGGATGGGAGACTGCCCGCCCCATCAGGCTAAGGCATGTGAGCCATGAGGAGGGGGTTTCTGACACAAGGTGAACCATTATTTTTTCTTCTTAATATTTTCTTTCCTTTTTTTAAAAAAAGATTCATTTATGTATGCATACAAGAACTTGGGTACAGGCCAAAGGTGTGGGGGTTGAGAGGATTCACCAGAGACAGAATGGGGAGCAGAACAGGTGGACTGACTGAAATACACTGCTGAGGGGAGCAGTGGGTGAGACAGGAGAGGTCTGCTGTACCATGTGGGCCACCTCCCTGGCTGGGCTCGAACTTGTGCTGCAGTGGCTGCGGACATCTTCATAGAGCTGCAAACTATCCCCAGCACCACCAGGGAGAACCTCTTCTTATATTTTTTTTTTTGTTGACTAGACAGTTGTTTCCACTTCTTAGAAGTCTAAATTGGCTCTTTATTTCTAGGCATACTCATTTATTCATATTGTATAACTATAAAAGTCCTGTAAAAGAGAAATAATATGGGTGATATGAAGGTAGGTGCTAACTAATATTTACTAAATAACTGAGATTTAAGATTTTGCAAGAGCAGTTAATCAAGTTGAACAAAAACAGCTGATGAAGAATCAGGAAGCCATGGGAATGCACAGTGAATAAAGTTGGAACTGCTTTAAATGAACAAGTGACTTTCCTCACAGGTATTGTTCTGATTCTTCTCTCTCATGACATTCAAACTTAGAAATAAAAAAACAATAGAGTTCCGAGTTTCAAGTCTAAATCTTTGAACCTGAAGAGCCACATAGAATAAGAAGAGGGCTCAGCTTAATGTCAAAGCTCTCCCTTTTGGTCCTGGACCTACCACTCTTCAGATGGATGGCTTAAGGAAAACTATTCATCCTTATGCACTTTGGCTCTCCATTTTGTCATCTATAAAAGTATCTTCCATTTCAAAATGTTTTTAGAATCAGGAAAGTTAACACATTTTATATCATCAAATGCAATGCAAACTTGGCTATTCTTTTAATAGTAGACCTAATTTTTTTATTTTGCCTTTTCATTTACTTTTCTAAAATTTAATTAATTTATTTTTAATTTCGGTAATATTCGGATATCCCCATCAGGTGTTACCACCAGAGTACACCCATCACCAAATCACCCATAGTCCACCACCAGAGTCCTTTGTGCTTCCTTGTTTTAAATCCTGAATCATCCTCTGGAAAGTAGAAATCTGTTCACTAATAACAAACTGGGCATTCTTGGGGGCAGATTAATCTCTCTGTTTATTCCATTCTGTGTATGTAAATAGAAGACAAAGTTTATTCTGGAAAGTTGTTGTAAGTATTAGTAAGATTATACTTACTAAGTATCTAGTTGGAGGCCTGCCACTTACAGGTAATTAAATATTAAGATGGAATTTTAAACTAATATTAAAGTAAGTAATAATAATTGCCATTATTATTCCCTGTCCCTTTAACCTTGCTCCAATTATCTGAGGGTTAGAACTAACAATGCCTTTTCATTATCCTTTCACTGTCTGGCTAAATGTGCTGAGCAACCCATCCAGCGGGATAAAGCATTTAGACCTTTATCTTCTAATGCTATCTCCTTGGTTCTTTTTTCTACTTTGTATCCTCTGTGTACATATATGCATTATATCCGTGTTCTCCTGCCCTATTCACTCTCTAACTTTTGATGAAGGGTCTAACCGCACTCTCTGTTGGGAACAAGACCCACGATCATTCTTAAGTCAAACTGACAGAAAGTTGTTTCTTTCACTCCAAGAATGTGGTGAGACACTTTTCTTCAGGAAATACAGTAGTGATAGAAACTTATTTCCAAGTGGAAAAAAAGCACAGTTTGCTAAGTTCTTCTGCTTTGCACTGCAACTACTCAGTGGAGAGAGAGAGGTTACATGGCTACCCTGCCTGTGGTTCCTACAGGAGTAAGCTTCTTCCCATTAACAAAATCAGAATCCAAACTAAATGAAGACTTGGGCCTCCCCTGTGGCGCAGCGGTTGAGCACTGGGTTGCGAAGCTGCCCGCGGCCTCTGTGGCGCCGGTTCGATCCCCGGCTGCTCCCCGGCCACCGGAGGAGGGTCCCACATGGCGCGCAGACCTCTCCTGCCGCCCGCTGCTCCCCTCAGCAGTGTCCTTCGGTCCTTCTGCCTGCTCTGCTCCCCGCTCTGGCTCTGGTGAATTCTCTCACCCTCCCGTGCTTCTGACTCTACCCAGTGCATGTATAAACAAAACAAACAAACAAATAAATAAATAAAAACATGCCTCTAGGAAAAAAAAAAAAATTAAAAAAAAAAAATTAAAAATTAAAAAAAAAAAAGAAAAAAAAAACAAACTAAATGAAGACTTGAAGAAGAACTAATAATTAAACTTTTCCTTTTCTCATTACTTGGCTAGAATATCACTATTTTACTCTAAACCAAAATAAGGCAAACCAACCTTTGGAAATGATCCAAATCTCACAATTGTTTGGTTGAGATGACAGTAGGTGACAACTATCTATTAGAATAGCCTGGTTCCACATCTATATCAAAAATGCAATAAAAATAGAAGTAACAATTTTCTTGTCTTCTGTCAATCTATTGGTTCACAAATTTTCAATGATACCCAAGAAGGTATTTTTTGGAAAGGCCCATGTTTGCTTATAAAATCCTTTCGGCCCGATGTGCATTAGAAATTTCAAGATTTTAAAAAGGCAATAAGATATATATATATATATATATATACATATATATATGTATATATACACACACACACACACACATATATAATATAACACTGTCAACAGAGTCTGTGGAAACATCTTGTAATCAAATGTTTATATTTTTGTGAAACATACAAATACTCAAGCTAGTGGAATGAAATAAAAGGCCTCATATCAGTTCAGTGTGGGTTTGCTGCTACATTTGATTAGATTATGCCAACTTGTGCTAAAATGAGTTATAAAAACACACTTAGATTTAATAAATTTTAGCTTTTGGAATTTCATGTGATATTATGAAATTTATAATCCTGACCAACCTATACTGAACTCAAAGACACTCTTAGAGTATTTTCAGTTGTATCCAAATGATACAAACACAATTGGAACAATCCAGCTGACATTAAAAGGACCATTTAAGTGACACCATTGTCTAATGGATAATTTCAGAGCTTTTTTTCCCCAGTTATATCTGTGCACCTTTGTACATTTTAATAACATAAATTTTGAATCTTAGCAAGTTACCAAATAAAATTTACCCTCCTACAAATCTGCTGTTATCTATCTAGCATCCCCAGTGGATGCTACTGAATAACTACATTCAATTATTCCTCCATCAAGAAATAAAACATTATACTTATTGACATTTTCCTATCTTCTTCTTTAGTCTGAGCTAATTTTGAATTCACCGTCTATTCTGTCCTTTTGTTTTAGTCACAAAGTTGATCTCAAGGGCCTCCTCTGGTGGCGCAGCGGTTGAGCTCTGGGCTGTGATGCTACTCGCAGCTTCTGCAGCACTGGTTCGTTCCCCAGCCACCGGCGAGGGTTACACACACACACACACACACACACACACACACACACACACAAAATTGATATCAAATGCATTTCATGCAGACACTGAAGTGTTTGTTTAAATTGTTCATGTTATGGTAATGCATTGTTTAATATGCTTTAATGACTCTCTATTGCAGTTAGAATAGAAACCAAATATTTTCACCAGAAATATAATTTCTGGGTGATCTAACCCCTAACAATCTCTCCAGCATAATCTTTTTTTTTATTTTAAGATTCATTTATTTATTTATACAAGCACTGGGTACAGTCAGAAGCGCGGGAGGGTGAGAGAATTCACCAGAGCCAGAGCAGGGAGCAGAACAGACAGACTAACGAAATACACTGCTGAGGGGAGCAGCGGGTGCGGCAGGAGAGGTCTGTGCACCATGTGGGACTCTTGCGGGTAGTCGGGGATTGAACTGGCGCTGCAGATGCTGTGGGCAGCTTCGTAGCCTAGCGCTCAACCGCTGTGCCACCAGGGAGGCCCTCCAGCATAATCTTACACCATTTTTCTTCTGTTTTTTATACCGAAAATCTCAAAATTATTTCTCTTTTAAGGCATTCATATGTACTGTGTCCTATACTTGACGTGCCCTTCACCTCCAGCTAGTTGTCTGTTTCTTGATCATCCTTGTTAGTTTTATTAACTTAAGGATACTTAATCTAAAGTAGGTCTCTACTCATACTCTTTATCATTGTCTCTAGTCTTTCTCTTCAACACATCACAATTTGACTATGTACTTATTATAATTATTATTATTATTATTATGGTTAATGTCTGTCTTCCCCATTAGACCTTAAGACATACAAGGATAGGGTTTGGATCTTTTGGGTCACTACCATGTGCCCAATGCTTAGTAGAGAGTTCACAGGATAGGAGCTAAAAATGGTGGGTAAATGTATGCATGAATAAATGAATAACCTAATTGTTAGTGACTAACAGCTAACAAAGCAGTCTCACACTCATTATCACATTTAATCTCAAATCAACCATGTGAGGTAAGTAGGACAGGTATTATTAGCTCTAGGTTATAGATAAACATGCCAAACTTAAAAAGTAAAATGATTTGATCAGACTCACATAAGACTTAGAATAATATTTTAGATTTCTGATTATGGCCTATTTTTAAATTATTTTTCTCCACCTCTTCTACACTATTTCTCTCTCAATCTTTGAAAATGAAGGTAGACTTTGAAATCATAAACACTTCAATAGGAAAAAAATGTGTAACAGATTTGTAAGCAGCTGAATTTCAGGAAGACAGAATTTTCCTTCTAATTGTTTTGTTTACAAACTGGACTTCACAAAATTTCAAATGGATGTAACAGAAGGGTAATTTGCTTGGGGACTCAGAAATATATTTACAAAATGAAATAAAAGTACACTAAGGTAAACCTAACCTTGAATTCAAGGATGTGCTAAAGGATTGAAAATCAAGTAAAAAGATGAAAATCTGTCTATTACATTGGAAGAATATCTGATACTAAAGAGAGAAATAAATTCATTTGCATGAGAAATCTTACTGACCCCCCCCTTGTTGCTGAGGGAGACTCTGTAAGTCTCATGGAATGCTAAAAGCCTGTATATACAAATGAAGACCATCCAGTTTCTCAAAGATTATTCTGAATGAGGATATAAAAAATGAAATTGTGTTTTCTTTATTTTATTGTATTATTTTATGTTGAGATATTATTGGTTTACAACTCTGTGTATGAGTTAGAGGTATAAGTTCACATCCCTTTAAATGTATTCAATAAGGAAGTTTATCCCAAGAGATCAATCTTCCCTTGTCCTTGTTTTTTTATCCATAAACTGAAAGGCTTGACTAGATGTTTCATAAAGTAACTTCAATTTCAAATATTCTTTGACATAGATTCAAGAATTTGGAGGGAGATACTCTAATTGTGAATACCTTAATACTAAATAGGCAGAGGGGACTGACCCATATCTCAATCTCACATCATTCAGTTTTAAACATTCTCTAACAGATATGTTATACATGCACGCATATAGTTACATGCTAAAATTCTGCTATTTTCCATATATGTTGTTCCTTAAGAAAAATATTGTTAAAATATTTTAAGAAAAATATTGTTCAAACAGTTACTAGAAGTAATAATTTTAAACTTTCATGTTAATTTGATTAATAATGGATGATAATGCAGGTTTTTTTTAAGATAATGAAGAACTGCCTTAATTAGATAATAATGTCCCTCCCACATTTTTGGATTGTTTTATTTGTGTCAGTTCATCCTTATGGTTCTTCCCACAGAAGCCTCGGCTTGTGGGGACTGCTCTTTATTGTTACATGATTATCTTTGACTATAAAGCTCCCAGATTGCAAAGTAAAAAGTGCAGAGTGGTGATTGTCCATAATTGTAAATCCACCCACTCTTCTTCCATTTTTGCTCATTGTAAGTAATCACATTTTGTATTCAGCGGGAGAGCGTCAAGCACATTAATTGGCACTCAGGTTGCTACTGGCTACCGCTTTTATTTTGGAAAAGTATCTAAGAGAGAAACACATAAATTCCAATGCAAGCATTTTGGTTATTTGAATTCTTTATATGTAGTTCTTGGGGAAAGCATGCATAGGCATTGGTTTTGATTATTTAGATATAATTAGAAGCATACTGCAGAGGAAATAATATGAGAATTAGCATCTGTAGTAGGCAGAGAGATTTTGTGAAGATGTGAAGAGAGATGGGATCCAGTATAAACATGCTGTAGCAAGTTTTAGATTTCCAAGTCATTTGCAGTGAAAACAGAGAAAGGTAGGGTGGTTCAATATCATTTTGGAAATGTTAATTTTGTCACCAAGAATTCAACTTGATAATTTACTAAACCTTGATATGGATATGGATATTTGTGATTTGCAGGCTATCAATAATTTGGGAGTGATAGAGTTGTGAAAGGACATTCCTGATGCTGGTGGCATTATATGTTTACCATTAAGGTCCCTGGGGTATCAAGTATGTGTCACAGAACTCAAGGTCCAGAAATTGCTTAAGTGGTCCAATTAGTTTCTTTCTTCTTTTTTTTTTTTTAGTGTCTTTTCTCCTATCATGTTTTTTTGTTTGATTGAGGTAACATTGGTTTGTGCTGTTGCTTGTATTAATATATTACAAGTGTAGGATCAGTATGGGGCAGTGGCACAATGGGTAAAGAGTTATCTTTTTTGATAGCTGAGTATTATTCTATTTTTGTGCATATGTCACATCTTCCTGATACACTCATCTGTGTTTGGGAACTTAGGTTGTTTTCATAACTTGGCTATCATAAATAGTGCAGTAACAATAATGTGAGTGCATGTTTCTCTTCAAACTAGTGTTTTGTATTCTTCAGGTAAATAACTAGGAGTAGAATTGCTGGGTCATATGACATTTTTAATCTGTTGAGAAACCTCTATATTGCTTTCTATAGGGAACTGGCCAGTCTATATTTGCACCAATGGTGTAAGAGGGTTCTTTTTCTACACATCCTCACCATCACTTGTTGTTTCTGGTCATATTGTTTCTGTTTCACTCATGTGAATGACATGAGTCATTCACACAGGTGTGCAGTGGTATCTCATTGCAGTTTTTTTTTTTTTTTAAAGATTTATTTATTTATGCTTACAAGAACTGGGGTACAGGCCAGAGGTGCAGGGGGTGAGAGGATTAACCAGAGACAGAGTGGGAAACAGAACAGGCAGACTGCCTGAAATACACTGCTGAGGGGAACAGCGGGAGAGTCAGGAGAGGCCTGCCATGCCATGTGGGTTGCTCCCTGCCCACTGGGGATTTGAACTAGTGCTGCAGTGGCTGGTGATAGCTTCATAGGTTGCGTCTTCACCCCTTGCACAGGGAGGCCCATCTCATTGCAGTTTTGGTGACAGCATAAATCTTTTGCCTTTTACCAATTGGTTTCTTAAGATTCCTATTCAAATACTCAAAAATTATATGAACATATTAAGGAACTAAAGGGAAGATTATCTTTCACTTTTGTTTAACTCAGCATTTCCCAAATTTGTTTGGTCATGGAAATTCACTCTTAAGTAACAATGCCTATTAAATCAAAGAAACCACTATAAGAAACACTGGGCTAAATATTGGCTGTAGAAGGGAACTCTTGAGTTGCAAATATTTACCTGGTAGTTAACTGTTATGACCAATCAAATTTACATTATGAACTCTTAGAAATATGTCAGTATCAATTAATTTTCAAATTACAGAGTCTCTCATTTTCTAGAGAACAGTATCCTAAAACAGAATGGAATAGTAATTATCATACTGATGGCTATTATTTTTTGAAGAACTATTAGGTGTTTGACATTGTACAAGCTATTAAATATATGCAAGTTTTTTAAGCTTCATAGCAAGCTTGTAAGGCATACAGATATTATCTCTAACTTCAAATAAAAAAGATATTTAAATATGGAAAGCAAAATTAAAAAGTCATGACATTAATTAAGGTAGATTTGAGATTCAGATTCTTAGTTTTCTGATTCTTTGTTCTCTTGAGTGTTTGAGAACAGGAGATGAGAATCTATAAGAGGAGGACCAGGCGTGTGTTGATAGGAAGAGTTCAAGGTGAAAATACAGGCTTCTAGAGAGAATGGTCAGCTGAGGCATAGCTATGGGCAGAGGGCACATATTTTTCACCTAATTCATAGTGTCTGTTTTGACACTGATTAAAATCTACAGAATTACGGACTCAGAATTTCCAGTTTTTCCTCATGTATCATTTTATCTATTGGTAAATCAGTCACGTGTTGATTTTCCTAAGGGATCCCTCCCAATTCCTAATTTTTCAATAACCTAGCAGAGAAACTGTGCATTAATCTTATGATGAAATAATGAATTTTGCCTTAATAATGGTTGGTTTATGATAAGAAACTGCTTTTCACAGTGGAAATCTACAGTTATTCATAATTATGTGCATCTCTAAATCTTATTTTAAAAATTGAGCTAATTCTTGTAATAATAGTTTTTAATGAGCTAATGAAATAAGTTGAGAGTTGATTGTTTTTCTGTGTATGAGTATGTGTAAGATGATAGAATTTCATTATACCAAAAGACTAAGAAGAAAAAATCAAGAAATCATACCTTTAGAGTATTGAATGATAGTGGAAAAGCTATGCTTTATGGTAAATCTAATTCTTTATAATATTTGCTCACTTTTTATGGCTTGTCATTTATCAAAACTGTGTCTGTCTTTGAATAATATGTGTCTCATCTTTTTTTTTTAAGATTTATTTATTTATGCATACAAGAGTTGGGATATAGGCCAGAGATGCGGCAGGTGAGAGGATTCACCAGAGACAGAGTGGGGAACAGAACAGAACAGGCAGACTGACTGAAATACACTGCTGAGGGGAGCAGTGGGTGAGACAGGAGAGGT
Organism: Talpa occidentalis; assembly: GCF_014898055.3. Lineage (NCBI taxonomy): Eukaryota > Metazoa > Chordata > Mammalia > Eulipotyphla > Talpidae > Talpa > Talpa occidentalis. The sequence continues at coordinate 101,176,934 of NW_023605194.1, read as the reverse complement.
CTGCTTTGCCATGTGGGTTTCTCCCTGGCCAGCCAGGGATCGAACTCATGCTGCAGAGGCTGCAGATTACTTTATATTGTGATGCTTAACCCCTTGCACCACCAGGTAAGCCCTGTGTCTCATCTTTTTAGTGTTGATGTTCTGGTCCATTTTCTGAACTGGGCCATGACTGCTTCTGGTTTGTGATGTTGCTTGTATTAATATATTACCACTGCCTCCTTCACTTTAACCCCAACACAGAATTGCTCCTGGAATGACATCTGAGGATCTCCTTCAAAAACCTCTCTGTTCCACCTAAGTGGTTTCATGTTACAAGTCAGAATTTTTTCACAAGTGAGTCACAGCCTTAATTTTTGGACTCATTTCCAAATATGTTGTAGCTTGCAAACACATCTCCAGTTAAATGAGACACTTCCACTTCTCATGCATAGCAAAGAGTCTCAATTATTTTGTTCACTCCTCTTCCTCAGTGTTCTCATTCACCTGGTTAAGTATCACTCATTTCAAAGTTCGGTTCATACAATATTTCCTCTACTTAACATGTCTTGGATGAGTGAAGGGCTCTTACAGTAGTAATAAGCTATTAGCTAGAAATATTTTAGTCTCTCCTTTGACCAGAATGACAGGAGGGACTTTGTGATTTATTTCTGAACTCCATTAGTTAAGTCAGCAAATGTGTAATAAGTTTCTAAGCCTATACATTGCTAGTCTCTGGATACCAAGATGTAGTCCCTCAGCTTAGAAAATGTATTCTAGTTGGGAAACAGTGAAATGCATGGACAATTATAATATTATAAAGTAAGCAGTACAGTAATCAGAGTGGATCATAAATAAACAGAAGAGGAAATCCAAACTCAATATGGAGGGTGAGGTCATTCTATAACTACCACCCCTAATTCTGAAAGACTAAAGTTTAATTATGTTACCCACCACCTTTTCTGTCTGTGGACACTGCTCAACAATTAACTAGGCAAAAGCTCTGTGGATGTCACATATAATCCATAAGGGTTAGCCCATTGGGACAAAATTCACTGAGGTCCATAAAACTAATATCTTTGACAAATTAAGACTGAATCTGTCTCAATTTTCTATGACCAATAATAAGATATGCCTTAAATGACTAAACTTCTCTTTAGATTTGATTCTTATATGGACCTAGAACCCAGCTAGATCCCTCCTACACAATCACATCTTTACTGTACCCTCTAACCTGGAAAGACATCATGTGTGAATTTGAATCAATCAATCAAAGTTTTCAAAGAATACAGAGGTATTTCTTTCAGATAAATGAAACTAAACCATTTAAAAATTAAGATAAATATAACCTCAAAAATAATGTGCTTTGCCACTTCATTTCCTGATAAGCCATGCAGATAATCAGAACAGAGTGGAAGATGTCTTGAATCAATTAACATGGTACAGTTGAATACACTTACACACTGAATACACAGATGTTTCGTTGTGGCTTAACCTTCATTTTTCTTAACTAATTTGAGAAAGAATGAGTCTCAAATTTTAAATATGAAAGATAGGCAATATGAACTTTGATTATTTAAATGAGAGTATATTTGAAAATCATTAATTTGAAAATTTTTACAGAGAGAATTTTTAGACTGAATTTCAAATATCCAATTTAAATTTAGTATTTTCTCACAGTACTTTGTAAGTGAATTTAGAAATTTCTTTTGCTAGACTCTTCATTTAATGCAAATTAGAATAAATCATTAATAGAAATGTATTTTTAGTATGCAATTTTTGGTCAGATTCAGAAAATGAGCAATTATGAAATATACATTTGAGCAATAGGTCAGGTTTATACACATAATATTTTTATTATTATAATAAAGTCTTGTAAACTCAGCTATAGATCAACTTTAAAACTCCAGGCTTACAACTTTAAAAAAAAGCTATATATTAAATTTCTTTGCTTGAGAACAATAAAATAAGAACCTAAAAAAAATTCCAACCTAATATTTATTTCCTTTTTTTAATAAAGATATCTATCTACTATGTACAAGTAAACTTCTAGTTTTTAAATTTATGTCAGAAATAGTGCAGCTATTATTGGGCATTTACCATTAATTCGATTCACCTTTCCTCTAGTTCTGTACAAAGTATAGGGTAGGATTTTTCTCATGGTGTCTTTATTTTAATTAATTTATTCTTTTACTTTTTTAATGTCTTATGTGTGGCCAAAATTTTTATTTATTAGCTATTTATTGAAATCCTTTCCCCCCACCCAACATCTCTTGTGTCCTCTTGACCCACATCTGCTTCCCCCTCCCTCTTAACCTTAGAGCCTTCAGGATGTTTGCTGGTATCTACTAATTATTGAAAGTGTTTTATGCTGTCCAATTGTCTGTTGTATAAATGTCCAGTATTTGACTTGCTTTGCTGCACAAAATTTTTTCAAATTCCCTTCATTTTGTTGAAAAGGATTGCATTTCTTGGGGCTATGTAATATTCCATGGTGTGTATATACCACATCTTTTTGATCTATTCATCTTTTGAAAGAGATTTAGGATGCTTTCATGTCCTAGCTATTGTAAGTAAGGTTGATGTAAAAATTATTTAACATATGGGTTTTATTTTCATGATGTTTATATATTCATATTCTGTGGATATATGCTCAAGAGAGAGGTTTTGAGTCATACAATGTTGTTATTTAAATTTTAAAGGTACACATTTCCACCAACAAAGTAATAGGGTTCCCTTTTCTCCCCAAGTTCGCCAGCACTTGGGGGACTTTTTGATATGTGTCATTCTCATGGATTTTTATGGGAATTTTAATCATCCCTCTTATTTGGAGTGATGATGAGCATCTTTTTTTCATATATGTTTGGCCTTCTGAATATACTTTTTAGTGAATTGTCTGTTCATATCTTCTGACCATTTGCTAAATGGGTTATATGTTTTTTGGTTGTTGAATTATATAAGTTTTTAATATATTTGGGATATTTTCCAACCATTTACTTTGACTCTATGTTTATCTCTGGAGTTTAGATGGGTTTCATGGAGACAACAGAAGTTTGGATTTACTTTCTGATCCAACCAATCACTGTGTGCCTTTTAGTCAGCAGAAGTCACAGTTAGAGTGATTATTGATATATGGGGATTTGCTACTGCCATAATTTGCCTTAGTTTTCTGATTCTATTTCCTTATTCTTTTTTTTTTTTGTGAATTTTCTTCTCTTTGTTTTAGATATGAACCCCTCCCCCCACCCACCAAAGCATACTTAGTAAAACTACAATAAGCAAATTTCCTTTTAATATCTGCTTTCTGGGAACCCCAATTAACAGAAGCAAATATGGAGTGGGATATTGGCAAAGGTAGGAATAATGACTCTTATCTGATTCTGCGTGTATAGTGCGTGATAATTATTTTTACTTTCATTTATTTATTCCTAACATACTTGGAGTTGCATTCTAATGTTTAACCTCAGCCCATGTATAATTGTTAGTGTTTACTAATGCATATTCTATGTTAGTCTAATATTGGACACTTGGCACTTTGAATTTTTTGTATAGAAATAGCAAATGTTGAACTATGGTACATATGAAAAGTAAATTGTTTTATGGATTGTAATACATATATGCAATTATGCAATTCAGAAAATATTTGTATAGCAAAAGTAGGTTTGTCACGTGGGGAGTTTGGAGTTGTTGAGTGTATCATTTATTTGTCAGGTCTTATTGTGTTAATACCAATCTTGTTTTTCTTTTTTTATTTAAATATTTTATTTTATATAATTCTTACATCTTTTTTCATCTTTGCACAATGTATGCATTTTCATCTTGGTATGCATTCCCCATACAGTTTGCATTCCCCAACTGTATGCATTCCCCATACAGTTGCACACCCCACCCCCTTATTTTGACTCTAGTCCTTTCTTTCCCTGCCCTTCCCTCCCAATCTTGTTTTTCTTAACAGAAGGGAGAGGAAAAGGTTAGGCAGGGTATTGCAATTAGTGTTTGGCAATACTAACGATCTGTATTGCTGGGAATCTTGTTATTTACCTCTCATAATTCTAATTCACAAGCAATTAAAGGCTTTTCAAGACTGCAGATATTTGTTTTAGTATGAAATTTTCCATCCCCACCTCATCTTGAATAAAAAAAGGATTTTTACTTTCCAGTGATTCTGCCTCACCAAAGCTTGAAATCACTTTTCTACTGTATGAACTAAAATAACTTGCTGAAAGAGGTCTCTTTTTTCTCACAGTTAAAAACTCATTTCTTCCCTATTTATCTTAATATATCTTATAGTTCCTTAGGCGAGGGAATAAGAATGAGTGTGAGGAAAAGTAGTGCTATTCTTAAGGCCTTCTTTTCAGAGGATTGGGAAATTAGGCTTGACCTTTTTTTTTTTTCCCCCCCAGCAGAATATCATGGAATAGCTAAAGAATGTTATGTATTTGAGAAATGAAAGATCATGTCAGGAAGACTGAGACTAAAGAAAAAAACATATTCTACAGGAAGAGTAAAAATCTTCCTCATCTCAGCCATATTAATTTTAGAAAAAAAGATTTAATTAGAGGAGAAGCTTTAACATGCTTGTCTGCTGTGTATTTTTACTTTTTGTCAAGAAAGTAAATGAGAGAAGCTTTAGAATCTTACCAAAGTGATCTCATAGACATAATGAGGTTAACAAGCTGAAATTAGGCTCTTGGGCTTAGAAAAGAAAATAATTCTCTTATGAAAAGAATTTTTAATTAAATGAAAGTGCCTTCATCCAAATAGCACAATTTGCTAGTCAGAGATAAGAGGTAGAGATAGACCTGGGAAGAGGAGATAATGTGAAGTTGTATGAGATTAAGAATCAAAGTATTCATTTTAATGTTCCTGCACCCTTCAATAGCCTACCACTGCTAGTGAGAAAAACAGAGAAATAACCACAAAGAATTATCTTTGAGGAAGATATAAGCATCATTTTCACTCTGGAATATATAACTTACCCTAAAAAAACTGCATATATTTTTTTTTCTTTGCACTGTCGTAATAATTTTTTAAAAACTAATTTGCCTAAACTCAACAGAAGTTTAGTAAGTTAGAAGTCTGATCAAGAGGTTGGTAGGGCTATGCTAAACTTTGAAGACTGAGGACTTTTTGTTCTGATTGATGCCAATTACCTGTTCTTTGGTTTGTAGCTATCATTCCTAGCTCAGCCTTCTGTGTCACATAACATCCTGTCTCTCTCATCCAACCATCATCTGTGCATGTATGTAGGCATGTATGTGTGTATGTATGACCTCACAATCTACCTTCTATTCTTTTTTTTTAAGATTTTATTTATTTATACAAGAACTGGGGTATAGGACAGAGGCACGGGAGGGTGAGAGAATTCACCAGAGACAGAGCAGGGAGCAGAGAAAGCAGTCGGACCTACAACACTGCTGAGGGGGAAAATTGCGAGACAGGAGAGGTCTGCTGGGCATGCTGGTTATAATAATTTTAAAAATAATACACAATTTGTAATATACTGTGTGCATATTTGAGTTTCCAGATTAAAGCCAAAGAGACCCTTAGGGTAAAGTTTTTTATTTTTTTAGAAGATTTATTTATTTATGCATACAAGAGCTGGGGTATAGGCCAGAGGCGTGGGGGGCGAGAGGATCCACCAGAGACAGAGTGGGGAACAAAACAGGCAGTTTGACCAAAGTACACTGCTGAGGGGAGCAGCGGGTAAGTCAGGAGAGGTCTGCTGCGTCATGTGGGCAGCTCCCTGGTTGACCAGGAATCAAACTCGTGCTGCAGTGGCTGCTGACTGCCACATAGGTTGCGTCCTAACCCTTGCGCCACCAGGGAGACCCAGGGTAAAGTTCTTTAAACCTCTATTTATAGGTACTGTGTTTCAAATTTCACTTGGAAATGAGAATGGGATAATTGGTTCCTAGAAAATTGAAGGCATAGTCTCTTGAGTTTGACTTGTACTAACTTTAAAGAATACCAACTGGGAAATGTATATTTTAATAAACTTTCTTATTTTAGGAAAATTTATGATTTATTGAAAAGTTGCAAAGACAGTATAGAGAATTTCTTATAACTTGCACACCATTTCTCTAATTGTTTTTAACATTATTTTATATTATATAAAGTTAATGTTGGTTTATAATACAGTATAAGAGTTAGGGGTATAGATGTACACCTCTTCAGATGTATATTGCCATACAACATCAATCACCAAAGGACCAATAATCTTCCATCATAATCCACTGGGTCTCTGGTACCCCTTGCTCCCCATGCCTTTACCATTCTGGTGGCCTAGTTCTGCAGTCACATTTCTAAGCTTTGTTTTGGTTTAGTTTTGACTCTTCCTTTATTATTTCTTTATATTCACGTATGAGTGAAATCATCCAGTATTTTGTCTTTCTCTTGACTTACTTCACTTAGTATAATTCCCCTACACTTCCAACTATGTTGTCATAAGTGGCAAGATTTCATCTTCTTCATAGTTGTGTAGTATTCCATATGATGTCTAAGGTCTTGATAGATGAGGACTTGCTACTGACACTTGTCTTTAGTTTTCTGATTCTATTTCCTTCTTCAATATTTTGTGAAATTTCTTTTTGGTGATTTAGAGTCCTCCTTTCAACATCTTGGTAAGCCATGCAGGTCTCTTGGCGTATGTCTCATTAAATTTAAAAATAACTTGTTTTTCTTTTAGCTTTATGAACTTGTGTATTTTATTCTTCCCCCAGGTTTGGGAAGTTTCCTTCTATTATTTCTTTGAATAAATTCTCTCTTTCCTCCTCTCTTTCTTCTCCCTTGTATGTACCAATTATCCTTATGTTGACATTTTTAATGTTCCGAATAGTTCTTGAAGTGCTGCTTCTTTCCCACCCATCTTATTTCATTCACTTTCCACTAGGTCCTTTGTGTATTACTATCTTCATGGTCACTGATTTGATTCCATATTTGGCCTTTTCTGCTTCCATAGTTTCTCTAGTGTTTTTGATCTTATTTTGGTGAGTTCTTTACATTCTGAGTCTCTATTATTTTTACCTCTTGTTTTTAGATTTTATGGATTTTGTTGTATTTCTTTGATTAACTTTTCTCTGTAATCTTGTATCTCATTGACTTACCTTTCTACATTTCCTTCTGTTGCTTTGATTTTCTTTATTATAACAATTTTGAACATTTTATCTCATCAGAAGTTATAATCTTCCATGTTTTTGAAGTTGGATTCTGGAGGATTGTTTCCTTCTTGTTATGTCAAAGTCCTTTGAGTCAATGTTTTATGTCCATTGCATCAATCCATATTGGTAATTTTGATATCCTTATTTAAAAAATTACCAGCAACAGCAACTTAATGATTTGAAATTTGAAATACATATATTTTTTTTTTTTTTTTACTTTTAACGTAGCTGACCAATATGGTTCTATTTGGTTTGCATTTAGGGGGACTTTTCTGGATTCTTTATGCACTAAGACCTGTTTTTGTAGTTGTTGAGTTAGCAGTATGGAGGAAGGGACTGAAGAGTTTTAACCACTGGTTTGAATGAGCTAGTTGGGGGAATTGGCCTATGTTTAGGGCACTGCTTACATCTCTTCTCTGTGTACTTCCAGATCTGAGACTCTACAGTCTTCATGCTGTCAGTGCACTTCAGGAGGCCAGTAACAAGCGTCGGAGGAAGGAGGAGCATAGTCTAGGGCAGCTTCTCTGTTCTTCTTATAGGGAACCAGACTGTGTGGAGCACCAGAGCGCCTCTGTATGTGTTTTCCATTATTAAAGTGTATGTCCTTCAGCACCATTTCTGCTCTCCCCTTCCTTTATATTAGCATAAAACTTTTGTCATAATTATGAGCCATATTATTATATTATTATTAACCATGCTTTTTGAATTTCTCTATTTTTTTCCAGGATCTAATTCACAATATCACGTTCTATATTTAGCAGTCATGCTTTCAAGTAATGTTTTTGTTCGTGGCAGTTTTTCAGACTTTCTTTGTTTCAATGACCTTGACAATTTTGAGAATTAGCGTTTGGTAGAATGTCTTCAATTTGCGGTTGTGCTGCTTCTCCCTCCCCAGCTCCACATGAATAGAGTTACGTGTTTTGGGAGAAAGGTCACAGATATAAAGTGGCATTTTCACAACATCATATCAAAGATTCATGCGATCAAAGTGATTTACCCATAATCACCTGGTAGAAGTAATATTTGTCAACTATTTCCACCATAGTTTCTTATTTTGCCCACTCTAGATTTTGGAAGGAAGTCACTAAATACAACCCACCCTGAAAGACTTCTGAGCTGTGATCCACCACCTTTGTGGGGGGGCAGCATCTTCATAAATTATTTGGAATTCTTCTATATTGGACATTTATTCATTCTCTTACATTTATTTATTCAACCATTTATTTTTGTCAGTATGGATTTGTGGTATTTATTTTATGTTTTGAGTTATAATCCATATATATATATGTTTGTTTTATTGTTAGAATTGTTCTATCTTTGGCCATTGGGAGCTTTTTCAGTTGCCTTCTATTCTCTTTCAACATGTTCATGTCATTGTGTGAATGTGTGTATGTGTGTGTGTGTACATTAATATAAAACTTCCTTACTCTGTGGCATTAAATGATGTTTCAGGTTGAGCTTGTATAATTAATTCTTCAGGTTTAGAATAAGTCGTTTCTTGAAGGATTCCTGGATAATCATAGAAAAATAAAATCTGGACACTGGGTGTGGTCTTTGTATCTTAGCCCTCCCTAGTCAACAGTATTTACAAATATATATGTGCCTGTTGACCTGTGTTCACACACAAATATATCAGTTTTTCTGTTTGCTTCCATCTGTATTTATATTAAGATAAACATGAGTTCACACTAATGTCAACAACTCCTATACATTGCCACATGGAGCCTTCTAGCCTTTCCCCCTTGCTTATCTGTAAACTCCCACTCCAACAGCAAGAAACCAGGTTCTACAAGGTTTTAGATGAATCCACCATATGATATTTATTCACTTTTTGGGTGCAATTCCACTAAATTTATAGTGATTTTAGGATTGTTAATCAGTAAGAAATATTTAACCTACTTCAGTTAGTGCTTCCATGCAGTTTCCTTTTTTCTATGGCCTTATAGTTTTCCACTTATTTCCCAAATTATATCAGAACATTTTGCCTCATCATTTATAGTAAAGTTATATCATACCTTTGTAATACAGTTAGATTTTTTTCTCATGTTTTTATTCCATCTTGGTCCCCCTGACCTCCTTGATTTTTTTTTTGTTATACAATGAGATTTGCTTCTTGTGGTGAAAAACTCTTAGGGTATTGACAAATGCATAGTATCATGTGTCTACCACTAATGTGCTTTTTTCAGAAGATCACATAGTGAAATAATAAATCATGTTGCCTTTTCAGATTTGCTTCTTTCATGGATTGAGAATTCATCCATTTATATCACTGGACAATATTCCATTAGATTGATAGACCACAGTTTATCCATTAACTTATTAAAATATATCTTGTTGCTTCTAGTTTTTGATGATAATGAATAAAATTAATTCGTAACTCATGAAGATGCAAGTTTTTGTGTTTATGTATATTTTCCAATCAGTTGTGTAAAACTGCAGTATGATTGCTGGCAAAATCATGTTTAACTTTATAAGAAACTGCCAAATGTCTTTTAAAGTGATTGTAACATTTTGCATTCCTACCAACAATGAGCAGAAGTTCCTATTGCTCAGTATATTATCAGTAATTGACACTGTTAGGTATTAGGTTTAAGATATTACAATAGTTGTACAGTGCTATGTCACTGTTGTTAAATTTTTATTTCCTTAATGGCAAATGACATTTTTAGATGTTTCATATGCTATTTGGCATATATGAAACTTTGGTGAGTTGGTTATTCAGAGTTTTGCCCATTATTAAATTGAGTTGTTTTCTTATTGTTCATTTCAGGAGATTGTGTTAATATATAATTTTGTAAATTTTGGATGTAGACCAATATCTGATAAGTGATTTGCAATTTATTTAGTCTGTGATTTCTCTTTTTGTTTTCTTAACAATGTTCTTTGAAAGTAATTTTAAAATTTTAATCACTTTTTCTTTAGTGGATTGTACCTTTAAGTGTTGAGTGTATCTAAAAATTCATCACTAAACCTAGGTCCTACATATTTTATTCTATGTCTGCTACAAGTTTTGTAACTCTGCATTTATATGTAGGTTTGTGGCATATTTTGAGTTCACATTTGCATGAAGTGTGAGGTCTGACTTTTTCTTAATATGGATAGTTAATTATTCTAACACCATTTGGAGAAAAGACTATGGTATTATATCTAGTATATTGTTTTTTTTCTTTAGTTTAAAATCAGTTGATGGGTTAACTTTATCTTATGTTACTGAGCTTTTCAGTCTATTCTACTGGTATCACCAATACCACCCTCTCTTGACAACTGTGGCATTACACTAAATATTGATCTTGGTTGATCATGGGTGTTGTGAGTCCTTCATCTTTCTTTTTCTTTTTTTAAAGATTTATTTATTTATGCATACAAGAACTGGGATACAGGCCAGAGGTGTGGGGGGTGAGAGAATTCACCAGAGACAGAGTGGGGAACAGAACAGGCAGATTGACTGAAATACACTGCTGAGGGGAGCAGCGGGCAAGTCAGGAGAGGTCTGCTGCGCCATGTTGGTAGCTCCCTTGCCGGGGATCGAACTCTTGCTGCAGTGGCTGTGGATAGCTTCATAGGCTGTGACAATCCCTTGCACCACCAGGGAGGCCCTGTTTTTCTTTTTCAATATTCTATTTGTTTTTCTAACATACATGTGAGAATAAGTTTGTTATTACCTTCAAAAAGTTTACAGGTATTTTGACTAGGGTTATATTAAATCTGCATAGGAATTTGGACAATGCTGAATTTCCCAATTCAACACAAAATATCTCTCCATTTACTCAGATCCTCTTTTAACTTCTTTCACTAGTGTTTTGTTGTTTTATCTTTTTGGTACAATTGTAAATGGTATTTTAAATTTTAATATTCTAGTATTTCTTTACTGGTATATAGAAAATCAATTGATTTTTGTTCATTATTGACCCAATATCAAGTTATTTGGCTATAATCACTAATTGTTCCAAGGGAAATTTTTATTGATTTTTACATAGACATCTCATCTTTAAAAAAAGCCAAATTAATTACTTCCTTTACATATGGTATACCTTTACTTTCTCTTTCTTCTCTCATTGAATTGCTAAGACTTCCAGAACAGTGTTAAATAAGAATGATTAAAGAGGAAAACCTTGCCTTATTCCTGCTGTTAGGTGGAAATTTTCTAGTTTTTTCCTAATAAGTATGATGTTGGCCATACATTTTTTTAGACATATAATTTATTAAGTGGAAGAAGTTCTCTTATATACCTAGTTTTGTTAAAATTATTTTATTGTAATTGTTTTTTTAATTTTTTGCAATTATAGATATGATTATGTATTTTTCTTGTTCAGTGTATAATGTGATGTTACATTGATTTATAAATGTAAATAAACCTTTTATGGCCATGATGTGCTATCCATATTATATATATTGTAGGACTTGATTGTTAGTATTTTGCTAAGAATTTTACATTTTTTAAGGATTTATTTATTTATGCATACAAGAGTTGGGATATAGGCCAGAGGTGTGTGTGTAGGGGGGAGGATTTACCAGAGACAGAGTGGAGAGCAGAACAGGCAGATCTACTGAAATACACTGCTGTGGGGAGCAGCAGGTGAGACAGGAGAGGTCTGCTGCGCCATGTGGGTGGCTCCCTGGCTGGGGATCGAACTCCTACTGCAGTGGCTGAGGATAACTTCATAGTACTGTGGTTAGCCCCTTGCACCATGAGGGAGGCCCTGCTAAGAATTTCATGTTTTTGTTTCTGAGGAATACTGGTCCTCAATATCTTTATGTAGTTTGGTATTAGAATAGTGTGGGGCCTCATAAAATAAACAGGGCAGTTTTTCCTATTTCCTAGAAAAGATTGTGGAGAATTGGCATTGTTTTAATAAAGATTGTGAGGAATTGATAATATTTCTTCCTAAAATTTTTTTTTAAAGATTTATTTATTTATTTATACAAGTACTGGGTACAGTTAGAAGCACAGGAGGGTGAGAGAATTCACCAGAGCCAGAGCGGGGAACAGAACAGGCAGATTGACGAAATACACTGCTGAGGGGAGCAGCGGGCGCCGCAGGAGAGGTCTGTCACCTCTTTAGGAAGAGGAGGCCCTCCTACTAAAATTTTTGCTGAAGTTAATCAATGAAATTAATTGGAACTTCTGATTTCTTTTCTGTAAGAATTAAAAATGTAATTCAGGTCCTCCCATGGTGGCGCAGCGGTTGAGCGCTGGGCTGCAAAGCTGCCCGCAGCCTCTGCAGCGCCGGTTGGATCCCCGGCCACCGGCGAGGGTCCCACATGGCGCGCAGACCTTTCCTGCCGCCCGCTGCTCCCCTCAGCAGTGTACTTCGGTCCTTCTGCCTGCTCTGCTCCCCGCTCTGGCTCTGGTGAATTCTCTCACCCTCCCATGCTTCTGACTGCACCCAGTGCTTGTATAAATAAATAAAGAAATCTTTTAAAAAAATAAAATGCAATTCATTTTTTTAAATCAATATAGGAATATTTAAGTATTTCTCCATTGAGTGTATTTTGTTAGTTTGTATTTTCGGTTTCCTTTATCTAAGTTTTCAAATTTGTGGAAACAGAGTTGTTTGTACCATTTCTTTATTAACGTTTTAATGTACATTCAACCAGTAGCAACACCCTCCTTTTTAATGGCTGATATTGGTAAGTATGTGTCTTCTTTCTCTTTTTTCTTGTTTAGCCAGTATAGAGGTATCAATTTTATTGACCTTTTCAAAGAACCATCTTTTGGGTTCATTGATCTTTTTACTGTTGTTTTTACAGCTTAAAATCCCATTGATTTCTGTTTAATTTTTCATTATTTCCTTTCTTCTGATTTACTCTGCTCTTTATTTTTCTAATTTCCCAAATTGAATGTTTAGGTTATTCTGGCCAGTATAATTTGTGCAAAATCAAATTTTATAATGAGGACAAAAACTTTTTTTTATTTTTTTGGCCTCATCAGCTACTCATCAGCTACCGTTAATATTATTGCCTTGGAGAGTAGACCAGCACAGGTCATTTTGGTGATGAAAGTGGATGAAGAAATAGAGAACTGAGAACATATTAAAGACCTATATATTCTGAAAAGAGCTCCACACATTTTCTTTTCTTTTCTTTTTTTTTTAAGATTTATTTATTTATTTATACAAGCACTGGGTACAGTCAGAAGCGCGGGAGGGTGAGAGAACTCACCAGAGCCAGAGCAGGGAGCAGAGCAGGCAGAAGGACCGAAGTACACTGCTGAGGGGAGCAGTGGGCCATGTGGGACCCTCCTCCGGTGGTGCCTGGGGAGCAGCCAGGGATCGAACTGGTGCTGCAGAGACTGCAGGCAGCTTCGCAGCCCAGGGCTCAACCGCTGCGCCACGGGGGAGGCCTGCTCCACATATTTTCAAAGGTAAATTTGAAATTTGATTTCCTGTCCTTTTCAGAGGGAATGGATTCTGCTTATGCCTCCTATACATTCTTGCTGATCTAACAATACCAGGATAGTATCAGAGTTGAATAATTATTTAGTAAATTCAACATTTTCAAACCACCCAGTGGATAATGATCAGAATCCTCAGTGTACCATAAACTTCCAACCATCTGAACTGATCAGCAGGAACCGTGGTGTTCATTGCTGAGTTGGGGCCATGGTTTTGCTATTGAAAGCTGATTTACAGAAATATGTGACAGTTTTACCCATTTACATGGATATAGATTAGAATAAGGTCCAAAAACCCTGATTAATACAATAGTTTTTTTTTTTTTTTTTTTTTTTTTATAGAGGCATGTTTATTTATTTATTTATTTGTTTGTTTGTTCTGTTTACACATGCACTGGGTACAGTCAGAAGCGCGGGAGGGTGAGAGAATTCACCAGAGCCAGAACAGGGAGCAGAGCAGGCAGAAGAACCGAAGTACACTGCTGAGGGGAGCAGCGGCCGGCAGGAGAGGTCTGCGCGCCATGTGGGACCCTCCTCCGGTGGCCGGGGAGCAGCCGGGGATCGAACCGGCACTGCAGAGGCTGAGGGCAGCTTCGCAACCCAGCGCTCAACCGCTGCGCCACCGGGGAGGCCCAATACAATAGTTTTTATGTCTCCTGGGGAAATCTTGGCCAAGATTTTGTTAACTTCTTACTCATTGCCTCAACAGAAGATGCCAGCTTTTGCTATGTTGTGACATTTTTTATCTGCTATTTGGAAAATGTGTATTCATAGAGCATTGTGTACATTCCTGATGTTTATTTTGAAGGAGTGTAACCTCTAAAAAATTTCTTTTAGTTTTTTGCTGGGAAACATAAATAATTCTCTTATTAATTCCCAACTTATTGAAAAAATAGTTGAGTCTGCCATATATTAAGCTCTCTTATAGGCCCTGCCTTCTTAACATCTTATTTTCTACAATAAGAAGTAGATACACAAATAATATGATTTATTATTTGATTCTGTTTAGTGATTAAGGCTTAGAAGATACAAGCAAAGTAAGATGATTGGAATTGAAGGGGTATGTGTGTATGTTTATGTTTGTGTGTGTGTGTGTGTGCATGTTTTAGGCAGGATGTTTAGAAAGGATATTTTGGGGAAATGATGTTTAATAGAAAATTTGGCTAAAGTGAAGGAATCAACTTTGTAAAGCTTAAGGGATAAGGGGTTGAAGAGAGTGGGAATGCAAATGAAAAGTCACAGCCATCCCAGAGGAATTACTCCAAGAAAACTACAGTAAAATAAGGGAGGCAAAACTTGGTAGAAGCAGCTGTAGTAAAGAGAGACAGGAAACAGAATGTATAGTCCCTCCTGTATAACACATGGAGTTTAAATGCAATGTGGTGGGAGTGTTTTGAATGTGAGAGTGAATGATCTGATTATGATTTTAAAACATTACACTGCAACTATAAAGAAAATCACCATTGACAAATTTGTGCAGCTTTGTGAAAAAGACGACACTGATTCATAGCATTTCATTGGGAGTACAGAAGGATTTGAACACAGACTGTTAAAAATGACAGTGGAAAAGTCCTGATATTCTTTAGTGGGATGTTTTTAATAAATTCTATGGGCCGAGCCCCAATGTTCTATCATTAAAATAATCAAAGAAGCAGAGAGGCTTACTGGAGAAATGACTAATGATTTTAGTCTTGCCTCAGTTGTTCTTAAGCAATAATATAAGAGCTAATGGACTAGATTGGAAATCGGCTGGTATGAAAAGTAATCGTGCCCTTGTGACTGTAGAGAGGTAATGTAGCTCCAGGAACATTTGCTGACAGGTCGTGAGTTGGGATCTAGGAAAATGGAGTCTCCTGAGTCCCGATTCAGAAACTAAGTGAGACAAGTTTCTTGGACCTCTACCTTTGATAAATCCTTTACTACTAAATATTTTAGTAATTGCTTCAGTAAGAGAGAAACATTAATGCTGTTCACTCCTGGAAGGATAAATAATTCTATTGCTAATTAGTAGAGAACTGTATAGATATTCGGAACTTTTAAACTATTTTAAGGTAAGGACACCAAGGTTGGTTTTTGCTAAAGTGGATAATGATGAGCTGTTATTGGGCTCCTATACTGAAGAATCTGTATCATCCACCAAGGCAGTTCTTTTGTGTCTAAAATACACCAAATTCAATACTCACTATCAGGATTACAGAACAGGATAAACTAAACTTGTAATAAGTATGTTCTAAAAGAATGTAATCTGGTCCTGTGTTGTTTTCCAGCATTCATTTTGAATTATTTCTATCTTAATTTATAAATTTGCTAAGGCTCAACCATACGTTTTTTGTTGCTGTTGCCAATTTCTGAATTTTCCATGATCTCTGTTGTGGTGTTTCTTGTTTATTTATTTTTGTTTTAGTTTTGCACTGTAAGCATTTGATACATTGTGATTGTCTGGGATAAGGTCATATTATAGGAAAATTTTGGAAGAGTATTTTCTCTTTAAGTAACACTTATGTTAGAGAAATAACTCATTATGGGAAGTTTAATGGCTTATTACATTATTTACTCTTTTTTATTTATTTACTTGCTTTCTTATATATGATAAACAAATGCTATATATCCAGAACAATAACAGAGGACACATTATAAAAGATGACTAAGGTAAAAATTGTCTTAGATGAGTTCACATTCTAGCAGGGATAATTCTAATAGAATTTAATAAATTCTTTGCAGCATAGGAGTGAAATGCTGATGTAGCATAGAGAAAATTTCTTGCTAGGAAGCATTTTGTAAAGAAGTGACACGTGAGGGGGGGATTTCAATGAGGTGTAGGATTTTCTCATGTAGACTATCAAGATCACTCCAAAAAGTACAGAGTTATAAAGACAAAGGCATAAAGAGAAGAAAATATTTTTTTTTCAGTATAATTAATGTGTGGGGTATAAAGTAGGGGATGGCACTGGAAGGTTGGTTGGGGCCATTTTGTAAAGAATCTTTATGCTATGCTATGGTATTTGAATTTTATTCTATGAACAGTGAATAGGCACTATCTTAGTCTATCTGGACTGTTGTAATAGAATGTCATAGACTCTGTGACCTACTAACTGCAGACATTTTCCTCTTACTTCTGTAGGGTGGTAAATCCAAGATCAAATTGCTGGCAAATTCCATATTGGGTGAAAACAAGCTTTCTAATTCATAGACCATTTGTCTTCTGCCTACAACCTCACATGATGGAAGAGGGAAGGATGCACTCTGTGGACTCTTTTATTTAAAAAAAAAAATTTGTGTTAATTTTTCTTTCTTTTTCATTAATATAATTTTTACATCATTGTTCATTTTAAAACAATATTTGCTTCCCCCACTGCCCAGGTGTAGTCACAATAGCATTTCCTTCCCCAATGCACCCGTGCACCATCACCTCAGTCTCCTGTGCTCCTCCCTCCCTCCCTCTGATCCCTCTCCCTCCTCCTCCCCTGCAGGATATCTCTGGTTTATAATAGTCTATTTTTGTTTAGTTGTGTTTTGTGTTATTATTTTAGCAGCAACGTGGATGGAGCTGGAAGGAATTATGCTCAGTAAAATAAGTCAGAAGGAAAAAGAAAAATATTGGATGGTTTCACTTATAGCAGGAATACAGGGGAATCAAATAAGACATCAGTGTAAAAACAATAATAACAGTACAAAACACAACAAAGCAAAAACAGACAATTACAAATCTGGGGCCTCTTTTATTAAGGGTGCTAATCCTAGTCATTATCTAATCCTTCCCCAGAGTCCCATCTCCCAAGAGGACCAGTAGCTTGGACCAATAGCCTTGAACATATGAATACTGGTGGGACAGAAACATTCAATCTGTAACATTCCATAAATGTTTGAGTACTTTTATGGACTGAATTGTGTCCCCCACAATTTATATGTTGGAGCTCTAACTGCCAATGTGATTGTATTTGATGATAAGGCCTTTGAGTATAGATAAGAACTAATTTAGGTTAAGTGAAGTCATACGCCGTGTCCTTAATCCGTTATGACTGGTATCCTTGGTAGAAGAGGTGTGTTGTTAATGCCAGTGCAGTCTTAGCAGGTTAAGACAATTACCAAATTAGTTTTGCATAGTTTTTCCTCTTTGTCTTCTGAATTACTGCTTTCTTTAGTGATCTTCCTGCCCTGTATCCCACTCCTGCCATGATTCTCCTGTCTTCCTTTTTGACTGACCTTTCTTTATCGTCTCCTTTAATGCTGTTTTCTTAAATGTCACTATTCTCCAGGCTTTTGTTTTGTCTCTAACCTGTTTTATTCTCAGGCTTTATACTTTTGTGGCAAATTTTATCCATTTCTGTGATTTAAATATTTCCATATGCTAATTACCTTAAATCCATGTCTTAAGTTCAGACTTTCCTCTGCTCTAACTGTATGATATGTCTAGGTACACATTTCACATCTTCACACTCACCAGTCACCCAGATGTCTCACAGTGTGTTCCAAAGTCAATTATGATGTTCCATTGATCAACTTCTGTTCCTGTTTGTGTGACCTAAATCAGAAAACATTATCAGCATCTACCTAGGTACCTAAAATAGAAGTGTGAGTCATTCTATATTCCTCCACAAATCCACATTCCTGCCTACAAGTTCAATTAATCATGAGTATCCAAAGATGTTACCTGTATAGCATTTCTATTACTAGGTCTTCCTATCTATTCCTTTGTTACTATTTTATTTTTTTTTAAGATTTATTTATTTATTTATACAATCACTGGGTACAGTCAGAAGCATGATAGGGTGAGAGAATTCACCAGAGACAGAGCGGGGAACAGAACAGGCAGACTGATGCAGTAACTGCTGAGGGGAGCAGTGGGCGTGGCAGGAGAGGTCTGCGCACCATGTGGGGCCCTCGCTGGGGGCCAGGGATTGAACCGGCATTGCAGAGGCTGTGGGCAGCTTTGCAGCCCAGCACACAACTGCTGTGCCACCAGGGGAGGCCCTTTATTACTACTTTAAACCAGGCATCAGCTGTTTCTTAGTTACATTGGCTTTCTAATCAGTGAGTGTTGAGTTCATACTACTTACGCTTTATGAAATCTAGCTATTTCCAAATGTTATAATTTTGAGATAATAACTGAGTAAAAGATGTATATGATTGAACAACTAAAAATCTATTTAGCTTTTGAAGTTTCACATGTCAGGTTGTCTACAGAAGATGAATAATCACTATAGAATTGCCATATATGCTTCAGATTATTTCAGTTTAAAGACTGTACTATTTAATATGACATTTAGTAGTGAAGGGCTATTAAAATGACACAGCTTCCTAGAATAAGAAAAATAGATTTTCTTTTAATGTGATCTTCATACAATTTACATGTATGACTCTAACTGAAATCTAAATAAAACTGTTTTGGAAATTCTTGGTGCATTCCTGTCTCCTTAAGCAAAGTTTCCCTATATATATCATAATATAGCATAATATATATATATATATATATATCAGTCAGAAATGAATCAACACATTCACCTAAAGCCTGCTTGGTCATTGACCTTTGCTGGAGATAAATTTTTAGCTTCCAGAATCTTCTAATCCTTTTAGTTCATTCCTTTTTCCTACATTATAAACTCAAATCTTATAATTCCATTCATTTTTTTTTCTGTCTTGCTCTATTTTTGCTTTTCTGGGTCATAAATCCAGTAACAGTCCCAAATGTCTTGATCTTCACAATTCATGAGTGGTGGTAATTCAGCCTGGGATAGTAGTAGTAGTGTACCAATTAAATGTGGGGAAAAAAAAAAAAAAAACACAACATAAACTTTTGGACAAGAAGTCAAATGCATACAAAATAAAAATTATTTTATTTCTTTTGTCTTTTGTAGTTTCATCTCTTACCACTCTTCCTAAGGAATATCTTCTATCATTTTCATGAATCGTTAGGCTTCTACAACATACTATGAACTATTCTGCTAGAAAAACATGAAATGTAAAGCCACTAAGAAAATGCAAGTATCACTAGGAATCATTTTTTATTAATGATTTCTATTTATAACTGACTTTTAATTTTTATCATATTTTCCATCAAATATGTATGTTATTTTATTGCTGTTGTTTTATAGATGGGGGAAAATCAATGGATTAATTGGTTGGGCAAATCAATGACAAAGTATAGATTGCTTGTCTCTGACAAAAAGGAAAGCTACCTGATTCTGAAAGCAAAGCATTTCTGTTACCTCTAAAGAAGATTTACTGGTATACAAATGACAAAGAATCTAATTAGAAATGTTTACCTGATGTTTAATGTTGTAGTGAAAACTCGCAAAAGGGGGCGTGAGCATTTCCCCCCTGCCACATTACCCTTCCTCAATTAAAGATAGTTTAGAACTCAAGAATAAGCTATGAAATTTTCGTTTCCACTAGTCTTGACATAATGAAACTGAACAGCTGTTCTGTCTCCCACTGTGACTTAGTCAGAGGAGGGGAAACAAGTGACTTTTCAGATCTGGTGCTTGCATTTAGGGTTGTCAAAGCTCCAGGCTACCACAAGTTGCTGGTGCTTTAGAACATTTTCAGTTATGAATAGATGACTCATTATTGCTGGCCAGTTACTGAACAAAAAAAAACCCGACACATTGGTCATGAATACTGCTCTTTTATTTTTCCTCTTCACATATGTATTCCATACAACATTGAAGAAATCATGCATTAATGATAGTCAGACTCCCAAAAATAAAAGAACAAAAAAGAAATGGTATCCTTTAAGCAAGGAAGATCTAAAGTTATCTTCAATAAGTTCCTTTCTAGTCTCCTATGATTTGAATTAAATCACGGGATAAAGTATATTGCAGTGTTAAAATTTTTCTTCTTTCAACTGAGAAACACCTGGTTTTAAATTTTTATTCTTTTTCTTAGTAACCGTGTGTTCCTAAGCAAGTTAGTTAATTTTTCTGTGTCATTTTTCTCATATGTAAAATGAATAAAAATCTCTGCTTGATCAGCTTGTTGTGAAATTGAAGATAATGAATATTAAGTCTTACCAAACATTTAGTAAGGGGAAGTGATGTAAAAGATGATGACCAACTAACAAGTGTTTTCCTTTATAGTGGGTTTATTCCTTCTCATATAATGAATAAAGAAGTACTGATCAGATGATTTCCCCACAAAAATAGTCTTTGTGTTTTAAATGCTCATGGTTCTAATTTGCATTTTTTATATCACAGCTATATCTGAATTAGGAGTATTTAAAGTAGGTCCATTGGAATAACATCGTAAGAGGTACCATCTATTGAGTGTGAACTATGTCCCATACTTAGGTATGTACTTTATTGGCAAACTTAAAAAATGACTAAAGTCACACAAACTTCGAAAGTACAAAGTCAGTATTCAGATCCATGTCTTATTTCAAAACTCATGCTCCAAATCAGTTTTGATCAATTTCCTTCTAAGTTGCAGGTTTGTCTTTAAGCTCTGGGGTTGATAGTGTCAGAAATGTAGGTGTATCTGGTATCTTAGGTGAGATTTGGTATATAAAATTGGTGGATAAAGTTGGGAAAATTTTATGGGAATGATAAACAACTTTGTTTTTTCAAGTTCTTCTGTTTTCTGTAACAAATTAAACTATCTCAACATTCTAAATGTTGTCACTGATTTCTGATTACTCTGCAATAGTGGTGTGAGGACTCCCTGTGGAAACCAGCTTCTTTCTGATTCAACATAATTTATTCAGTATAGGCCCCCACAACTTCAGTTTGCCTTGAAGCACTCATTGTCTAAGATTCATTCACTCATTGTCTAAGATGCAATCTCAATGATGTTCTGGATTGCTAGTATGGGTGATGAACCATCTTATTACCAATTTGAATTTTTGATAAATTTGTCTTATCTACTGATTGTATTGACATCTGCATTCTCTGCAGCCTGCCATCCCTGCTGTCTCCCAATCGATAATGCTACAAAGAAAATGCTTGCATGGCCCACTTGGAACAACCATCATCCATAAGTGGTGAAATAGTCTCTATGAAAGCACAGTCTGACTCTGCCTATGCAAGTCATTTTCATGACAAGTAATATATGCAATCTTGTAATCTTGATAACAATTAGAAATACTATTTGTTACTATCATATACAGTTTGTCTGAACAAAGTAAAAATTGGCATTGGACCCTGGGCACTTCCCAAAACTCAGAATTTCTTTGTGTTTAAAAACTCCAGAAATGGGGGCCTCCCCGGTGGCGCAGCGGTTGAGCGCTGGGTTGCGAAGCTGCCCGCGGCCTCTGCGGCGCCGGTTCGATCCCCGGCTGCTTCCCGGCCACCGGCGGAGGATCCCACATGGCGCGCAGACCTCTCCTGCCGCCCGCTGCTCCCCTCAGCAGTGTACTTCGGCCCTTCTGCCTGCTCTGCTCCCCGCTCTGGCTCTGGTGAATTCTCTCACCCTCCCGCGCTTCTGACTGTACCCAGTGCATGTATAAACAAAAACAAACAAACAAACAAAATAAATAAATAAAACATGCCTCTATAAAAAAAAAAAAAAAAAAAAAAAAAAAAAGACCATCCACGGAAAAACTCCAGAAATGCCAAACACAACCTTTCCCTAGTTCTTTTTTTTTTTTTTTATAGAGGCATGTTTTATTTATTTATTTGTTTGTTTGTTTTGTTTATACATGCACTGGGTACAGTCAGAAGCGCGGGAGGGTGAGAGAATTCACCAGAGCCAGAGCGGGGAGCAGAGCAGGCAGAAGGACCGAAGTACACTGCTGAGGGGAGCAGCGGGCGGCAGGAGAGGTCTGCGCGCCATGTGGGACCCTCCTCCGGTGGCCGGGGAGCAGCCCGGGATTGAACCGGCACCGCAGAGGCTGCGGGCAGCTTCGCAACCCAACGCTCAACCGCTGCGCCACTGGGGAGGCCCTTTCCCTAGTTCTTTATTGCTGTTTTGGTGGGTCTTGAGTTTTTGTAAAAAACTATAATCAATATTCCTGAGCAGAAAAATAGATGAGAAGAAAAATTGTCTTTTGAAAAGCAGAAGGAAACTCGTATCCAAGAATGGACATGAGAGCATGATTCATCAAACATAACATTTTGGTATTATTTATAGATGAAACAAAGATAAGACAATGAACTGAATCTTTTGCGCAATGCAAATTTGAAGGAAGGGAGGCATTTTCTGTAGAAAGATGAAATGTTAGAATGGGTGCTATTTGCTTTCCTTGTGAAGAAAAAGGGATATGACCAGGACAAGTATTTAGCAATATGTGATATGTATATGTATATACACACGGCAATATAACATGCACGCATATATTGCATTTATGTGTGTATGGATGTATACATGAGAACACTTATGCGTAAAATTAGATAATTAGTTATATATCAGCTTTCCTAGATTGATTGCATTACCTTTGATGCAGTTTTATTCTACTTGGTGTATTACATTATAATTTACTGTAAACCAGAATAAAGAAGACACCCAATTCTGAGGAGCTTGTTAAAGGTTAGGAGTCTATTTATACATTGAGGTTGGTTAGGGGTAGGGTGAGAAAATCATTGAAGTTGGAAAGTTGGTTTGAAGAAGCTTTATTGATTTGATTAAAAATCAACCTGGGTGCTTATTGTATTCAACATTTATGTTAGAAACTGTCAGGTAGAAATATGCCACTGAAATACATCACTTCTTTTGCAACCTGCACTGAAATATCTGATAGAAAATGAAAAACCATTATGGCTACCTGGTTGCAAGTCCAATTACAAATCACTCCAGAGCCTTCTGCAATGTGACCTGATTCTAAATCGTCCTTTAGGATTGTCATCTAGTCTCCTGGCCCTCTGCTTTCTGCCTACTCACATGTAATTGGGAAATGGAAGGTACTTATCTGTCTTGTTGATAGCACTGTGCTCATTTGATAACAGTTGCTCCACAAGTGCACAAGAAGGAAAGTACATTTGCGGCAGCTATAAATTCACTCACTGGAGTGAGTAAATCATGGGTATTGCAAATGGACAAATAGACATTGGGATAGGGTGGTAGGGGCAACAGGAATTCTTAAAAAATATCTTAAAAAAATAGAGCAATAAAACAAAACTCTTCCTTCACCCTCTTTACCTGTCTTCTATTATTCATGAAAAATGTACAGACACGAGAGGAAAGATATTGGAGAATGGCATTGAGGAAATAAAGACACAAACTTTTTATTCTTGATAGAAGCAGAATTTAAACTCAACATTAGGAGTACAATTCACTCTTGATTCAATTATCCTTCAAGAGTTCTCCTTCTGCCATCTGAGGTTCTCCTATTGTCCTGTGCTATTACAGCTCCCGAAAATGCTCACTCAATTTTTTTTTTTCTGTGACAGTTAGGGTGGTAGGAAGACAAAGCTTATTTTGCAGTAGAATCTTGCATGGGGCTCATTTTGTGCTGTTCTGGTGAACCACAGCTTTGTGAATATCCACTGCAGGTGCCTGGCCAAGGGGGCAGATTTTCATAGAATGAGCTGGCAGTGAAGGAGTGTGTGTAGATGTAAGAATTGAATATAGGGACTTTGTATACTTTTTTATGAATCATAAATAAATGAACACAAAACCACATCTGCAAGTAATCACAGAGATGTAAAACCATGTTTAGAGACTCAAAGGGAAGAATTTTCACCTCAGCAAGCATGGAGGAGTGCTTTGCTAAAGTGCTATCACAGTCATAAAAGCAAGGATTTTACATCTTTTATTAGCACTTCTGATTTAGAAAGCTGAAGAGCACTTTGTCTCATATGTGAAAATGAAAATGCCCAACCCAAGTCATCTTTTTTTTTTTTTTTTTTTTGATAGTGGATCTCTGTCTACTTTGGAGGATTGTCTTAAATTCCTTTTTGGTATATTAGTAGCAAAACTCTTACAAAGTTGAATGGATACCTTTATTTGGGAGTTTATGAAGATGTTTTATTTAGAAAAAAGAGGAGTAGGATGAGATGAATCCATAGACAATTGTTGTTTTGATATCTTGAAATTCTTTAAAGGATTCAAATCATTGTTTTCTAGTAATAGAGTATTAAAGCATCAGAGAATTAACAATAAAATTGGAAATTGGAAATCGTACACAATGCTTATATATAAAATCTTGTAACCTTAATAAATCTTTTCCAATTTAATATATAAGATGCCCAGGTTTCTTTCAAATCCTGTTGAAATGGGCATTCTAAGTTTCCTTTATGTCTGAACTTTTGTGAGATGAAATTCCTTGCCCAAAGCCACAGACAGAGCTGGGATTTAAATGATTGAGTCCTTACTCCTGGTCTTGCCTTTCTTTTCACTTGACAACACATCATCCAGAAAAGGAACAAATCAATAATAATGAAAACTTCTTTTCTCCCTGCAGTGTTCAAGAGAACAGTTCACACAGCAATATCTATAGCGGCACTGGCTGCTTGTTGACCAGGACCTTAGCCACTTTGGTGTGGAACTGTAGGGATATTTAGGAGGGCCAGCCTGAGAATGAAAACCTCAGTATATAATAAGAACAGAGATTACAGCCCCGTGGGCTCAACATAGGCCCTCTCAGCCCTGATACCCACTGGCTGTGTGACTTTGGGCTAATCACATAATTCTCCTCTGCCTTATCTCAGCCAAAACAAATGGGACACGGCAGAACAATCTTGCTCTCTACATTTGTGGTATTAAATTAATCTCTGGAACTACTTTCAAAACACAGGGGCTAGGGTGGTATTTTCTATATTGATCTTTATTCTAAATCAAGTTGGCATTTTAAAAATCTTTATTTGAGTATTTATGAATGTTTGACTTGTTTGGGATAAAGTATGGTGACTTTGAAAATGTAAACAAGTATAATTGAGTAAATATAGAGTGCAAAAAAATGAATGTAAAGATTTTTAAATGAGAAAAAGAATTTTTTTTCTAACATTTCAGCTTAGTACACATTCCCCTCAATCAGACCCCATCATACTCTTTCAGAAACTGTAGCCCCCTGCCATATGCCTCATACCAACAGTGCTACTGGTCATCATTGGGTTTGCCAGTTACATCCTGTGCTACTACTGTACCTGAAAATGCTCACCATAAACACTGACTTCATTTTTTTCTCTGACAGCTAGGCTGTGCCTACCTCTGACTCTGGTGCTGTCTATAGACTGATGGACTACTGAAATATCCAAAGACAGCTGTTATATAAATATTTTGGTGGCATCCTGCTCACGATGCTCTCCCAGTGTTTCTTGAGGTTGAAATGATCCCCATACTAAAATTCACCCAATGGTTACAACATCTAACTATTTTCATTTCATCTTCTTCAAAATTCTATATGAAACATATCTTTATCTCTACTTCGAATTCATCACTTTATTGAGACTCAGAGAACATTTCCTATGTCAAATTAGTGACAGTCTTAAATCTTCTATTCTTACTATCCTTCCAGTGATTTTGCACAACATTCCTTGAATATGGTATTGCCACTTTGGAAAACAGTATGGGAAATTTCTAGAAAAAAAAATAGAACTATGATATGATCCAACAGTTTACTTCTGGGGATATACATTTAAAAAAAAAAAAAACACTAATGGGCCTTCCTGATGGTGCAGGGATTAAAGTCTCAGCACTATCACTCTATCGCCAGCCAATGCTGCATGAATTCAATACCGGCCGGGCAGCTGACCCACAAGGTGCAGCAGATCTCTCCTATTTTGCCCGCTACTCTCAGCAGTGTATAGCAGTGTATTTCCCCTCAGCAGTGCATCTGTCTGTTCTGCTTCCTTCTCTGTTTGAATCCTCTCATTCCCACCTCTGACATAGACCCCAGTTCTTGGATATATAAATAAATAAATCTTTAAAAAAATACTAACTAGAAAAAAATCTGCACCCAAATGTTCATAGTAGCATAACGTACAAGAATCAGCTATGGAGGCCTCCCTGGTGGCGTAAGGGGTTAAGCACAGCACTATGAAGCTATCCGCAGCCACTGAAGCACCAGTTGGATTCCTGACCGGCCAGAGAGCTACCCACATGGTGCAGCAGACCTCTTCTGACTCGCCCACTGCTCCCCTCAGCAGTGTATTTCAGTCAATCTGCCTGTTCTGCTCCCCACTCTGTCTCTGGTGAATCCTCTCACCCCCCACACCTCTGGCCTGTACCCCAGCTTTTGTATGCATAAATAAGTCTTTAAAAAAAGAATCAGCTATGAAAGCAACTTAAGTGTCCATTGATGAATGAATGCATAAAGAAGTTGTCCAATGAAATATCATTCAATGAAAAAAAACTTAGGGAATCCTATCATTTGTGACAACATGAATGGACCTTGAAAACATTAAGTGAAATAAGACAGAAAGACTATGATTTCATGTATGTGCAGAATCTAATAAAACATTAAAAAAACTCATAGGAAAAGAGATCAGCTTTGTAATTCCACAAATTCCAAGTGGGGATAAGGGAGAATTGGTGGAAGACAGCTTCAAAGTATAAACTTCTAGTTATAAGATAAATAAGTAGTAGGGATGTACTGTACAACATGGTGACCATACTTAACATTGCTCTGTGTAGACATGAAGATTCCTAAAAGGTCATCACAACGACAGGTTTTTTCTTTTTATTGTATCTCGAGATATGAATGTTAAGTAAACTTACAATCATTTCACAATATTTGTAAGTCAAACTATTATGTTGTGTGCCTTAATTTTATACAGTGACAAATATCAATTACAGCTCAATAAAACTTCAAGAAAATTCTCCATTAATCTAAATACTCTTGCGCTTTTCTACTTAAATAAAATCTCTTAAGGCAAGTATAGAACTCAGTTTCAGCAGTTGCATAAATAGCTGGATTTTGAGTCAAACTTTTAGTTGAGAGGGTATTTGCCTTATATATCATTTCCCCCTTTTTCTCACAATAGGAAGAAGGGGAAAGTTGTGGAAAAGAAAAACAATTTTTAAAAATCATTTGTAAAAATTGTTAATTTAAAATTGTAGTTTATAATTGTCATTTCATTTTCTCTGAGATCTACTTATTTTGAAACATGAGCATTATAAATATTTTAAATAATTGTTTAGAAAAACAAATAATATAGAGTTTGTTAGGTTGATCAATATGAAATTCAAATGTTTCTTAATCTACAAAAATAATTTTATGTCCCCATCATAAACACTTTCACTTTGAAAAGTTGCTTTATTTCTAAAGTCCTCAGTTTAATTAAAAATGTATCTATTGTTAAAAGAAAAATACTTCATCCTGATTGGGCAGACTGAATCAATTGTCCAACTGTGATTTTATTAACTTACAATATTTGATTAAGGTTTTTGAGCAAGAGTCACCCATATTTACTAATCATCCAACCCAGTCTGTCAGGTCTTGCCTGTGAATTTTTAATTTGACACATCACCCTGAAATATAGAAATTATACTTTGCTAATTTCCTGTTTTATATGAAAACTCAGGTACAAGTCAGACATAACACTTAACACATATCTGTTTTTTCCAAAGGAGATAACTGCAGTGCCAAGAGGATAATGACCTGGTTTGAAGTTACTCAGTTTTAATAGTTGGTGGAATAAGGCAGGAGAGTGGAAACAGGATGAATTTGAAGGATTATGGTTAACAGTGAACTATATATTGCGAATTAATGGTGTTAAAGGAGGGAGACTTTACAGGTGTTGTCTAAAAATGCCTGAAGTTGATACACAGAAATCCCCACCATTGCCAAACTACAGCAGAGGCTGGTGGGGTCATGCTTCTCCTTTGAAAACCCTCAGATCACACTATCACTTTGTGATTTCTTATGCTTTCAAAGACTTCCTTGGTTGATCATTTTGTTGTCACTAAGACTGTATGAAAATGTCATGGTTGTCAAATGAACAACAAAGAGAGAGATTCCTACAAGACTGAGATGTGCAAAGTGGCAGGCTCTGTAGTTCCAACTGAAGGACTCAGCTCTTAGGACAAAGATAATTTGACATCTGACCTTTTATATACTTGCTGCTGCTTGTCGGTGGCTAAGGTGTAACAGCCACGTACAGACAAGTACATTAGTTAGTTGAAGAGTGAGAGAACAATCATTGCAGACTTCTTCAGGTATGAGGAAGCCAGGCAGAAGGGAGAAAGAAGGGGCAGTGATTCTTTTGAGTAGTCACCATGGTGAATTCATAGTCTTCTAGAAATAAAATACTCAGAAGGATTCTGAGGGTCTTTTGTTTGACCACAAGATCAGTCCCATAATATTGTCTACTTTTTTCTTTTGATCTTACAATATGATTTTCTGAATGACGTTCTTCAAGGAAATTACTACTTTTCTTATCTTCCTTTGTGTAACTCTTTGGCCTGTGAGAGCCATATAAGATTTCCCTCTGCACCTATTTCTTTTCAACGTAATATTGCCTCAAAATCCTTTTTCAACTGGTAATATTTTTCTTATTTTTGTGGAGTCCATTTCTTCCAGCCCCTGCCAGCCTCATCTCCAATTGTTTGTTACTTGCTTGAGATGTACAGAAAGTTAAAGCTGCTAGAATGTGGGCTTTGTGGACCTAACAAACTGGAGCTGTCAGCTGGCGTGGATTCTGGGATGGTTCCAACATCCTGTCTGCTCATTTTCAAAAGAAAACACATTATCAGCAGAGTTGAAGCTGGTCTCCTTAGAAAAATAAACAAATCTCTGACTGCTCTTATAAAACTCACAGAACTTGTCAGAGCATGTTCGATGTTGCTGACAGATCATCAATTAGAGAGTGTGCATGTGTGAAAACAAATGTGCGCAGTGATTGGTGTGTGGCTTTTTGTGGGGTGACAATGGCTCTCACCAGACTAAGAGACAAACTGGAGTCCATTTCTCTCTCAGCTTTGAATCACTGTAGTGCCATATTTCAACAGACAGGGATTAACTTACCGAGATTTACCACTTTTTCCCTTTAACACCTATCTATAGATTCTAGAAAAGTGCCATTATTAAAATCAGTTAATGACATATCTTGGGAGGGCTTTAAGGATTATAATGATTATTTAAGATTTGTTAAATGTAATCAGGACTACAAAATTAATCTCTTTTTGCTCTACTTACCTCACTAATATTACTAATCTGGAATTGATGTCAATGAAATAAGTTGTGCTGGAGAGAGTAGTGTGGGCCATGTGGTTGGTGCTGTGCTGCCTACAGGTGGTGTAACTTGGGCAACTTCTGTAATGATCTTTGCTTTCCACATTAGTGAAGTGGGGATAATAATACCTACCTTGCACGGTATTATTAGGATTAAAAAGGTCCTGGGTTAAAAGAAAGCACACACACACACAAACTTCTTTATTCATTAGTACATAATAGGAATGTAATGGTTTTAACTGTATAAAACAAACAAACCTATCATATACACCATTTAGAAAAAAGCTAGCCACTGGAATTCAAGATTAAAGAGTAGGAATTTGCAGCTTTGTAGCTCAGATGTTTCTTCAGCCATTTCTACATGTTAAATTACTCGATGTATAACAAGGATTCCTCATAATTCCCACATAATATAACCCAGAATTATGGATCTCAGAATGTGATCATAAGGTCATATAAAGAGGTAACACCTATGGTGGGAGATGTTATACTTCCAAACTACTAACAACAATGTAAACAAATGGTACTTCAATACAAATTTATTTGAAAAAGTTACCTCCTTGCTTAACTCATTTTTTATGAGTTAATTTATTTTAGAAAAAGCATTTTTCTTTGAGACAAAGTAAACTTAAATTTATCTCTATTAAAGAGACCTTTCTAATTGCTTAACTTTAAAGTATGGATGGTTTTGAAAGCCATTTTAGAACATATGTATATATACACACATACATATATATAAAATACGTAACATGTATATAACAAATATAGTAAATAAATTACATTATTAGGATCATTTTAACCTGTATATATGCAAAGTATGTGATATTTCTGAGCTTTGACATCTATTTTAATGAGTTCCAACACTATTTTGGAAAGGTAAAAATAGATAACTCTTGTTCTGCAGTATTTGATTAGACCTATCCCACAGTTACTTGAATACATAAATATTTCATTGTGTGATAAACTTCACACAAGGAGCTCCTTTAACACTTTCTATTGAACTTGGTGATACTGGTTCATCAGAGAGCTAATCTATGTAAATGATGGTGTCTTTAAGTAGGAACAATGAGCTTAAAATAGGAATAAAAGTGACCTGACAGATTGCTTAGACTTGAATTGGACACTTTTATGAACTGCTTCTGATTTACACCAATTTCTTTTTCAGGGTGAAATTGTAATTTGAAGCATTTCTGCATTTAAAAGTGTCCAGATTAAAAAAAAAATCATGATGTTATTGGAGATACTAACACATTTCTAAAGAAATAAATCTTGACATCATTGGATTACAGTCCAATTTTCAGGATTTTCATCTACATTCCTGGTTGGTTATGTGGAGTTTGTTTTTGGGTAGATAACAGATAATACAAAGATAATTTTTTTTTTTTTGGATGAGTGTAGATCTGCATCTTACACTGTCATTTTGCATGCCTAATTGCACTTAGTAAAGGCTCTCCTTTGGATCACAAAATAAAAACCAATATTATTTTTTTCCTATTTTATTAAAACCTTTTTGTACTGTCTCTAATTCCATCTTTACATCCAAATCTTGAGTAGTGAGTAGTGTTCAGAATCCAAAGCCCATCATATAGTATAATCTTCAGGAATTGCTTAGCTTCTTCCTGTGCTTCCACTCATATATTTCCAAATGTGCTATGTAAGGGAAAGAGATGAAGAAAGTGAATGCTGAAAAGAAGCTGCCAGTGTCAAGCTGTAGCGTGTATCAAAAGTTTTGACTTTCAGTTCTTCTTAGCCTGCTATGGTTATGATAAAGATTGATGGGGGTCTCTTTTTGTTTGCCATTCATTACCATGTCTACTGCTTGCATTTTAATATCATATATGGTTTTGCATCGGCCCTTTTATATTTTCTCAAAGATAATATGGAAGCACAAATTTTATGTCCAAAGTGATAATATCTGGATCTCCTTCCACATAATGCCTAAAGTTAGAGTTTTCAGCCATCATTGCTTTGGTACCTTTGTCTTGTAAGTTCATTATATCAGGTGAAAAATCATCCCATTTTAGACGATGCAATTTGTAGATTTTTTTCACATGAGTCAGTGTCAAGAAGACAGAGACAAGTGATATAAGAAGTAGGTATCTTGCAAATTCTAACCAGGTTCCCACAAGGTCTTGACAACCTTGACTCAAGCCATCAATGGGAACCTATAATTGGGGAACTTAGTCATCCTTGTGGACAATCAATCTGCTGTCAGTAAGTCTTGGTGGCTAGTTTATAAAATAGCACCAGTGTTGTAGAATAAATAACCAGGCTCAGACATAACCAAATTAACAAACGTTAATTATTATTATTAATATATTTTGAGCTTTCTGGGAGTAATAGTTCCAAACATCTTGTATCTAGCAAAACGTGAGTTACAAAATCCTGTCCTCATCCTCTCTCTAGCAGTTAGTCTGACTTGTAATTCTTCTTAGATTTGCAAGCTGGAGTTCATTTTGCACTTAGAATGCTTGATGAACTAGAAAATATTAATAAAGCTGCTTCTTATTCACCTACTCAACGTCAAAATGTAACAGACTGATTAAAGAGAAAGAAGACATGAATAAAATGACAGAATACACATTAAATTTTAATCACTACAGATTTATCTAAGACATGTAGCTGACATGCTGAAAAGGAATTATATTTAGGTCAGGGAGATGGCAGTGTTGTTTAAGAAGCTGGTTGAATTTATCCAGCTAGTGGTGGGATTGGGGCATGAAGAGTACAGTATTTTTCTTTTTTTTTTTTTTTTTTTTTAACACAAATGTTAAGACTATCTACATCCCAAAAACATCTAGATGATGTTTTTGTTGGTAATGTATTTGGATTAAAAATGTGTGTGAAAAGTAAAGAAATCTTACTGGGGTAAAATCCTATGGTACTCACATAATTTAACTGAGGAAATATCTCTGGGAAGACTGTGCAGGAAGATATACCTGAAATAGCCCTTATCTGTCACAAACAAACGGTAAAATGAATTTTAAATGACAAAGTGTATATTATACAAACCTAGGCTGTTGATTAGTGTGAAATTGTGTATGTTTTTACCATGTCATTTAACTTATGCCTTCAAAGCACCTGACATGTTTGTCAAAAAGAGGCATAAAGTCATTTTAACTGCCTACCTAAAAAGCTTCAAATTCTTTAGCATATATTTAATGGAATCTACAATCTGGGCCCAGTTTGCTTTACCTTTCATGTCTCTTGTTTGTGAATTAGGTAATCCATTTACCTACCAGAGCACCTACTCTTCTCAAACCTACCACTTCAGTTGGGGGAGAGGAAGGTGGAGCAAGGGCATGCTGGAAAAACCTATCCCTGTTTTTTGAATCATCAAAATGTGCATATCACTCAAGTTTCAACTCAAATATTATCTCATTCTCAAATCTTTGTGCTTTCATATCCTTTTATCTTCCAGCAAATGATAGCTTCTTTTTCTCTTCAAGCTTGTGGCAATTTATCTATATCTTTCTTTTGGAACTTATTTTTTCCAGCTTTTATAGTAATTATTAATGCATTTTTATTACTAGACCCTAAAATGATATGCTCCTGAAGACCAAAGGACTGTATCTTTTTATTCTTCTATGCACCATGGGGTCCTTCTCACCATCTTGCTGATTTATTTACATTCTCATTATGTCCTGTGAATGTTCAAGGTACAGTAAAATTTAAGTTGAGAGGGAGAAAAAGGGAGAGAGAAAGAGTAGCACTTAGGCAGAGTCTTATTCTAAAGGATGATGCTCTAGGGAGAGACTATACTTTGTCATTTAACCCAGTAAGTATAATATTGGAGATGAATATGATAGGAACAAAGGATATTTGTGGGAGGTGGTAAAAGAGAAAAAATTAAAAGGGATGTGGCATGAAGTCTTTCTATATTGTGCAATATTTGGATTTTATCCCAACAATGATGGGCATTTGCTAAAGAATTTAGGTCAAACTCTAGTTACGTGAAGATGATTATTAGAAGTCTGATCATTGATATATATAGTAAATCCAGATTAAATGTTGTTAAGTTAAACATGAACACATTAATAGTAATTAATAAAGTTGAATCTACCTAGTAGCAAAAGTTGATAAACAGTTGGGAATAAAGGGAATAATTAAATTTTATGAATTCCAGACAAAGTCTAGTCATTGATTTTTACATGGGAAATATACTGGTAGAGGATTTAGGATGTGTCTAAAGTTCCTGGTTTAGTAAACTAGATAACAACATTAATGGAGAAGGGAATTAGAGCAGTGGGTTTGGGAAGACAAACCATGAGTGAGTTTTAAAACAAATTTAGTGAGTTAGTGAATGAGTGAGTTTGTGTGTGTGTGTGTGTGCATGCATGTGTGATAGAAACTAAAAGTCACTAGAATTAAACAGATTAAGAAATAGTAGAGTTAGGATCCCAAATGGCTAATTCACGTGAATGTTTAAGTGGACTAGCAAGGTAGGAGATGTTTCTATGTGGAGAAGATTATAAACAATGGTAGAAATTATTGGGATGAAGTGTGTAAATTACCTGAAATTAAGCAACATGAAAGCAACATGGAGGAATTCCTAAAAGCAATGAGCCCTCACATATATGTTTCACAATATCTGTCATAGTAGCAAAAGTTACCATAGCTTGGTTAAGAACATATGATCCAGCAATTCCACTGCTAGCTATCTACCCAAATGACACAAAACATTAATTCAAAAGGACACCTGCACCCCTATATTTATTGCAGCACTGTTTACAATAGGGAAACTGTAGAGACAACCCAAATGCCCAAAAATAGATGACTGGATCAAGAAGATATGGTATATATACACAGTGGAATATTACTCAGCAATCAAAAAAGATAAACTCATGCCATTTGCAGCAATATGGATAGAGCTAGAAGGGATCATGCTCAGCAAAATAAGCAGAAAGAAAAAGAAAAATACTAGATGATTTCACTTATAGGAGGAATGTAGAGGATCCAAATAAGGGATCGGGGAAAAAAGTAATTATAATAAAGTGAAAATCAAAATCAACAAGCAACTATAAACCATAGACATTCTGCAGGGGAGTAGGATCAAAACAGGGGTGGGAAGAGCACAAGGGACTATGGTGATGGTACACGGGTTTCTTGGTGGTGGGAAATTCACGGGGACTATAACCAAGATGAGAAAGCATACATTGTACAAAAATGAAGAAGGATGTAAAAAATGTATAAAATAAAAAAAATTAGGTCTCAAAATGCAAATACATTACCTAGGAGAGAAAATGCAACTACCACTTTAGCGTCAAATATGAACTGTGATTTAAAAAAAGCCATAAGGAGAAAAAGAAGGAAACATTCATGGAGCATCTGTTACGTATGTCACTTAAATGGCACAGCTAACTCTGAGGTTTTATTACCATTTAGAGATGAAAAAAATACATTTAAAGTGACTAAATGACTTGCCCCATGTGATACCAGAGGGTCTTAGCTAAGGTAACTCTATCACAGCAGCATGATAGTAACAAGTGTATTGACAAATACCGTTTCCAAGCCACTATCTACCCCATATGCTGCTGTGTTTATATACCACATATTAGTTACTCCTCCTGATATTACGAAGCAATAGGGTTATCCTCATTTAATTACAAGAAAACAAAGACTCAGAGGGGTTGAGTAACATGACTATTATCACACAGCTAATATGAGTCATGAAACACAGATTCTAACCCAGTCCAAGGTCTTAACCATGACCCATATAGCTTCAGTGCTCTACAATTCCTAAAGACCAAGTTGATTTTTTTTTAATCATTCAGTGTATTGGCACCATCTTATTATTTAATACACTGTTAAGAAATCAGGTACTTCGACAATTGAATCTCCGCCAATGTCAGTTCTCATTATGTCCTTTTTGCCCTTCACTCAAGAAAATTCACATCGTATGCAAGTAGGATATAATATCATATAATAGGATACTGTGCTTCAACTGGCAGCTCATCTGAAGCTCATTAGGAATGTCAATTTTAATCAGATGTCTATCTTGCTGCATCCAGTGAGAGAACCACCTTATATACTTTTGTGACTACTCAAGAAAGACACTGTTGAGTTGTAGTTGCTTTAGCCTTGTCATTATGCTCTCTTGTTAGAGTGAAGAATATTCATTCAAAGCCAAATATTTAGGTGTGCTGGTTAAATAACACTGAGCTGTGGATTATCAGTGAAAAGATGTATCCAAGGCAAGCTGTTATACTAGTATAAATGTGAAAATGTGAAATGATGACATTTATAGATTAAATCATGTTAATTATTTGCTAATCTACCCAAAGTGAACTATGTTTAAAAATGGGATGACTGAGCAGGGTCAATTAATTCTATATAGATGGAGTCTGATGTCATTTGTTCTTTTCTCTCAAGATGGAAAACGAATAACACAAGCATTTTCTTCTCCTGTTTGCCATCAGGGCAGTCATGAAAAATGTTTAATAGATGACCAAATTTAGTAGCATCTTAGGCTTAGAATCAGGTATCAAATGTGTTACAAAAAAAAAAGGCAGACAGGAAACTCAGGAATGAACCCAAGAAGCATAGAACAATCTCAGTGCACTCAGAATGTAAATATTACACATATCATTGACAAGCTATGATGCATCTGATCCAATGTGTTCATGCAAAATATTTTCACTTCTGTTGCCAGGGAATGAGGAGAATACTCAGCATTTTTAAGTGCCGTAAAAATCTTAAAAATTAAAGTTTTGCTTAAAAGATAAATATACTGTCATGATCAAATTCTGCCTTTTTACAAGTTACGTTTTATATTGATTTAAATTATATTATGCTAGTAGATACTAAGAAATTTTAAATTGCACCAGGTATATTTGATAACCTCCTAGTTAATACCAAGCAGATTATGTTGGGGGTGCATTTAATTGTTATTTATAGTTTACTATTTAGTTATCTTTTCAATTTATACATCACTGCTGTTTCAACAGTATTCATGATAGTAATTCATTATTTTGCACAGCACAGTGTTTTTTGTTTTTTTTTTTTGTTATGAGGGAGAAATAGCACCTATCAATTTAAATGCATTATGCATGATACAAAATTGGGTTTAAACAAATCTTGAATTCTGAATTATCAACTTTAGACTCCACCTACATTGGTCAGGAAAGACTTCATAGAGAGTAAACACTGTCTCGTTATTTAATTGGTAGTCAGCTGGCTTGTTTACTATTGCTGCTCTAACAAATGACCACAAATTTAGCAGTTTAATACAACATCCATTAATTATCTCAGCTTCCCTAGGTCAAAAGTCAGGTACTGTGTCGCTCAACTGGTTATCTAATTGGTCTCACAGGCCCAAACTCAGGTTTCAGGCAGGCAGCATTTCTTTTTATTGTGTAACACTGGTTTACATCGTTGTTTGTATTTTAGAGGTGTGGAATGTCTTCCTTCAGGAATTGTTACCACATGGCACCCATATGGAAGAATCCCTCCCAAGTTCTTTAAGGTAATTGACAGAATTCAGTTCCAGTGATTGCAGAACTGAGATCCTTATTTCCCTGCTAATTATTGGTGTTGGTTATTCTTGTTTTGTAGAGGTTCCCTCATTCCTTAGCTCGTGGTCTTCTTCATCTGTAAAGCTATCAGTGATAAACCAAATACTTCTCACATTTCAAATTTTCCTGACTCCCCTCTGTCTCATCTGAGTCTCCTTTCTCTTCTGTGACATTTGTCTGATAGACCCTCCTGCCTTTTATGCATCTAAAGTTTCATGTGATTATTTGAATCCAACCAGATAATTTAGATTAATATCTCTATTTTTATGCTTAACTGATTAGCACCCTCAATTCCATCTGCAAATTTTCTTCACTGCAACATACAAATTAGTAGTTGATTGCATAAGCAGGGGACTGGAGAATCATAAGGTAACATTTTATTAATTCTAGCTAAGAGATTAGCTATTTTAGTTTCAATAGGGCAACAGAGGGAAATTATAAGAAAATCTTAAAAAATAATCCAATTGTTTGGGTAAAACATAATTTTATATTCTTTTATAATGAAGGAACTGGGAAAATATCACTGCGAGAATTTAGTATATGCCTCTCCTTCCTTCCTACCACCCACCTGATACTAAAATTAATAACACATCTGGTGGTATACAAAAATTTACATTACCTATTGTCTGTTTCCCTGTGCCTAGTTAATGGCACAAGTCATTTAGAAGAATTACACATTTAATCGT
Organism: Talpa occidentalis; assembly: GCF_014898055.3. Taxonomy (NCBI): domain Eukaryota; kingdom Metazoa; phylum Chordata; class Mammalia; order Eulipotyphla; family Talpidae; genus Talpa; species Talpa occidentalis. The sequence continues at coordinate 101,139,162 of NW_023605194.1, read as the reverse complement.
GTGATTTCATCACACTAAAATGGTAGGTTAAAGTGGTCTCCAAATATTGAAACTTATTACTGTGTATTATTTTACATATAACTAAATAAAAATTTAAAAATCTGTAGAAAGGAAAGGAAAAGGCAAAGACAAAAATCTTAGCTGATGCACAGATGCATGGTGAACTTTGATCTTTCCAGTAAGGATCACTGTTCTGCTAGACCCAGTGTTTGCATTAGTAAGGCAGCAGCCTACTAATGTTTTCATAGCTTGATAATGCCCTACTCCATAGCTCCTTGGACTTTTTTGAGTCTTTTTTCATTTGGGGAAAAAAATTCTCTCTTAGGTATGTTCCATAGGATGGAACAATGTATGTTTCTTAAAGGGGTGCTTCAGTTGTAGATGATTATGCATACTCTGCAGAAGTCCTCTTTCCCCCTTCTGAATGCTCACAGCTGGTATTCTGCACTTCTCTTATATTATCACTTATGGCAGTGACTGTCACTTGCTTTCCTGTTGCTGTTTTAATCTTGGTTGCTATCACTGCTTCCTGACATGTCTGCCACATGCTGTTATTATTTTTCTTCTCTTCTCTACAGCCCTCTTGTTACTATTTTTCCCATTGTAACAACCATCTTTTCTTTCCCTCCAAAGTTGCTGAGTGTAAAGGTTATACTTACTGTCTCTATGTCTTGTTCACTCAACACAACTCAGTAATTGAAATCTACCCCTACTCCAACAATGTATCCTCCTCAAGGATGCCAATGTCATTAATTTCCAAAGATGGTAGATATTTTTCCATCATATATCACAGATCGTGTCACTCTGCCACATAATGGAATCATATTCCATCCTTTAAATGTTGGTATTCCTTTGTATCCTCTCTTATTATTTTACTTTCACTTTCCATAATTCTCCCCCCACCCCACCCCATGGCAGAGGATACCATGGATTCTTAGTTTTGCCATCCTTGATTGCTGTCAAATTGGTATTTCCATATCAAAATGTCTCCTCGTACCAAAAAACTCCATTTCTCTGCAGCATAACCTTCTATCATGGGTTCGTTTCTCCAGACAGAGAACAGAGTTAGGTGTGTAAAATAATTATTAAGCATCAACAGCCATCAAAGGAAGAGAGAAAAACAACACTTGGGTAGAGAGAATTGTTGGAGGCCTGACGACATCTCAGGTGATGCTATGGGATGCCTCAGTGCACTTACTGTCCCTCAGAGGTGTCCTACTGGCTCAGAGTGGACAGGGGCTGAGTAACACCTTGCTCAGTCATGGCTGTAAGTCTCACAGGGGAGGGTGGGATCCTGGATGCCTCTGCAGTGCGGTAGTCCCTGGAGGAACTCATGGCTGAAGGCTATGTGGTAGGCAGCATTCGCTTCAGCTGAGCAGCAAGGCTTCCCTTGAAGGGAGATCTGAGTAGCACATCACCATGTCAACCACCTCTCTCCGGAGTGTTTTCTGATTAATTCAGATTCACATACTCCTGATGTTACTGAGGAGCTCCTCACTGCCCCTTGGTTGAAATTAATTTAAATTTGAAATTAAATTTGAAATTGAAATTAATTTACAAATTTAACGAAAATTTATTGCATGTCTAACAAATACCAAGCCCTGTTCTAGACACAGGGATTTAGAAGTTCACAAAACAAAGTTTTTGTTCCAAAGGGGTTTGCATTTTAAACAAATAGCCAAACACACAATGTTTCAGGAGGTGATAACCTCCTTTTCCTTAACTTCATTCAGTGGATAAGCTTGACCTCTTCTGGCTTTTCTTTCCACAACAGAGATTTGCTTTTTCTTCCTTTGTGGCAGAGCACTATGGAGCAGTCAGAGTGGATAGGGTTGTCTATAACACAGAGCTAAACTAAACTGCCTTTGAAGTGGGGAGACCAGAACAAAGGATCCAATCTTGGTTTTATCAGCAACAAAGTTGACATTTTGAAATTTATTTGTTTGTCCCTCATTTTAATTCTCAAGGTTATCTGTACATGGGAGGACAAGCAGCAGGTATTATATTTTAAACTCTTCTAAATTCTGTCACACTAAATGCCAGGTAGGGAAAATTGCTGTGAAAAGTAGTATGAGCAGGGTAGAAAGGTAGAGGTCAGTGAGAATAGGTGTGGCTACTTTGTGTAGGATTATCAGGAGATGTATCTCAGAAAAGGTGACATTTTGAGCAGAAAACCTGAATTTATTGGCTCCCGGCAGCCTATACTCTGACCCTAAACATTAGCTTAGCTTTCTTGATTTTTCGGATTTGGTTTTCAAAAGGCTGGTTTGGTTTTCACCCTTAGCTATTTACTCAACAATTACAAAAATTGCTGCAAGCTTTGGTAGGTTGACTAAAGATAGGTAGGTGTTCATGTAGAGGTTCTATCACATAGCTTTATAACTTTTGTTTATCTTTGTGTCCCCCTCACTACTTCTACTCTACTTCAAATTCCTCTCCCTTGATAAAGAGCAGGATCTTTCCTCACCTAAAACTATAAGGTAACAGATTGCTAGCCCTTAAAACTGGGTGATGGGGCAAAGTTTACGTTTTGTTACTCTCAATTACAAAATTATTGCATTTTCACCCTCATAATAAAATACTTCACCTATGGATAATTCTAGAAATTTAAGCAATACTGTTTAGGCAATACTGCCTAATATGGCAAATACTGTTAATTTCACAGCCAAAAAAACAAAAACCATAAATACACACCTATGTATATACACATGTACACTCACAAATTAGCCTCTAGCTTGACTAATGATTGATCAGTCTCTTTGTCTATACCCAACTCAGACCCAGGAACATCTTTTGCATTTTAGAATCTCTCAAGTAAATATGAAATACTAATTGAAATAATGGTTATTGAACATTTGTAATTATATCATAATATCTGTGAAATGCTGAAAAGTGTTCTTAGAAGCAATGTCTTTGTCTTCCTTTACAAACATATCACTGTGACGGGTTGTATGTACACACCTATATTATAAATCACAGTTGATTCACATTTCTTTTTAAGCCCTAAAAACAGGATTTATAAGACCAGGCAGACGTTTTCTCTTTGAGGACTGAATTTTCTTTTCAACATTTTTGAATGAGTGTAATATGTCTTCAACCAATTTGAATCCATTCTGGCCTATGTCAGATTAGATGATATTTTTCCTTAGTGCTGGTGTCAGTTGATATACAGATAGCAGAGCACACTGTTGCAAGTTCATTTTTCCCCTTGACTTCCTCCAAAGTTGCTTCAGTGTTTGTTGAATAAAAACTACTTTTAATTCAAAATTCATGAATTAAAACTGTAAAGAAAAATTTAACTTCTAAAGCCACATCTATCAAAATGGGATGAGACAAATTTCTTTAGCTTTCAGGGTGCTCAAAATTTGAGATATAAGAAATACAGCAGTAAGTAGAGGTGTACCTACCAAATGTTCTCTAAAGCATTTTATGATGCTGTATGGTACAGAATCTAGGAATGTGGAAAGGAGATGGAATTAGAGTCCTTGTTGATTTCGGTACAATTTGTCTAGCAGCTTGATTATTCCACTTCTCACATTTGCTTAATACACATTTGTGTATTATGCAGTTTAGCACTTAACTGGTTCTTTATTTTCCTCATTTAGGTGATAAGCTTCTAGAGGGCAGGGGTTATAGCTAAAGGTTTTTTTTTTTTTTTTTTTTACATAGAGATCAATTATTAAGAGATGCTTGAAATTCTTAGTTAATTGATCTTTCTTTTTTTCAAAAAGTTAATAGTTTTTCATCCTCTCAATGGATTAATTGAAATACATTTGGCAGTAAATATGCATGAGACTCTGATCCAAGAAAGAAAGCTTGGGAAGCCAATGGTGAGCCATTCATTGTGATAGAGTGCAGAATCCGTTTCTTGTAGTAGCTAACAAGTTCTGATACAGTATATACTAAATGGGTGACAAGCAGACCAAATGATAAATGGGGTCATTTAACTATTACATGGGAAACTTTGATTAGGAACATATCACCTAGATCCTTTCATTGCTCTGTCCACCCCAGGAAATTGTTGAAAACCTTGTCAGGTAAGGGCCTTTGGTGAGGAATGGCTAGTTACATATTTGGTGTAATAATGAGCCCCTTGTGATTTGTTGCTTTCTGAGTAGTCTTATTAAGCTTCGACTTTCTTTGTCAGGCTGTTTTAAGTGTCTGCCAACTCTGGCTGACATTCCAAAACAGGGTTTAAACCAATTGAATGTTCAGAAATATTGCTATCAAGAGACATAACTGAGGGCTGAATACCATGACCTATATTTGTATAGGATTTTTACAGGGTTGGCAACCTGTCAGTTTTATTTTATGGTTAACTACCATGAAGTGCTGTAGGAGGAAAGTTTCATTTTCTCCTCCATGGTAAGGCTAAGCCAGTAATACCACACATACAAATCCCATAAGTCATCTCTTTCTCTTAGTATTTGGATATCTATATCTATATATATCTACATATATATATATATATATATATATATATATACACACACACACACACACACACATAACTTTTTAAGGTAAATTAAACATCAATATACTCAAAGGTAAAGAATCTGTTTTATAGGAACATTAATAAGTGTGGTAGTGAAAGAATTTAAACATTTTTTGTAGGGGAACTATTTATACCATTTTGTTTGTTTAGGCAGGATCAATTTCAATTTGTTATAATTTTAATACCTGAGATGTCAGAATAAAACTTACATCAGAAATCAGAGCTGCAGTCTAACAGATAATGCCTTGCCTCTTTTAGTTTAATCTAAATTTTGTTCACTTGAAAATATAATGGCCATCTCTTTCATTTCTCTCTTTTTTTTAAAAAAAGAAAAAACATATATCAAAGCATTAATTAGTTTTATTTGGTAACACGTTTAAGATATCATTTGATCAAAATCTGTTGTCTGTATATTAATTTTAGAATTAAAGTTGCCAAATGTAAAAGGAGAGTACATGAATTTTATTTCAATAAAATAATTCAACTTTCAAGTTAAGGAAAAGCTATCTCAAAACAATGAATCCAAAACTCTGGGTAAATACTCAACATATAGATCATCCATTCATTTTGTTCTCAATTTTTTTTTTAAAGATTTTTTAAATTTATTTATACAAGCAAGTCAGAAGCATGGGAGGGTGAGAGGATTCACCAGAGCCAGAGTGGGGAACAGAACAGGCAGACTGACGAAATACACTGCTGAGGGGAGCAGCAGGCACGGCAGGAGAGGTCTGTCGCGCCATGTGGGACCCTCTCCGGGGGCCGGGGATCGAACCAGCGCTGCAGAGACTGCGGGCAGCTTCGCAGCCCAGCGCTCAACCCCTGCACCACCAGGGGAGGCCCATTCTCAAATGTTTTTTGACCCAGTTTTTGGGAATACAAAGTAAAATAAGGCAAGATCTCTGCTCTCAGGTAGCTCATAGCATTAGGTCTAAGAGCTGATATCGATATATGCTCCCAGATAGACAGGATTAACATTGGCACAAAAGGCAAGCACACTTTATAGAAAAACTGATGACTGAAAAGGAAGAAAACTGAACAATTTTGATGGGTATTAGTACTATTCAGTCTAAAAATTATAATTATTAAAAAGAAAATTATGATTATCTTGAGTTAAGTAATAAGCAAATAAAACTTTGAAATGAGGAGTAGGGGGCTATAAGCCTAAATGCAGTCTATCACATAAATCATCTCTGGTTTCTGAAATTAGTTGACTCATTCCAGAAAGTAAAGTTATATATTAGAGAAAAGTAATGTAAAATGCAAGAAAATTTTGAAACAATTCTCTCCCTTTATTTCTTTCCCTTTTTTTCACTTAAGTAACATTGGTTTATAACACTGCATACACTTCACAGTACAGCTTCACACCTCAACAATTGTGTGTACCACTCCACAGCCACCACCAAAGGTCTAGTTACTTTTATTTCCTTCTTGATTCAATTTTATGATATTTTAAGTCTAGGGTGATGTCATGCAATGTATACCTTAGTATATAATATTTGTATTTACACTCATTATATACACACATATATATGCATATGTCTGTCTCTCTTTGACTATCATCATTCTCTCTCTATCTATCTATCTATCTATCTATCTATCTATCTATCTATCTATCTATCTATGTAGCTGTATCAAGCACATATTATCTTTTCACCAACTCACAACATGCTAGAAAGGCATACTGTCATAATTATTCACGATTCTTTTCTAGAACATTTTTTATAGTCCAATGGCTATTCTCTTTAAAGTTCTGAACAAAGCAAACATGAGAAATTTTGTAATTATTAGTAAAAGTTTGGCTGTAAATCATATTTTCCTAAATATTCACAGAAGAATTGCATACATTGATTTTTTTTACTCAGTTACATGGATAATTGGCATAATTAATAAACATTTATCTGCTAATTACAAGATCAATTTATAGGTTCCAATCCTCATATGAACTCTAAGCCTGTTATCAATATATTATGTTGGCTATTAAAATAATTAGAAATTATTAGACTAACTACCACCATAAACTTGTCTCTCACCTTGTTCTTCTTCTTTATACACCCCATCTTCATGAGAGATAAAACAAAGCCCTAGCTCCTAAGTTCACATATTTTCTATTGAAATTATTTGTTTACTCCATTACTTTCTATATTAAATTGTTTAACAATTCTTACTGAATTCAGCCTTGAATCATTACCCTAAATACATCTCTTCACTCATCACAATCATGCTTCAGAATTTAACTTGTTTGGATTATTGAAAAATTCTCTTAGCTACTTTCTCCATTTCATCCAATACTCTATAATTGCTATTACAAAAAATTCAAAGGTGCCCACGACATTGCCCATCCTTAAATTTTATCCTATGGATAATCAAAAATCAAAGATTTTTAACGTCTCACAAACCATGTTGAAGAGGTCAGTCCTGACCTGGCAGGCCTCCCAGGTGAAGATGCCCTCCTTGTACATTGGATGTCATGCAGTTGAAGACTCAGAGCCCCTGGCTGGCCCAGTTCTCACACTATTTGCACTTTTGTCCCAGCTGCCTACATTTGGACCTCTCCTTGTTGGGTGACTGTTGAGACATTTTCCCCACTCTGACTTAATGCTCAGCTCCTAGCCTTTCCATTTCGCTTTCCCCTCCTATCTTTGGGCCCACAGAACTACAGGAGTCTCTTGTTTAGGGCTCCCACAACCGCAAAACAACCCTGCTTCTCTGCTGACCCATCTGACATATGAGGGATGTGTGAATCTGTAGGGAAAAACAGAAGAGGGGAGAGAAGAGATGGTGCTTTCCTCTTATTCTATCACATTAAGTGATTAAAGGCTTCCCTAACACTTTAATTTTAAAATTGGTTTTAATTGTTAATTGGTTGTCATGACACCTGACAACTCTAGTTTCTCCCACTCACCTGGTCTTTCTAGATAGGAGAGCAGATTAAACATAATGACAATCTGAAAAAGCAAAAAATTCTGGACAACCCATGTGACACCATTTGCAGTTACTAGAGGAATCCATGGGACATTGTGGCAGGACACTTGTGGATTGTTTGTAAGACAAACAAAATGTTCTGTGGAAAATTTCCCAGTGGGTCTTGGGAAACACTGTCAGAGACCATAGAACGTTTTTGGAAGATGCTAGCAAATTATATAAAATTGAGGTTATTTATCTGTATAATTCATAGACTAGACCATGACATAAATACTATGGTTCCAATGGTGGAAACCTCTTTATGGCCACCATTAGTTGATGTTGTTGTAGCCATATTAACTAATTTTCTATAGAAAATAGTGTTAGAAGTAGGAAGAGCCTAAGATAGCATCTTGTACAACTCTTTAAGTGATGAAGAAAATTTGACCCCTAAATTAAGTAACTGCCCCCATAACTCACTACTGATTGTTGACAGCATTTGTAATACTTGTTAAGCATTATACTTACTTGAATTATGCAACAATTGATGCTTTGCTGTAAACAGGGAAGAACCAATTTTCCTATATTTATCTTGCCTCTTATTTTAGTCCTATCAGAGAAACTAAATTTATGTTTCTTAATAATCCCTACATAATATTTAACACATTGATAGTTTATTTTCTTTCCTTTTTCTTTTATCTAATAATATGTTGTGGTAGCATTGCTTTATCAATTTTGAATCCATGAAACAGAACTTTAATTAACCAGTGGTGATCTATGGTTCAGATTATTTTACCAGCTTGTCCTAAACCTCACACATGCCTGAAAATATTCTTCTCTCTCATAGTGTATTTTAAAGTTACAATAATTGTATTTGAGTAAGACTAAAGAAAATGAGACAACTTTTTTTTTTCTTGGTGAGTTGTCCTTGTAAATTGTTGCTTCAAAATGTATATTCATTTCTAACTGGTTTGCATCTTGATATTCTTTATTCAAATTTAATGAATTTGTTGAAATATTACTTAAACTACCATAACATCTTAAACAACCATTTTTAAAGGTGTGTCTTTTGGTAAGGTTTTAATGGTAGCCTTCCAACATCCTATTAATTAAAAAAAGTAAACAAATCTATTCATTCCAGGTAAAAAGTAGTTTTCAAAACAGTTTGCGGACTACCAGCCATTTCCTGTGTGACTCTTGGTCCAGGAGGAACAAATAGAACATTCATTGAAAGAAGGTTTGAGTTATTCAAGTTTCATGTCCAAAGAGCTCTGAGATCTTTGACAGTACATTGACTTTCTCTGTTTTCAATTATCTCATCTATTAAATGGATTTGTTATCATTATAAGGTAAAATTTCAAAATTCAGTGTTATACTAAATTCATTGTTGGTTCTGTCTTTCTCACTGAGGCAGGATAGTGTCCTGTTTAAGTGCCTTGGAGCCATGCTGCCTGAGTTTGTCATTTATGAGCCATTATCTTGGGGAGGTTACTTAAATTCCCTGTGCTGTGTTCCCTCCTCTATAAAACAAGGGTAACAATAGTATCTATCTAATAGGGTTGTCATGAGGATTATGTGAGTCATTACAGGAAAAGCACTTAGAGGAGTACTAGCATGTGGTAATTCCTCTTCCTCTCTTGTAACTACCTGCCTATTACCTATTGCTATAATGACATAGATTTACTGAGAGGCAGCCAATTCACAAGTTTTGTATTATAGCTGGAAATAACTTTGAGAGGGGAAGAAAAAGAATTTCATGGGGAGAGGACTCAATCCATGCATACTTTTTCCCACTGTCAGAAATGGAGTTTCTGCTGAGGATTAAGTACATGATGTGGGTCCTTAAGGAGCCAGCTTTGGTGCTGTAATGAACAATCACAGACATCAATACACCTGAAGAAGGTAATCCTGACCTCTGCTCTACCCACTTCTGATACCCTAAGCTTTCATCCCAGATCTCAAATATTGCCTCTTTTTTCTCCTTTTAGTCAATAGAAACTTCAGAGATAGTTTAGAGCTATCGATTGAGATCATCAATCCATTCATTTCAAAAATGCTGCAAAATTTAAAGATAATTGTAGAATCATGGCCATTATGCATTCAGGTGTTAACACTACCTTTAAATATTTTTGAATATGAAAATATAGGTTCTTCCTCTAAATGAAAGTGGATAACTATAACAACAGCAATAAAAATATTCATTGTTCCTAAGGAAATACCTGTGTCAGATCCTATACTAGGGTATTAAATGTGTCATCTACTCAATGAACAGAACCATCCTTTTTGGTATTATTATCTGCATTTTTCAAATGCTGAAATTGAAGTTTGGATATTTAAGTCACACACCAAGAATACAAAGGTACAACAAAGTCAGTAAGTGGGAGAATCAGTATTCAAAACCCCATTGCTTGGGCTTAAAAGACCATGTTCTCAGCCAATATCCTATAGTGACTTATCTCCCTAAAAAGGATAATGTACCTCACCGCATTTACTACTTCAGACTTAACAGAGAAATGTAAATGCGGACTGGTCACAGCAACTGCTACTCTTTGTACCGGACAAACATAATGTTTCTTACTCATGAAATATGCGCACTAAGAAATAGCTTCCTGGTGCTTGTGAAGTTTAAGGTTTTCACATACTGTGTGTGATTGGTAACCAGAGTATCGAGCAAGCTCAGGGGTGATTGGTCTGATATTCTAAATAAACTGTCCTGGGAGAACAGGTTACCAGGAGCTAGGTGACCCGTTCAAATGAAAGTGGCATTGTTCTTGTCGAAGTGATCATTGATTTTCTCTCAGGTTTCTGTAGGGAGTTGCAAGATAAATTTCTATTTGCTACAAAATGAAAAAAAAAAAGTGTTCTCAGATAGACTTCTGTGTTTTAGAAATACAATCTTGGAAGGGAAAAGAAGTCTAGCAGGGAATAATCAGAGTTTTCTTAAAATTCTTTGTGAGGTTTCTCAAGACAAAATTGTTCTGAAGAAAGGAACTAACCAATTCCATTTTTTTCAGATGTCTTAGAAAAGAAGGATTTGTAAAAGCAACTGAATTAAAAAGAACTCATCATTTTATTTACACATGTGACTATATTCCCATGAAATTTGTTATAGACTTGCATTTATTCATATATCGATAGAAAGCTTTTCAAATTTGATAGGCAAATGAATAGATAGATATTTGAAATCATAGAGAAATACAATTTGTTTTTTCAATAAGGATGAGCTAAACTCTAACCAAAGGGGCATAACTTTATGAGGTGAAGCATTAAGCAGAAAAGTAGTTCATGTTTAAATCCTTTTTCATTGGTTCCTTTTAGCAACTTGAAGGATTAAATGGTAAGTAATGAACATTTGCTTATATAGATTCAAAGTAGTGTCCAGAGGGGTTGCATTAAGCCTACATGTTTCAAATCCTTTAAGGATGTTCTCCATGAAAATCTTAAACATGATGCATGTCCATGTGTGGAAGCCATAGATGAAGGTGATTTTTACGAATGCTGCTTATTTAATTTTCCAACTGAGAATTTATACTGCCTATTGTCACAACTGCCTGAACACCCTCATCATCTTTAGGTCAAAGATGCATTTTTAAAAAGAGCCAAAAGGCTCATTTACAGGACGTAATAGAAAGTAACAGCTGGGAAGACATTGTTAATGTCTACTGGGTAATTAAAATGAGTTCTCAAGATAAGCACTCAAATGAAATACATATTTATCTGAGAAATCACAGTGGCTCCCAAAGAGCTCTTAGGGGCTGTCAGGTAAATAGCAGCGTAAGTAGAAAGAGGATGTAGTACAGTATGTGACAGGTACTGATAATGTTGGTTTCTTTTTCTGTGTCTGATATGCTCCCCTGTGGTACTCATTGTGTTAGTTAGACTTTGCTTCCTCTTCTGTGCACTAACAAGTTCTCCAATCTTTTCTGCAATGATGTATTTGTGTGTCTCTTCACTGTACCCATTTTTTTTTTTCTGATCCATGGTTGCAACTTGCCTTTAGGGTGAAGATATTCATTTAATTCTTTGGCTTTGATTTGCTAAGAGGCCCTGATCCCATTCATCTATTTCTTCATACATCTCCAGTAAGATGTTGAATCACTATTTCAAATTCCAAGGGTACTTTGGGAGTGGGTGTAGCATGGTAACATTCATCTGAAAAGATATGAACCTATCATGTTTGATATTGAATAGCAATGATATCTCAAGGAAAAAATACATTTAAAAATAATAACAAATCCCTCTAAACTAATTATTGTTTTTTTTAAACTTAGATTTATTCTTGCTCATATAAAGATCCAGGTTTGTATTACTCCTATTCCTACTAATGAGACTGATGATTGCATCATTCACCTTGGTAGAAATTCTTAAAGTTAACTTTGAAACCCTTCTCCTTCACAGTCCCTCACTAATTATAAACTATTCCATTACTAAATAATGAACTGTTACTAATTGTTTCTTGAAAGTATTTGGTGCCTCTATACCTGTATTTTGATGTCTTACATATAATAGATTAGGTCTTTATTACCTTCAATTTGTACTTTTGCTTGAAGTATTTGCATCTAAAATTTCATTTCTGATTGAAGCAAAATATGAGAGCCTTCTTAAATCATGTCACTTCTCTTTGGATAAATTAAAATAAATGAAAACAAAATACAAAAGTTCATGATTTTGAAATTTGAGAGTTGAAATTTGTTTAAAGTTGATTGATGAATAAGCTGAAGTATTTGCTGTGATTTTGCTCTCTGGCTTTTAAAAACCTTTGCATCTTGAAAATTTCTCAAAGTGAATTATGATGCACAATGTGTTTGACACTATAAGATAGGACACACATGTTCATTTAGTGTTTTATGTTTGAATATACTCTTTTTTTATAAAAAATTCCTTTGCAATAATATCTTCAAATACAAGAAACTCAGAATTGCAACAGAGTATGGAGTAGGGAAATTAGTATGGGAGAGAAATTTTCTTTGTGATGAGTAAAATACAAAGTATATAGTTAGAAAATGTAGTGTACATAAGTGTGGGACATTTGTAGTGCATTAAACACATAAGGATACTTAAGTACAAAATAATTTCCTTATTTTCAATGAAAATTATGTGCTTTCAATCAATATTTTCTGATTCCCAAGACCTGCACATCAAAGCAACCAAGTAAAATGAAAGCTAAATAATTGAGGCTCAAATAAATGGAGGCACAAATTCTAAATGAAAATTTGCTAGATTATTTAAGAAGGGCTTGAAAAAGAAATGACTAAGGTCAATTTGTGATCCTTAGTTACTAGACTATTAAAAGGATCAAGTGTGGACATGAGAAAAAATGTTATATGTATAGGCATGTATGTGTATGTGTGTCTCTCTATATATATTTTGGGGGGATAATTGTGCTGAATTGAACCCTATCACATTGGTGGAATAGATCCTGCTTCCCTTTGATTCAAGTTGGATGATGAATGTTTCAAAGAGACATCTGAAGGAGCTTCATATATTTTGAATGAAGTCTGTTGTTGAGCTAAACTGACAAGGATTAAACTGTGGCTTATTAGCTACTCTTGAAAATGAACTGTACTTATTCCCAGAATTTCGGGGGGCAAAGATTATTGATTTCCCACAACCCAGAGTCTATCTTGGAAGAGGGAGTTAGCTTGAACTTATAACAAGAGACTGTCAGAGGAGAAGAGTGAATAGAATAACTTTAGGGAAGCTTCATTTGGTAGAAGAGGGCAAAGAAGTCACAAGTTAATGACGAGAGGAAAGATTTATTTGCTTTAAGAAAATTGCAGTTGATAGGTGCCTAGAGATGCAGAGGAGCAGGGAGAGAAAGGGAGGAGGAGGGAGTGATTTCAAAGTTTCTGGATAAACTAGGGAGGAAGAATTGGACAAGAGTAGGTCCTACAGAAAGCACTAGGAGATTAGACCAATACCACTGGCAAGGGGAGGACTTAAGCAAATTTTATTCCTTACTTAAACCCTTGAGGGGACCAGAAGAGAGTAAAGCTAGTCTCCCCTCTTAAACCAGCTCTTTTCCTCTCAATGGATTCAGATTTAAACTAAGAGAAAAGAGAAGCATGTCTCTGATAATGATTGACACATTCACCAGTACTGAATATTTCTATTACAGAATGATGACTCTTGTGACAAAAAGTGATCAAGAAATTTTTATTGTCAAATTATAGGATGACCCTCAGTTTCCCCATGAGTCTTCCTCTGATCTCTACAGGGACAGTGTGAAAACCGAGTCAAGATTTTTTTCTAAGTTTGACCTTTGGAATTCCAGTTTTCTAAACTGATACAGTCTTTTTAATTGAGGCATAATCAATTTGTAACATTGCATTAGTATCAAGTGTAACATAATGATTCAATATTTGTATGTATTGTGCAATGATTACCATGATAATTCTAGTTAATTAGAAAATAAAAATAAATTTATTTTTCTTGTGATGAGAGCTTTTAAGATTTGATCTTTCAGCAACATTCAAACACACAATACAGTATTAATAATTATAGTTGCCAAGCTGTATATATTACTTCTTTATGACTTATTTTACAAGTGGAAGTTTATAGTACAGTCTTTTTTGACATTCATTGATTCACATTTGTTCCTTGGCAACTAAAGAGAGGGTCAAGAGTCTTAATCCATGGTTGATTGAAACTCATGAATATTCTGTGTAGGTACATAAAATCAAAATTAATAATCATTATCAATATTGAATGTATAGAAGATGCATTGCATTCTTGAATCCTAAATAGACTAACCTATGAATATTTTAGCAGTTGTTTTTAGTTATATTCTTATATCTTGCAAATGATTATGACTCTCGCTGTGTGATTCTCGATGTTTATATATGGCTATACATGCCCACAGCATTAACTCTATAACAAGTACTCAATGAATTGCCCAAACTACTGTCTGGCCTTGTTTAAGCTCCTCTCACCATTGTGGCATATTTCCTCCTTTTCCTGCTGGTCTCTTGCCACTTTTTCCTCCCGACAGTTGCTCCCTGTACTCCTTGTTGTCATCCATTTTCTAAACATGTCCAGCTCAGGAGGACTAAATTGCAGTGAACCGTCAGTGCTGATGGACTGGCTGGCTTCCAGGCTCTTCTTGTTGGTGATCTTGTCGGACCATTACATGCTGATTATGGTTTATTGATGATGCCTGTGAAACCGCTTAAGAGGCCAGATGTAACATCTCTGAGCAGTGGAAGCCTCACAGCTGGTTAGTATGTTGTGTACTCTTCTGCTTTTTACACTACATGATACTGTATCAGTGACACAGTCCCTGATAACCTCCTGAAGGACATGCTGTTCTTAATGGACTTACTTTTCAGCCTCTAGATGCTTCAGCTCATATTGCTGCCTAAGGAGAAACTCACAATAGCTTTGTGCACTCACTGACTTTTTAATTTCTGTAATACAATATTTAAAAAATCATTTCTAATTATAAACAAGATTTTAGGGAGATTTTCATGTTGAAAATTGGTATATGAGTAACTTGAAAGTTGGAATCTTTAAATATTTGGACTGTGGTGAGGATGGTCATATGTGGGTTGTTTGGAGATATGTTCTGTTTATTTGCCTCTGAACATTCTAGAATGATTATAAACTTAAGTATTACAAGTTGACCAAGATACAGAATTAGTTATAAAGATTCATTGAGGTTTTATTTCATTTATGAGATTAAAGCAATGCTAACATTATCTGAAATATCAAGATCTGTTTACATGATTCTGTTATCAAGCTTTTTACTCATAGCCACTTGAGGTTTCTGTAAATGCTAGAAATAATTGTTAAATAAGACTTCAGCTATACAAATAAAGTAACAACTAAATGAGTTTAGTTCTGGAGATGAGTTTAGTTGTATTATTTTAAGATTTACTAAATAGACAGATACTTGTTTAATATTAAGCTTATGTTTAATGTGGCATGCTTATCTTTTATCTTCCTAGCTAGGAACACAACAGCTGCTCCACCGTTACTGAAATCATACATCTTAACTCTAGAGCGACTGATCTCTGTGATTTCTGCAGTGAATGAGCTCTTGACCACTAGATGGGGCTATGGAACCTCTTGCATTATTAACAGAGCTCGGGCAAAATTTGGTTTTCTTGAAGGGAAAACATTTTCCTTGAAAAATTTGGAATCTTTTCTCTCCCATTTTAACCCTTTCTCCTACTAATAATTGAAAAATGCTTCAGATTCTCTGTAATAATGACAAAACAACACTATGGTAATGGCATGGAAGTGTAATCACTATATTATGTCCCAGGAAGGGAATGGATATAGTGCCAAGGTCACCTTATAGTTAATTCAGATTCTCCACTAATAGTAATAGGTTCATCATGGTGACATACTGACAATTCTTCCTTCCTTTCTTTTTCTATTTATTGGCTCAAGACACAACTCATTAACTTCATCTATTTGGCTTATAGACTATAGATTGCTTCTACGACTTAGGAGGCTATGGAAATGTGATTACATTTGGGGTGATACTAACAGTATAAAAAGCACACAATATTTTTTCTTTTCATCTTATCAGTTTCTCATCAAAATTAACTGTAATAATCTACAGGTCCTTGTGACTCTGGAGGAATGAGTCTCAACCATGAACAATAATTAGAAATGCTAATGAAAAACTGAGTATGCTTGCCCTGTTGTGCTACTTAATAATGTTTTTTTTTTTTTTTTAGGGAAAGAAATTTTATTATCTTTAGTTTTAAGCAAAGACATGTTTCAGTTTAATTTAGAAATAAGCATTCCACTATTTTGACTTTCACACTATTTAACCAATAAGAGAGAAAAAAAAATCAATTTTCCAAGTATCTCATCCTATCTAGCAGAGAATATAATAATATGCACAGTTGCCATGCAATAAGAACTTAATAGATTAGTGAGAGATTCAGGAAATCATATTATATTTAATGTTATGGAAGTAGTGCAATTTCATTCACATTATATTACTTATTGCCCAGAGTTTAATTTATGGAATTACCATTTAATTTCAAGTGACAATTATGTTCTAAATATTTAGATGTGGTATTCCATACTTAAGGGAAGTCTGGGAATACTAATATAGTAATTTAAAATTCTACAGGCTATGATGATGTTAACCATCAATTTGAGTATTTAAGTAACAGATTCATAGAATTAAGTCATTTTAATGAACGATTTTTCTTTTGAATCTAAAGTCATATAGAAATTGGTAAATAAGAAGAACGAGCTAATTGTCAGTCACAAAGCTTTGTTGGAGAATATTTGCAAAAGGCAAAATCAGGGGCTTTTTTCCTTGAAAAAGTTAACTGTCTTTGGTGGAACAGGGACATAAAATGGAAGGATGCTTCGCACAGTTCTTTGCTTCTAAAATAAGGCAGACCTGGAAAACCATAGATAAAGAATCACCCATTAATCTCTGCTAGCATTGAAGCCAACCTGATACAAATATAGGAACTAAAATGAGTCAATTTTACTTCTGAGAGTAAATACAGCCTCAATTTCCTCTCAACCTATAAAAGTCTTCTAAGAAATGTGATACCTGGGCTAACAGAAAGGAAACCATTAAAATATATGTTTCATATGCAAAATGAAATTAACATATTCCACTGATTTTATTGGCTGGAGAAATTTATAACAGAAAATTCAGAAAACACAAAACTTACAAATGAGAAATGAAGAATTACCCACAATTTCATCATTCAAAAAACAATTTTTAGAGTTGTAGCAATGTGTTTACTTATGGGATCCTGACTATATTGACCAAACTTCTTTTTTCTATACACCCCACCCCCCACCCCCATAATATATAGAAAGCCTGTTGCAATAGGACTTTGTTGCAACTTTTGTGGCGGGAAGGTGATGAGCTATGAGCTACACCACAGTTGTGGAGCAGGTTTGCAAGGAAAGACTGCTGCTTGAGCAGAAGTTCTTGTGCCATTTATTGAAAGCATGCAGGCCAGTAAAAGCTCATCATGTGACAATGGTATGAGGAATAAGGTCCGAGGGTGAGATTGAATGGGGGACAAAGTTTTACAAGGGACGGAAAAGGGAACATTGTAGTCATACTCAAGAGACATTTGCGTCAGCAAAATACTTGATGTTATCACAGGCAGAGTTATTCTGAGATCACCAAGGAGTTAGTCACATAACCAGGTTAACAGCAGCCTAGGTGTCCCTGGGCCTGCCTTGTGATACGAACTATTGTCGGTAGGTAGTCAAGGCATGCTCTGCTGCGATTTGCAGATAGCAAGTAGGTCACAGTTGCCCATGAGTGGCCAGCTCATAGACAGCTCATAGAAACCCATGAAAGCCCATTTAAAAAAAATATAAAAATTCTATTCTTTAACTTGACCAGATAAAACTTTTGGACTTTTAGCTGATTTCTTAGTCTTAGCTATTATGATCAATGCTACAGTGATTTTTTTTTTTTTTGTAAGTATGTGAATTGATATATGGCTAAAGTGGTCTCTGGATACCATTTTACATATTAAATTACTTATATGAGTTACTTATATGTTTTCAGACATGTGAGGTGTAAATATCTTCTCCCAGAACTTAGGTTGCCTTTTTGATATTGTGGTGTTGCTATGTTCTCTTATGACATCTTATCTGGTAAGTGCTTACAATATCAATATTCCCATTCTTATTACTAGTGATTTTTATTCTGATCACTTGATTAAAATAATGCATTCTCCATAAAGTTATTATTTTTTATAATAGATAATTTTCTTGGTATTTTGAGAGGAGGCACTGAGAGTATATAAATTTAACTTACCAATCTTTCACTCAGTAATTGTAGCATCCATTGCGATTCTTACCTAAAACATTTATTTCTCCGACTTTTACCAAATGATGTTTTTCTAATTATTCTTTATATAAAATATGAATTAACAACACCACTGTCTATTTTGTTGCTCAAATTAACATAAATCTGGCCAGTGGTATAACTTAAAACTGGTTTCTGTGTCACTTTCTACATTTTCCCATAATTTTTTGTGATAATGCCTTTATTTCCCTGTATATCAATATGTTCTAATTTGTATTTTTCTTGCCCTAGTCAACTGAAAATAAGGCATTTCTTTAATAAATCCTGATTCCTGTTAGTGGACATTGGTGATTAGTAACCAAGAAATAATAACTGAGGTGTGCTAACTGACTTGAATCCCACTCAGTTGACTAATCAGTTGGAAAAAAATAATACAGATGTGGTATATTACACATATATGTACACGCATACATACTTATATACACATTGTTTTGGTTTGTTATTCAATGTTTACTAGGTAGATTCAGTCTAAAATATAATACACAGTTTCAAAAGACAAAGGATTCTATATATTTATGAAATCAGTACATTTAGCAAGAAACGACATGGAGATAACAGCTTCATGAATAGCTCATTGGTCTTTTGTAAAGTGAGGGGGAGAGTATACATGTATTTTTTTCTATTACCTTAATTCACATTAATAGTTTAGGTTCATTTCAAAACTTCCGGTTATAACCCACACTCACAAATTCATTCCAATTCTCCTTTCAATATTTATAGTTCCCTTTTCTAAGTGAGAAACCTGACTTGCATTTGCATGTGTTCAATACCTCTGAAATTAATCCACTTAAAAAACACCTTAGGCCTGAGAGTTTTATGCTGAGTCAAATAAATAGGACTAAGAAAGACAAATGCCATATACTTTTACTCATATGTGAAATATAAAGAAAACAAATGGACATATAAAACAAAACAAACTCGTAGACTATCAGAACAAAATAGTTGTTATGAGAAGGGAAGAACAGGGGGTGTGGGCAAATGAGGTAAAATGGGGCAATTGTGTGGAGGAGGATGGAAGAAGCTAGACCTTTAGTGGGGAGCTTAAAGTAATGCACACAGATATAAAATGACAATGCAGTATACCTGAAACCTATATAATGCTACAAAACAGTGCTATTTCAATAACTTTATTTAATACTCTATTTAATTAAAAAAAAGTTCCCTTAGAGCTGCTCCCCCAAACCTCGTTTGGATATCCATTTGCAAGGGTGCCTAACTCCTTGGGATGCCTCAAACAAGTATTGGGAAGGGGAATGACAAAGAGAAGTGAAAGGTCTCTGATGACTTTTTTGACTAAATTATACAAAGAAAGAAAGGGGAAAGTAAAAGAGAAAAGAAAGTCCAAAGTAAGGGCAATCTATGTATTTTAATAGATACATAATTTTGTTGGAGAAAAATCTTTCTGATTTTCTTTGAGTGGTTTTATTTTCATCAAAGTAAGTAAATGTATAACACTAGAGAAAAGAAATATCTTCCCCAAAAAGCAAGATTCAGATCTTTGATTAATAATGAAGACCAGTGTTATGTAAAGTGATCTGAGAATTCATGCAGTTTATTCCCAAATCATTATTTTTCCCTTTACAATTTGATCAGAGCTACGTAAATCTCTAGAGACAGATAGCTGGCATATCTAAGATTATCCTTAATTCATTTTGATGTGGTTAATTTTGTTTAAATGCTAGTCAAGTATTAATGTTAACTATCCAGAATACACACTTGATTTTTTGAATTGTATTCACTCAGGAATATGGGGTTCTTTTACTGAACATCAAAGATATCTAGAGCATTTTTACTTGGTTCCCAGATGAGTCAAATAATGAACATAATGAAATTAAAGTTGTCTTCTCTATTGCTTAATAAGTGATATGAAATAGAATTAAAAACTAATAGCTGAAGTGCCAGTTTGTGACCATTTAGCACAATTGTTTAACAAACTCTTCAATGTCACAGAGAACCTGTGTATACAAAGAAAAAGAAGTTGAAACACAAAACCCAGTGTATATTGCATACTGTTATAAGAATATTGCTCACAGAACTGAGTTTTGTCAAGGAAAGAAAAATATTTTGCATACAAATTAAGTTATTGACATTATGTTAGAAGACTATAAACAATTTGATGTAAACTTGCATATATATTCTAGCTCGATTACTTACAAAGTTTCAGTCACAATTGATCCTATATCTCTTGCACTGTTGTCAGTTTGAAGCTAAGAAGAGTGAATGCTAAGCAGTGGTATTATCATACACTTTTTTGAATTTGACAAAATTTATTTATTCAAATATTTATTGAATGCCTACTATGTGTTAGAATCTATTCTAGTTCCATACAATAAAGTGATAAATAAGACACAGTGATAATTGTTAAATATTCTTTGCCATATGTTTTACATTGGGGTAGAGGCAGATTAAAAGACTGCATATACACAAATGCACACAAAATGTGCTTCAGATAATGCCAAGTTTGTGTAGAAAAATGAAAGCAAATAAGAGAATTAAAGTGCTAGTCTATTAGAAACACTAATTATTGCAAACTAGACATAAAACTTACACATATTAGAAGTGAAAAATATTGAGACATGGTTTAGTACAATGTTCTCTTTTTGCTAATGTTGAATATGAATTCCACAGAGGTTATAACTTGCAAGAAGATAAAAGATTATTTGTGACTGAAATTTTGTAAGTGTTTTGAAGCTTTTTGGTGTTTTTGCTGGTATAATTTTTGTTGCCTCATAGAACGACTGCCACAGACTCTCCATGTTACTTGACTACCCTCAAATGCAGGTGGGACGTCCTCTATGTCCTTTCCATGCTATTTAGAATTTTATTTTCTAAATTTATTTTATCTTTATCAAATTAATACTTTTACATAGTTTAAAAAAACAAGAAAACTATGTAATCACCTAGTTTGATATTTCATAGTTTAATAATAACAGAACAATATAATAAAAGGCAACATTTTTATGCTTTCTATATTCATGTCTCTATCACCATTTTTCAAGTGCCTGATTCCTATTTTTCTGATGTCTCCTCTGGAATATACCTACATATATCTAAAAAATAAGTTTATACTTTTTCTTCACTTTCCAGCTTTTGTACTTAACAGTCTCACTGAAGGGGCACAGTTCTTGCTATGTTATAACAGCAGGAATTACAATGTCTCCTCCAGTTTCCTTAAATTTATTTAGTAGGACCCAGAATTTTCTGAAGTCCTTGTTTTAGACCATTGGGGCTGCTTTAACAAAATACCAGAGATGGGGTGGCTTTATAAACAACATGTATTTCTCAGTTTTGGAGGCTGAGAAGTCAAGACCAAGGCACTGGTAGATTCAGTATCTGGTGAGGAACAGCTTCCTGGCTCATAGATGGCTGTCTTTTTGTGTGTGTGTGTGTGTGTGTATCTTCACAAGTCAGAAGGTGTGAGGAACTGTTTTACAAGGACACTAATTCTACACACCAGAGCTCCATGACCTAATCACACCCCGAACCCCAACCTCCTACTGCTGTGTAGGGTAAGTGAAAAAGCATCAGGCTTTTCTGCCCTCCCGCCATTAGGATTGATGATGGATCATTGTGGACCTGAATGCATGCTTGATGGCGGGCACCTGGCATATGTAGATGGGATTCACTTGGGCTAAGACTGGGCTTATTAGGGTGGCATCATGGG
Source organism: Talpa occidentalis (assembly GCF_014898055.3). Taxonomy (NCBI): domain Eukaryota; kingdom Metazoa; phylum Chordata; class Mammalia; order Eulipotyphla; family Talpidae; genus Talpa; species Talpa occidentalis. Next base: position 101,117,286 of record NW_023605194.1, on the reverse strand, counting down.
GTCACCAGTAGAAGCAAGGGAGCAGAGAAGCAGAGAGAACCAGAGAACGCCAGAGAGCCCAGACAGAGTAAAGACTTGCTGGCAGGCCTCTCAGGCCCCCAGTACCCCTACCTGCCATGTACCCGGTAAATCCCAATAAAAGCTTGTAAAATCCACTGAGGGCTCCAGGACTCTCTCCTCCTTTACTCCATCTGCTCCAGTCACAGAGATCCTGTCCTCGTTGCTATATGCTATTACACTGAGTATTAGAATTTAACACGGACTCTTGAGATCATATTTGGCCTATTACCTCTCCCCCTGGACCTCCCAAATTCATGGCTTTAGCACATGTAAAATACCTTTATTCCATTCCTATTTCACTGAAAGTCTTAGTTTGTTCCACTATCAATTTGATGTCTCATTTAAACCTCCTGTGAATCAGATATGGGTGAGACTTCAAGTATGATTCATCCTGTATTTTTAAAAATTTTGGGCTGGGCAAGATGGCGGCAGAGTGAAGCCGCTGGGCTCACCTCTGCACACTCACAGCTAGATTTCAGCAGAATGAAGCCAAAAACTCCTGAAAGCGAAACAGGCCACTACCGCACACACTGGGAGTAACATCAGGAGGAGAGGGACCCCAGTGAGCAGCAGAATGGGCCCAGCGGGCAGTCAGCGCAGATGGCCAGGTGGGCCAGGTAGCCCGGCAGCCCTACAAGCAGCCGAAGGGAAAGGGCACAGCCCTCGCACAGCAGCCTTCGCAGACTTGGGCGAACTCTGGGTCAGTGTCCAGAAGCAGACCTCTGCAGACTTGGGCGCAGGCAGGTGAGCCCCAGCGAGACCTGAATAAGGCCGACCCTCCACGGCAGGCCTCCGCAGCAACAGCCTCATTGAGCTTCCGGTGCAGCACCTGGAATCAGATCCACAAAGGTAGGCCCCTCGCGCTCCTCTGAAAACTCCGGGGAGTGTGCCAGAAACAGACTTGCCCCCAGAAGGCATTGGCAGGTACCAGCAAGCCCAGGGAGGGGGAGCCTGGAAGCAGCCCTCGCCAAGGCGAGGCTTGGCAGACCCCAGTGGCACTGTGCAGACTGGGAAGCCGACTGGAAAGCCGACCTTCCTTGGTAGCCCCAGCATGCCCCAGGGACCGCCCCAGAAGCAGCTCAGTCCCAGCAGGACCCGCAAGCAATGAAGCAGGTACTACCAAGGGGAGCAGATGTGACAGGTTCCAGCAGAGGCTACTGCAGCGTCTGGTCCCCATGGATTTTTGGCTCTTGGAATAGGGAGACAGCGGAATATTGGTGTAGAGGGGAGATAAACCTCTGTGAGGGAAGAAGGATTTGAGTCTCTCTTGTATACTCCCTGGATTTTCTTACTTGGGTTACCAGTTTAAATAAGTTATCTGCTGGAGTGTCTGGTCTCTGGCGCTGGCTTTTGTCACAGAATGTGTCTTGGTCCTGCTTCTGTTTTCCAAGAACTGGGCTGGTTTTTCTGGTCAGGTGGTCAATTTTATGACCTGGTTCCCATGACAACCTCCTTGCGTTCTTTATCTGTTCAAGCCTCCCTAACTTACCCACTGCTATGAAAAATGAGACTATAGCTTTTCCCCCCATCTTTATTTTCTTCACATACTACTCTTGTCTTCATCCACCTGAGAGTTATAGCATGTTTCAGATTGAATCAGTATTTGGTATACATGGTTGTGATTACAAATATTTAAAACCTAATAACAAGTTTAATAGCTTTTTCTCATCTGAAGGAGCTTTTTTCTGATTGGCCTTTTTTTTTTTTCTTTTTAGAATTGTTTTTGTATTTATCACTGATTAATTTTAAAACATTCTAATTAGCTGTGACTAGTGCTTTAATGTATTCCCCCAATCAGAAAAAAAAAATACCAATTTTATTTTATAGAAAAGACTGTTACATCACTTATTTTCTTGCATCATCTGGCCTACTCTTTTTTTTTTTTTTAAAGCTTATTTTATTTATACAAGAACAAGGGTACAGGCCAGATGCACGGGAGGGTGAGAGGAGTCACCAGAGACAGAGCGGGGAACAGAACAGGCAGACTGGCGAAATACACTGCTGAGGGGAGCAGCGGGCGAGACAGGAGAGGTCTGCTAAGCCATGTGGGTTGCTCCACGGCTGGTGGGGATCGAACCGGCACCGCAGAGGCTGTGGACAGCTTCACAGCGCTGCTCTCAACAGCCTGCGCCACCAGGGAGGCCCTGTCCTGCTCTTTTTGAAACTCCATATCTGTGGGCTGCATCTTCTGGATCCCCAGCAATGGGATTGTTATCTTTCTTCTGCATTGGAATCTTTATATATCAAAGAGTTTGATTTTACCTTTGCTTGGTTTGTTCACTGATTTTGTGAGAGTGAAAGGAAGGTTTAATTGTGAGATCTTGTGGTCTGAGTCCTGTGATGCAGTTGGATGACACTGTACTTCTTAATCTTTGGTATGTTATTCCCTCATTGGCTGGTCACTGTGCCCCAGCCTTCTATTCTGACAGCTTATGTAATTAGTCCTGGGAAATGATTTTATAATTTCTTAGATAATCCTCCCACCCACTGTTCCCAATTTCTCTTCCCTTTCTTTACATTCCTAACTTATTATTTAAACCTCTTTCACAGATACTTAAAAAACTTTTCTCTCCAATTTCCTACTCTTTGTCTTAATTCTTTCTACTATCTGGGATATTTCCTCAACTTTTAAATTCTACAACTTTTATTAAATTTTTATTTATGGTATGAGATATATTTTCAAAGATCTGTGGTTTGTCTTGATGTTAGATGTTTCAGAAATGGTTTTACAAAAGATCTATTCAGGGTAACATCAGTATAGAAATTCAGTAAAACAAATTTAAGTAAATATTCAATCATGAGACATTTAATCATGTATCAGCAAAACAAACCCTATTATAATGTTATAAACATTAATATCATTGGATTCTAAAAATGTTTCCTGAAAAGTTGAAAAATAAGATGGTATTTTGCTTCAGATCTATTTGCAAGCTCTGATCAGATAATTATTTTTATTTTTTAACTTGATTCTTATTAGGGATAATGATCTTTTATTAAAATTGTAGTCTTTATCAAAAATTCTACTTTCTACCCTTCTGTTTCCTTTAACCTCCCACATTTTCTACAGCTTGACCTTGTCACGTAGATCTTGACTGTAAATGATCTTGAACAGCTGAGTTCAAATAGTATAGCTCTCAACATTCCATCTGTTCATTACTCAGCTTATATCTTTTCATTCTTTGATGGAGTATTGTTTAGCAAAATATTGGGTCCAGGTACTCTGAAGTTTAATAAATGTTTATAATGTCTAGCTGAAATACTATTATCATAAAGTAATCAGACATTTTTCTGCAAGCAAAGAGTTGTCTATAAATCAAGTTTTTGGAATTCTAAATTAGGTAATTATAGACAGGTTAAGTGAATATACTTTTTTCATTCTGTAACATGAAATATGATTTTAACAAAATATAATTCTGTGAGTGATGAATATGATAGCACTATAGAAACCTAAGTATAAATGTAGAAAGTGTACACAGAAGAAAGAAAAAAAATCCACAACATAGAAAAATAAGAAAACTGAAAATTTTTAAGTGTTTAATCCTCATTATTGATAACCGATATTCACAAAATGTCCAATTAAGAAAGAATAAAAATGTAGGGAGAATTAAATATAGTTGTTTTGATGGAAGGTAAAACTAGAGCCCATTGTTGCTGTTTCTCCATCAATAATTAAAAAGAAGTTATTTAGATTAGGTGAGGATATTCAATTTACCATTCAACAAAGCTCCATTGTTATTAAATCTTTTGTAGCTTTGTATAAATCTCATCTTATAAACAACCTGAAACCTTGCTGATGTCATGTAATTCAGTTTCAAGACAGAGAGTAAAAAGAATATACTTGGTCGAAATGAAAAAGGTTGTAATAAGAAATCTAATATTTTTTAGAGGAAAACAACTACCACTTAGTATGATCAAGGAGTTCATTTATAATAGTTATTGTCAGAGACAAATAGGAAACTACTATGAAGTACTCAGCTTCTACAAGATATATATACCAATTGCTTTTAAGACTGTATTTGACACTGTTGAGTTCTTTGCTTTTTGGAATTGAAGGGTTTTATTAAATAACAAAAGACTTCTTTATGTGGACTACTTTCTCTAATTTGTGTTATAAATTTCTACAAATGGCAGTCCAAAGTCAAGGCAGTTGACACCATTAATACTATTAGTACCAAACGTGAATAATTTTAAATGTTGTAGCTGATTTTTAGGGTTTAAGTCAAAAACATTGTATAGCTGCTAGTGTTTAGTAAAAATTAAAAATATTATTATTGAGTGTTAAGTTAGTCTTTTGGCATTCTTTTTTTTTTTTTTTTTTTGAAAGATTTATTTATTTATACAAGCTCTGGGTACAGTCAGAAGTGCAGGAGGGTGAGAGAATTCACCAGAGCCAGAGCAGGAAGCAGAACAGGCAGACTGACGAAGTACACTGCTGAGGGGGGCAATGGGTGCAGCAGGAAATGTCTGCGCGCCATGTGGGACCCTGGCCAATGGCCAGGGATTGAACTGCGGTGCAGAGGCTGCGGGCAGCTTCGCAGCCCAGCGCTCAACAGCTGCGCCACCAGGGGAGGCCCAGTCTTTTGGCATTCTTAAATGGTTTCATAACCTTACAAGTAATGGCTTTGTTAATTTTATAAGGAAAGACAAGTACTGGTGGCAAAAACCACGCTGATATTTCCCACAATCATACAAAACCCATCTAGACACTGTAGAAGACTTATGTTTTACCTTATATTTTTTGAGACCAATTAAATCTGAAATAAGTTGATATTATGTTTAAAGTGATGAAAATACAGAAAAAATAATTTTGTGTTTGAAAATATCTGCAGAGCCTACAGATAATTAAGAGCGGATAACAGTGGTTTATGTGTTTGAAAACCCTATATATTGCATTTTCTCATTTTATTTATTTATTTTAAGTATTTATTTTATTTATGCATACAAGAAATGGGGTGTAGGCCAGAGATTCAGAGGGGTGAGAGGATTCACCAGAGACAGAGCGGGAAGTAGAACAGGCAGATCTACTAAAATACACTGCTGAGGGGAGCAGCAGGTGAGATGAGGGTGGTCTGCTGCACCATGTGGATTAGTTCGCTGCTGGGGATCGAATTCATGCTGCAGGCGATAGCTTGATAGCCTGAGACTTAGCCCCTGTGCCACCAGGGATTTTTAAATTTTTTATTAATGCCAGGAGCATTAATAAGGAACTTTGTATTACTGGCTTGTGGTGCATTCTCATTACTATCACTATCCACTCTGTTTTGTTTTTATTTTCTCCTTAATGATCTGCCCTCATTTCCTTTCTCTTCCTTTAGAAGTTCTCACGTTTATGATTTATTAGCTCAGTGTTTGTTTTGTGTATGTGATCTTACAAATTATACAGTAATGTTCTTGTTGTTTCATTGTATTTTAATTCACACAAATGATATTGCTATGTTGTACTTTAATTTACTTGTGGTTTTATTCTATTTATTTTTGAAGATTGATTTTTTATGCATACAAGAGCTGGAGTATAGTCCAGAGGTGTGGGGTGTGTGTGTGTGAGAGGATTCACCAGAGACAGAGTGGGGAGCGGAACAGGCACATTAACTGAAATTCATTGCTGAGGGGAGTAGCGGGCAAGACAGGAGAGGTCTGCTGTACCATGTGGGTAGCTCCCTGGCCGGGGATCAAACTGGTGCTTGCAGTGGCTGCAAATAGCTTCATAGTACTGAAGCTTAACCCCTTGTGCCACCAGGGAGGCTCCTTTTTTTTTTTTTATTTACAAGATTGCTTACAAACTGGCTGCAACAGTTTCCACTTCCATTAGTACATGAAAGTGCCCTACCCTTATAGCCTAGACATGCTTGGTATTATCTGCAATTTTAATTTCTACCAAATTTACTCATGTAAAGAGATAAAGCATTCTTGTAATAATTTGCATTTCTTTGATAACAAGGTGTTTATTCCTACAAAGCAATATCAGCTCCCCATCTGTCATCTGTTATTTGCATTGTTGATTAGAAATCCTTCATTTTGACAAAGTCATAGACACGATTTTTTTTTCTTCATGTGTTTGTGAGCTCAGGAAAGTCTTACCTATCCTGAAGTCACAAACATGCAAAATTCCCTCCTACATTTTCTTTTTAAACTTTATATTTTACCTTTTGTGTTTAAAGCTATAATAGATCTGGAGTTTACATGTTTATGAGTTGAGGAATTTAACTTTATTTCATTCAATAATGATAAGTTTTTACATCATTTACTAGTATAATTTACCTTTCTCTATTGAAGTGTGTGCCATCATAAAAGTCTCAGGTTTACTTATTTATCAGGCTGTTTCTGAGAACTGAATTCTATTTTCTTTGTTTGTTTAACATCATATTATATTTATTATAGTGATCACTGGTATATTTTAAATACCTGGCAGTGTTAATTCAGGCAGGTGTGCATTAATTTTTCAAAGATAACAGTTACTTGTTGAGATATTTTCTTATGTATAAATGTGAGTGACTTTGTTTAGTTTGCTTTTTGAAAATTTTGATAAAATGGCAATTATTTGTGTGTGTGGGTGGCATTGGATTCAGTAAACTAGGATCTAACTGATCTTGTTAGACTTGATTTCTTTTCTTTTCCTTTTGTGTTCTTTTCTTTTCAATTTTGTCTTTAGTCACAGAGTTGACTCTTACCTTCGGCCATATTTGCTAATGTGGGTACAACTTACGAGACTTAGCTGAGAGTTGCTTCTGATGTCCGCCCATTCACCTGCAGAAAACTTCCTTGGAGAAGAAATGGTCCCTTCTTCAAACTGTAAAGCAGGGTGTCATTTTGTCTCAAGTTCTTAAATATATATATTTTTCTAAAATGTGAATAATTGAAAATTATTTCAAATTTATTTCAGAAATTTAATTCTAAATGTACTTTGGTTCTTTAAACCATTTACATGCTTAATAAGCCTTTCTGGAGTGAACACTACTGCATAGATATCATTTGGATGTGTATGATTATATCTGGATTACTTTGCACATACAGAAGTACTAATATTTCAATTAACTGTCAGAATAACTATTATAGTCAATAGAAGATGCTTACATATAAAATTAAGTTTGCTATATAGCTATGATTTTAAATGTTAATATATTTCTAGACCAGGGCTAGATTTGAACTAAAAAGACTTTAGGAAAAACCATGTTGATCTTCCTGCCTCAGTTTTTATTTTTATTTAATTGAGTTAACATTGCATTATAACTTTGTATAAGCTTTATGTGTGTATCACTGAGAATCAACATTGTCTAGGCTACATTAAGTTCACTGCTAAAAGTCAAATTCTAGTCACCTCTTCTTTCCTCCCTTCTGGTAACCACTACTTGGGATTATAGTCTAAAATTTTACTTTTGTTTATTTAGTTAATCTCTGTGTTTCTCCATATGTCACATATGAGTAAAATCATATGTTGTTTGTCTTTCTCTGATTTATTTCACTAAGTATTATTGCCTCTAGGTCCATCCTTCTTGCAAAGTGCAGCATTTCATCTTTGTTTTCAAACCAAAGAGTAGTCCATTGTGTGTATGTACCACATTTTATCCAGTTGTTGGTTGATGGGTACCCTGGTTGGTTCCAGACTTGACTGTTGTAAATAGTGCTGCAATAAATAAGCAGGGGGGTATATATTATCACTTTGAATTAGTGTATTTGTATTTGGGGATAAAGTCCCAGAAATGGAATCCTTTCTAATAAATGTTTCTTGCCTTTTGGATAATTGCCATTCTCACAGGTGTGAAATGATATCTCAATGTTTTAATTTTCATTACTCAAGTAATAAGAGATGATGAACATCTTTTTATGTCTGTTGACCATCTGTATGTCTTCTTTGGAGAGGTGTATTTTCAATTCTTTCATGTAGCTTAATTGTCATGTTTGTTTTTCATTCATGCCTATTCTAATTGTGCTAAAGATAATCTAAGATGAAAATGGCTTTATAATATTTTAAGTCACTGTCATGCTTGATTACTATGGTTATTCCTAGAATGCCATGGGGAAAAAGAAATGTAAAGCATAGTGTAGAAAGGAGAGGGTAGCTCATGCATAGGGAGTCTGTTGGCTTAGGTGATCTGATGTTGCCATTTTGCTCCTAGTTGTTATGATATTCTCATACTTTCATCAATTATCCACTCAAAAAATATTTATTACCTGTCTACAGTGTGCTAGGCATTGCTCTAGATTGTGAATATACACAATAGTAGCAAAATAGTAAAAACAAATCCCTTTATATTCAAAATATGTTCTAGTAAGTAGAGTGAAAAAATGAAAAAAAATGGCTAAACTATAAAATATGTTTGATAGTAATAGTTGCTCTAGAGAATAATGATTTAGGGAGTAGGTACTAATAGAATTGATCAGAGAGACAGTATTGTAATATTAAATAGTATGTATAAGAAGATTTGACTGACGGTAAAATTTCTTTTTTTTAACATTTGAAAAGGGCAAGTTTATTAGGACAAGGAGAAAGAAAAGGAAAGGCAGCTGCATAGTCACAGCAGAGCAGGGGAGCTTGCTGATATTAAAAATTTAAGTCATCTATAGAAGTTAATCATGCTACCTTCTTATTACCTATATTATCTGCCCTCCACCCTTTCTTTATTTTTTTCTCATTATATTTATAATTCTCTAGATGGAAATACTCATTTGCTTTATTACTGAACTCATTAGCATAGACACTCCATGAGGACAGTGTCTTTTTAATGTTTTTTTCCACTATTGTATTCTCAGCTACTAGAAAATGCTTCTCAAAAAATCTGACACAGAAACATAATTAAATGAGAAATTGAGAAAATGCAGAAAGACATTTCAAGCAGAGGGAACAGCAAGTGAAAAGGCAGAGAAATAAGAGTGTGTCTAGTGACTTAAATAAAAACTAAGAAGGATGTAAAAAATAAAAATTAAAATTAAAAAAAAAACAAAAAACTAAGAGATGGGCCTCCACTGATGGCACAGGCGGTTGAGCACTGCGCTGTGAAGCTGTCCGTAGTCTCTGCAGCTACTGTTCAATCCTTGCCGGCCGGTGAAGGTCCCACATGGCGCAGCAGACCTCTCCTGTCTTGTCCGCTGCTCCCCTCAGCAGTGTATTTCATCAGTCTGCCTGTTCTGTTCCCCACTCTGTCTCTGGTGAATCTTCTCACCCTCCTGTGCATCTGGCCTGTACTCCAGTTCTTGTATAAATAAATCTTTAAAAACAAACAAACAAACAAACAAACAAAAAACCTAAGAGACTAGTATAGCTGTAGTGGAGTGAATTTGGGCATCAGTAGTGGGGGATGAAATAGAAAAGTAATGGAGTGGTTGGTGGAGGCTAATATTGAGCTTTAAGCCACTGTGATAACTTGGGTGTTACTTTGAGTGAGGTCATATAGTGAGGTCATAAAGATCTCATTTTCACGAGATCATTCTGACTGACTATTGTGTTGAGATTTGATTCAAGAGTCAAGAATGGAAGCAGAGTGACCAGCTAGGAGTCTACTGCAATAAAAGTCTTCCCAATATTTGCTATTGTCAAATCTCTGTAATGTCACTACCTTCTTATTCAGAGTACAGTTTCTTCTGCTCAGTTCAGAGTGGGAAAAATAAAAAAATGTAAAGTATCATCATAAACAATGCAAACTTTAAAAATTTCAAGAAATGTAAATGTGAATAGAAGGAACACTTAAAATAATAAAAAAAGCTCCTGGCAAAAGAATTTTTCAAACATATATTTTGTATTTAGAAAGAAGTTCCTTAAATTATGTTTGATTAATAGCATCATTTCCAATACTAATACAAGATAAATATATTTTGGACAGCTAAATTTAACACATTTTTTACTCAAATGGTAGCATGTTTTTTACTCAAATTTTTTACTACAGTTAGCACATTTTTTACTCAAATAAAATAACTTAATCTTAAAAGAATTACTTTCAAAAATTTATTTGCCTCTAATATTGGCCAATAATTTGATCCCAATTTGAATGCAATAAATTATAAACAGTCATAGACTTGACTGACTATAATGTGGATCACAAATAACAGTTCTATACTGTGTGAGCAGGGTTAATGAACCTTAATACTATCTGGCAAAAAGTTTAATACAAAGCATTTGATAAACTGTGTGAATCAGAGAGACATTTTTTTCTGTTTACCTAAGCAACCCTCCCCCGACACCCACACCCACACCCACACCCCCCCCCCACACACACACTCTTTTAGACTCTCAATAACTAACAAAAATTCACCTACTCCTGGAGATACTCTGATAAATATTCCTACAGATAGACAATAGGGAACCTTGTAGATCCATCTTGCATTTGTAAGTTGGAAGGAATTTTGATTATGTTTCTGAAATTTCCTTAGTTATTAATATGCTAGAGATTATCATATACAAAGCAACATGCTAGATGCTTTATGTGTATGCTCTCATTTAAGATTCACTAAAATCCTGTGAGTAATGTGCCTTCATAATACTCATTTTAGAGATGAGAAAACAAGGCTAAAGGTTAATTCCCAAGTACATGAAGACTATAAGTGGCCTGGCAGAGATTCAAATTCTGATTCCATAAAGTGGCTATTACCTGCTGTGCAAGACCATAATTTGAAACTACACTGGGTATAATTAGCTATAGATGTTAAAAATAAAGCACGTTTAAACATAAATAAAATAATACTTAATTGCTTATTTATAAAACATGGTTCCTCTAAAAATTAACTCATTTTCAAAGTTCTACCTCTTCTATCAGATAAAATACTAGATAGCTATTTTCTCCCATAGAAGGCATCTGGATTCTACAAAGAATATAATGATGAATGTGCTTGTCTTTTAGATAGTTTGAAATAATATCTGGAACCTATTTATAGAAAAAAATAATGCTTAAACAGAGTCAATCGCTAGCCAATTTATTGTTCCATTATCTATTGCTGTGTAACAATTAATTATAAAACATACAGGAGCCTAAAACAACACTCATTTCTCAGACTGCTTTGGGTTGTCTGCTGTCATCTGGGTGGCTCACACTTATCTTATGTGACTGCAGTGATTTGGAGACTTGTCTAGACTGGTCATTCCAGGTGACTCTCACACAGCAGGCAGTTGGTTAAGTGATGGCTGATGGATATAAACTCAGGTAGAGATGTTTCCTGGAACAATAGGTGGCCTTGCCATATCATTGGATTTTTTCAGAACAGAGAAGCTGAGTTACACTAGGGAGTATTTGTAAACAGTGTTCTGAGAAATGCAGTTGGAAACTGCAAAGGACCCCAGAATATCACTTCTTAGCACTTAGCACTTTTTTTTTATTTTTTGGAAGTTTTTATTTATTTATTTATTTGCTTATTTATTTATTGAAATAGCATTACATTATAACATTATATACATTTCAGTGTGTGTCATTAAAACTCAACACTTGTACATTCCACATTAAGCACGTTACTAAAAACCCAATTCTAACCTTCACCATAAATTTATCCCTTTTCCCTGATTTATTCATTCCTCTTTGCTTTTCCCTTCCGATAACTACTTATAGTCTAAATGTTTATTTTTATTATTTTTTCCTTTATTTTTTATATTTTATTTATTTTTTATATAAGTTTTCATTTTTGCACAATATATGCATTTTCATCTTGGTTATATTCCACATACAATTCCCACTCCCCCTATTTTGACTCTAATCCCTCCCCCACACCCGTAGTGTGTCTCTGGTTTATAGTTGCTTGTTGATTTTGAGTTTTACTATATTATAATTAGGTTAGGCAAGTCAGTCAAGAACAAAGGGAGAGAAAAGAGATTCTTCCTCTTGCTAGAAGACTGTGATATGGGTCTAGACTGAAGAAAGTGATGATAGCTAGAACTGGAAAAGAAATATGACATTTGCAAATCAAATTCCTGTCAGAATACAGCCAATAGTTTGAATTATACTTCAAAATATAGCTTACTTAATGAAGCACTAACACGAAAAGTTTGAAAGCATATTGTGTGACCTTCAAGATTTCTCCTTTTAAAGTGCTGGCCTTTAAGTTTAGAGTAGAAAATAAAACTATCAAGGTTCGTTTACAGCTTTCCTTCCTCCCTTCTAACTTCTCTCCCATCTTTACCCCTTTTTTATTTCCTTTTCCTTCTATCATCCTTTTTCTTTGTCTCTCTTTCTCTCCATTCTTACCCATTCTCTCCTTCCTCCTTCCTTCATTCCTTCCATTTTTGACTGGAGACTATGAGATGATCTCACATTAAAGAACAGCCTGACTTTTTTGGAGCCATGCTAACATAGAGCCATTAGAAACAGTTTATCTTCATTCAGTTGATCAATAGCAATTCTTTTCAGTGGACACATATCTGAATGCCAACAAATCTGTGATAGCCTTATGCTTTGGGAAGTCAGCCAATCAGGAACAGACTAATTTCAATAAGCGTGCCTCTGATGGCATCTAGTCAACAAGTATCTCAACAGAGCAACCAGTTTCCACTTAGTTTGTTGGCTCACTTAAGCTCTTGAAATTTTAACTACTTTTGAGCTTCAGGCTTTTTCAAAACTATGTAAGATCAGCAATCTACCCTGGTCAAAGGAGATTGTATTTGACCAGACTAACTTTCTCTTAATATACTACGTAGTAAATTTTCTTTTTTTTTTTTTGTTTCAGATATTAATGTTTTCCTTTTTTTTTTTTTACAGAATGAACTAAAAGAATATATTAATGTCAATAAATGGTAGTAAATATCATTGTTGAAATAATGCCAAGGATCAGATTGTTAACTAGGACTCAATAGAAATAAAAATCATACCTGATAAAAATCTTACCTTAGCTTTACTAGCAATTCATATACATAATCACAAGGTACAGATGAAGAAGACAGATATCCTTGATTCCATACATATTTCCAGTTTCTGTCTCTTCTCAAAGATATCCTTTGGCTTAGAAAAGAGCCTTTTCTGTCATGAAGATTCATTTTATACTCAGTTATAGTGCACACAGAACATTTTCTGGAACAATTATCTGTAAATTCTAGGTTTGTTTGTAATTTAAAAATCTTAGAAAATGAATACAATATACATAAGTATCATTCTTATTTATCAAATAAAATTGGTGGCATATCCTACAATATCCCAGATATTGGGAGATAATATATTGTAGACATGTGGTTTAGTCCTTTTCTTGAAAATTACTTAAGAAAATATAATTCACATTTAGAATTAAATAGTAAAATTAACATTTTTTTGAGAGTAGATGTGGTTTTGTTTGTTAGTTTTATTTTAGCTCTTATTATTAGGAATAATATGTAGAGATGAATGTTCCAATATAAAAATAAAATGATAGCATAATTGGGCACTGAGAGATCCTCTGTTCCCCTCACAGTATTAAAATCAAATTAGGAATTAGAGCCCATATACATATTATAGTACTAAGTACCTTAAAACTTAACCTAGGTAGCATGACATACGATTAAATATTTCTTTTTGTTCTTTAACATATTACCTGGAAGAAAAGTCTGCTAACCTGACTCCTAACCTTAACCAAGATTTACCATTGCCTGATCTCACAAGGACACCATTGCAGAAATATCTTTAGCCTGATCACAGTTACAGATTTGCTTGAATTATATCTAAAACCTAGCAATTCCACTCCTAGGAAATCTACCCAAAAGATACAAAAACATTACTTCAAAAAGATACCTGCACCCCTCTGTTTATTGCAGCACTATATACAATAGATAAAATATGGAAATAACACAAATGACCCAAAATAGATGACTGGATAAAGAAGCTGTGGTATATATACACAATGGAATACTATTCAGCAATGAAAAAAAGATAAACATGTCATTTGCAGCAACATGGATGGAAGTAGAAGGGATCTTGCTCAGTGAAATAAGCCAGAAGTAAAAGAAAAAAATTGAATGGTTTCACTTACAGCAGGAATATAGGGGAACAAAATAAGGGATCAGGAAAAGAACAACAATAATAATAATAACAAACCAACAAAACTAGCATGTGATCATAAATAAGAGACATTCTGGGAGGGAGATGGAGGAAAATGGATCGAAATGGGACAGACGAGTACAAGAGACTATGGTGATGGTTCACATGTGAACTTGTGATGGAAATTTTACATGAAATACACAATGATGTAAAATATGTAAATTTAAAAAATTGAAAAAAAAACAAAACTAAAAACCAGAGAAGAAAGAAAAATGGATTCTGAAATCACAAATGGCAATGTAGTAGACCATATTCAAAATAGCTGCTAACAGTTTCTTTTCTCAAAAAACATTTTTTTACTTCTCATATAAATAGGTGGATGTGTTAGGTCTACTTCTTATGAGCAGGGATGGAATTTCTGCAACTAGGTCATAGGTAGCCTTATAGTTTTTTCCTAAGTTCCTTGGAACACTTTGGGGAAACTCCCTTGGCAGATAGATGAAGTATTCAGGTAGAATGTTGAAAGTGTCATGTAGATTCTTTTAGTCGTGTATAATAAAATATGGGTGTAGGAAAATGATCCTAAATGGATATATTCAAGACTCAAGCAGAATTTAGAGAAATATGAGGGATTTAAGAAGTGAACGTCAGTTTCAAACATAAAAATATTTATTATCCTGGAAGGATTTCAGCTTAAAGTCATTTTGATCATTACTTATTTCCTATATCCTGGTCAAATTATTTTTCATGATATATCTTTCAATTACAAATTTGCTGTTACTTTAAACTTCTCTGCACTTTTGTTAAGTTAGTTGCAGAAGTCTTCATAATCTCTGACATTGTAGCATTTAAAATTAGAATTGAAAATAGATCTGAAACATAATTGGAAGTATAAAGAGTGTTTATTTGATGTAGGGGCTAACTTGGCAGGTGTGGGTTGTCCAAAGCTTGCACACTTCCACATTTTTTGACCCTTGATTATCTCTTAGGATATACTTCTGGGCCCTTGGAATTTCCTGCTTGATAAGAGTGTCTTTGTTTTCCTGGGTCTTTCACTATACCCGTTAGTTTATGTTAATACGCTTTATGATGGGATTCTTGGGCTGCATGGTATCAATTTGTTCATAGAGGAGCTGAGATTGAGTATTTAAGTTCAGTGAAGGGAGACTTTCCAGCCTTATATGAACAATACCCAATAAAATCTCTTGACACCAAAGCTCTACAGAGATTCTCTGATCAATAATGTCTTATGCATTTTGTCACACAATGTTGCAGGGAGAATTAAGTACTGATAATAAGGTTGCACTGAAAGAGGACATCTGGAAACAATGATTGGGCTCTTGTAGATTCTGTCTTTTATGCCCTTTTGTCTTTGATGATTTTAATCTCTATCCTTTCACAGTAATAAACCATAACCATGAGTAAATTAACTTTTCTGAGTTCTATGAGTTCTTCTGGAGAACCATTTTCTTACGGGTGGTCTTGGAGACCACTGATTGCCTCTAGAGATGGCAAAGAGGTGAGATGGATGAGATGGACTGATACATGTGGAAGGAGTCACAGGTGGTTACATGAAGAAGGAAAAATGCTTACTATTGTCTTGCAGGGTTTACTTACAGGTTTGAATAAATGAATGAACATATATTAACCAGTTAGTCTAAAATGCTGAAACTTAAGAATAGTAAATAACTATTCAAAGTAAAGAAACCAAGATGACATTTCATTTAAATGAAACTGAAATTTAAACCACACAACCAGCATATTGATATTGATGTGAAAATGCTCTTGATAAGGTAAACTTATCATTAGAAATAATTATTTCTAACCAATGGAAAGTCATAACCCTAGCATGCCTATGGCTAGATTTGAAGTCAGATGACCTACATTTGAATAACTTGGTAGTAAAGTGTTGTTTAAAAAGTCACTAAAATTGCCTGGCTTTTTGTTTTCTGATTTGTAGAATAAAACTTAAATAGTTCTACTTATCTCAAAATTGTCATGCGAGTCAAAGTACAATATTAATAAAAGTGCACTGGAAGTTAGAATGTATGATCCCATTAAATGTTTGTCAGTGTCATTATTATGATTTCCCAAATCCTCTTTTCCACTTTAATTATTGAACCACTGCTACCATAATATACTATTAATATTAACTGTCCAACTTAAGACAAAAACACCAAAGACATTGATATAGTTACTTTAGCAAAAACCACACTTAAAAAATAATTTTCAGCTTTTTCTCTCCAAGTGATGTTAGGAAAATTATGTTAATTGGCGAAGCTAATAGTGTTAGCCATATTTTGTGAACAGAATGTATAGTACCATTTTATTTTTGAGGAGAAATATCTTGTACTAGGAAGTAAAATATTATGTTAGTTACAACCAGTGCTGGAAATACCATGAGTAAAATTCTTTGCTTTGATCAAATTAGTCTTTCTTCAGCAGGACAAAATATCCAAAGACAACTAGTCGGGTACATTGTTGTCTTACATGTTTGTGAGGAAAGAATACCAAGTATCACAAAAGAGGAGTTGATCCTTTACCTCTAAGTCACATAGTTGTACATCAGTGTACCTCAATAAAAAAAAATAATAAAAAAAGTATCACAAAGAATTAACTCAACGGGTCACAGAAAATAGGGAGTGTCTGAAAGAAAATAAGTTACCTCATTGCTCCTTACATTTGATGATTTTATGCACTGTTAATTTATTCATTGAGTTCTGGTTGTAACTGCTCCTGTGGAATCAAGACTGCTTTTCTCAAGGAATAGGAAAAATGCCATAGGGTTTTCAAATCAGAATTCATGTTAATAAGTCTAAGAGCATAGGCTTTTTTGCTGAAACAGGAAGATTAACTCTGCATGTATTTCTGTCCCTCACCTTTTTTTTTCTTTGGCATTAACACAAAATGTGTTTTGTTGACTCATGGTGTGCCATATTAGTTAAATTAAACATCAAACATCTGTCTAACTTTAAGATTCCAACATGAGTATGTTGGCAGTCTCAGTAAAACTTGAGCTGTTAAAGGCCCTCAATCAGTCAAAAGGATAGAGCTGCTGTAATGGCAAACTCAGCAAGCAATTACATCAAAGGATTTAAAATCTATTTCAGTAATGCCTTCTGGATAATGACATTGATCTCAGCACTCCCCTTGCAGATTTCCTGGTATTGCAAAGCAGGGTTCTGCATGGTTTCACATTTAGAAAAACACCATTCACCATCTTTTTTTTTTATGTGAACATAGTTCAGTTCTTTTGAATACACCTACACAGCTATTTCTGACATAGCATCTATAAAGCTAACAGACTTTTAGTCACAAAGCCAAAATTCATGCTATGTACATAATTCTTTCTTTGTTCTTTTCTGTCACACCGATTGTGCCAATGTGGTAGAAATAATGAGAAGTCTTTACTATTTTTTACCTTTATACTTTGCCCTTTTATTCTAAAACAAGCACTATAAATAAATAGATCAGTCAATCCATATTTTGCCCTTCCACTTTGTATTTTAATCTTCGCTCAGCTTGCTTACCTTTCTGAGGTGATATGCATAAATGAAATTCTTGCAGATGGGAATGTTTCAAGTTAAAAGAATTTTCATAAACTTCTTTTTTCTCCTCCCTCCAGCCCTCCCTTTCTCCCTTCCTTTTCCTCATTCTTTCCTTTCTCTTTATATTTTGCGGGAGAATATTTTTTTAGGGACTTTCATGAACTTTCTGTAGATACATTTAAGTGGGATTTAATGCCCGCCAGTTCCTTTTTTTCAAGCAGATGCTCTTGTGAAAGAATATTTAGATGTAAATTTATGCTTAAATTTGGCTGTTTTAAAGCTGTTGTCTAGTTAGTCAAAATCCTATTTCACATTCCTGCTTTAAAATAAAAAAAAAAAAAAAAACAAGTAAAAATTCTAAAGGCAATATATTTTTGATGTCATTTAAATAGATAATAACATGAGATATTTTGATGAGTGTATTTAGTCATTCTTGGAATCTAGAACCTACTGTATACTAGAAACTCCAGTGTGTCATGACACAGTAATGAAAAATCTTGTATTGTTCGTTCTCTTTGTATCATCTTATAAACTTGCTAATGTCCTTTCAAACTGAAACAAAACACTTTCTGTTGTCATATTCTATTACTAGCCTGCTCTATCTTTCTTGCTCTGACAGTGACACAATTTGAAAGAGTTCTCAAAATGATGTTTCCATTTCTACCTCCATTTCTTTCCTCTTCCTTTGCTTAGGCTGCTAGGAGAAAGATCATTAAGGTTAATCACCCTTAATGTGTCACCCTTAATCACCTTTTGTCTCCCTATCCCCAAAGGGAAATGAAGTTCACAAGTACCTATTTGAATATAGTGGGGCATTTTAGAAGTATGAGGGCAGTCAAACTTTTATTACTCTGTCATCCAGCATATAATCACCAAGTCACCGTCTTATATAGTCCATTGAAAGGAAGGAGTGCTTGCTTTGAAATGATGAGATTTTACTAGGAAGGAAGGGGAAAGGTAGTGGGACTGAAAGGAAATGTGACCTTGTGGGAACAGCTCTTACTGATGATTCAGTGTAATGTTATTTTTATATTTGAATGTATAGAAAGAAATGAAGTGTTACATGCTTATACTTTACTGTTCCCTAAGTGTCAAAATGAATTCTCCCAATTGAGAAAAACTAGATACTATGTACCCTTGAGCTCTCTAGCTCTAATGATACCTTTGAACTGATCGTCTTGAGACTAATGATTTTTCTAGTTGGAACCTTTAGCAAAGGAAAGTGATGCGTCCCTGACAAAGCTTAGCAATTACCTTGCTTCTAAGCTTTTGTTAAAAATGAATGCCTGACCCATGAAGACCTTATAATTCTTTGGTTGGATAATGCATTTTTGGATGGTCAACAGACTCAATGACTAACAAGGTGGGAAGAGTGAAATGTCAATGGCATCTTCCAGAGCACAGTTGACCTGGCCTCAGCCAGATATCAGCATTACATGAAACAGTGGTAACTGTCCCTTCATGGGGAACTTTATCCCCACTCTGAAGTCTGAAGCTAAGCTGTGGTTTCGGATACACAGAGGTTCTTCTAAATACCTGGGAGATGGTATTTGTTTTCCTAAATACCTGGGAGATGGTATTAATTATGGTTTAGTTAAACTAGAAGCTGATGACATCCTCTGGGATGAGCAGCTTTTTAACAACAGTATCAATTATGTAGAATCATAAGTGGTCATGACCATTCCACTTTGTGGATAGTACTCAAAGTCACTCTCAGAGTTCTGGCTAATGCTTAATAAATCTCATTATATTTTTAACGCTAGTTTTTTTGTCAGCCAGTTGGAAAATTTCAGATCAGTGGACAAAATACATGTATTTGGCATCATGAACTGTGAAAACAAGTAATGATGGCTGATTAAGTATATTGCTCATTTAATTGCCCACAAGGAGGGTATGCTTTCTGATGAAACTGAGTGGTATCAGTTTGCTAATTGAGTCTCTGTCACTCAGATTGTCACCATTGCTGGTTGGATCCATTATGGTACAAGGCATGGCAATACATCAGCAACCATAATAGAATATGTACATAAAAGACTACATGTTTCTGAAGCAGAAGCTACCATGGAATGTCTGCTTGGAACTTCTGCCAAAATTTTACCTGTTTGTTTCATTGAGGGAGGTCATTTGTTATAGGATATTACCCCATTCACTTCTGACAGTTGACTATCTGGATCTTTGTCTCTGCTCTCATCACTGTTCTGAATTTTTAAAGCTTACAGTATTGCCCTTCTTGCCTCATGCAGTTAATGCTGGATCATTGTGGCCCTTGAAACTTATCTGTGTCTTGTTTTCTGATTTCTGCATCATTTTACAATATGACAATGGATAACCAAAATATTCAGTGATCTTTCAATATTCTATGTCATCTGATACCTTTAAATGCTGGAAAAAAATCCTTAATAATTGGCTGAAAAACATTTCTCTACTTCCTTGTTAATAAAGCAGTTTTGTTACTCAAGATGACCACCTTCAAAAAAGAATTATCTCCTCTCAGCCACTTCTTGGGCAATGATCAGGATAAAAGGGTTAGAATTACATTTCTTTGGAAAGCTTGGGAATCCTCCTTGACCATTTCTGAGTATGATACTTCTTTCTTTCCCTAACAGTAATGCCAGACAAAATTGTTTGGTATACCCTTTGAGGGAATACTGGTCAACTGAGGACCTAGTGAATTCAAGCTTGATTCTGTTTCAGCCACCAAGATTTTCTGGTTAGATGACATGGTCATGGA
The DNA here is from genome assembly GCF_014898055.3 of Talpa occidentalis. Classification (NCBI taxonomy): domain Eukaryota; kingdom Metazoa; phylum Chordata; class Mammalia; order Eulipotyphla; family Talpidae; genus Talpa; species Talpa occidentalis. The sequence continues at coordinate 101,097,031 of NW_023605194.1, read as the reverse complement.
TCATATGGGTAATGACCATTTGTTGCATAAATTGTTTGCAATTAATTGTACAATGGAACACATAGATCAAAGTGAGGGACTTAATGGGATTCTGCATGTTTTCTTAGTAAAAATCATCTTTCTTGAACCTGAAATTTAATGAAGGAACTGAATTTGAGCACAAAATAATTGGGAAGAAGCTGAATTTATAGCTACTGGAATAAAATAACTGAATTTCATCACAGTGGCAAGATAATGATGTTGGTGCCTAGGGAAGGAATATCTCAGACCCTTGAAAGTATAGGTGAGGAAAAAACTTTAATTATCTGTCTTCCAGAATCACCCTTGGATCCCTTCTCATGAAGGAAAACACCTTGGTGCAGATTCTCTTCAACTGCTGCAAAACACCATAACTTTAACTTAATGAAAAGTCTGTCATATCCCTCTCACACTGTTCCGCCTATTCTCTTTATCTTGCCAAGGTCTCCTGTAAACAGTAGTTGATAGTGGAGCATCTCTACCTCCCATGCAAACATCCATAACACTTTTTTGTTGTTCTCTTTACCCCCATAGATATCATTCAGCCATTTTTGTAAGCATAAAATAATGCCACAAAATAGAAAAAGTTGAACTGTTGCCTTCTAACAGTCACCCCAAAAATAAGGACTGTAGTCAGTTACTTAACTTACTTAACAGTGAACTCTAGGGCCTCACTGGATCACTACCAACCTGTGTTTAATGGTTGCTATAGTCACTCTTGTAGGGCCCTTACCTACAGTTTCTTTCCAAAGGTAGCATGTGCATCTTGGAGTATACTTGAATGGGAGCCCTGCATTAACTTGCCCTGCCTTCCCCAGAGTACTGTAACCTGCATCTTAGGAGTGGTCATAAGAAATATTCAAGTAATTTAGGAAATGCCTCCAGTTCTCAGATGACCATAGAGAGCTGTTCAAAATAAGACTACCTTTGATTACCCGGAGGAGCTTCCTGTAGACAAAACTGACATGTTCTTTATATATAACCTGTGGGCATTTTGCCCTAAAATGGGATGTTACCAGATCAGCTAGATAGTATGAACATACAAAGCAAAAGGAATGAAATGAATGTATGATTTGGGAAACAGAACAAAGAACACTATTAACAGATAAACCTAAGGTCTAGTTGAAAATAAAGCAACAACCTAAATAATATCTACAAAACTAGTATTTATTACTGGAGTAAAGGAAAATAATATTTCAAAAGCAAAGAAACTTAATAGCTAGAAATTGGGTTTTGGTAAAATCATAAGTAACCCTGGTCAGATGTGGAATTATAAAGTCATTATCTAGAAAATCCTTAAATATATCTTGACCAGAGGTAGGGCTTGTTAAGAAATGCTTGATATTTTGACTATAGATTCTGACTATATGTTTTGGATTCTCCCACACTTTGTGATGACTGGAAATTAGCATGTGCTTTTATTTTATGGATAGGATGTTGGTTCTTTTACTTTGTAGTGTGTGACATAAAAGGGGTTCTATGTGCTAAGGGAAATGTAAATATTGTGATTTACATTGTATATACAAGAACTATTTCTCGGTACAAATAAAGAGAGACTGATTAAGAATGTATAGTTAAGAAAACATCTGCTTTGTTTAATTGTAGAAATAACTTATTAGGTAGAGTAGCTGCACATCTTACTGAAGAGGATTTAGTTGATCTATGCTTAATTTCTATTCTTAGAGTACTACTAGAAGAAAAATCAAGAAACACAGAAATTTTTAGAAGGCCATTTCATTTTAACCTTATGTTGAGATATCTTGTAAATTCAGGGCCACCTAAAAAATAGCCTTTCATCAGAAAGTAAAAGAAATGAATTTTATAGTCATGTTAAAATAACTTTTATCCATAGCTTCACCTCAGTGCAGACTGATGTAATGTTTTCAAATATTGATAACAGAAATCAGTTATCAAAAAAGCACAATTTTCCTCCTTTGTCCTTTCATCTCAAAAGTAAGAACAATAGAAATCATCAGCCATACTGTATACACAATTAAGAACTCATAAGAAAAGTATTGATATGAAAAGGTTGTATGGTAGCTAAAATTAAACCTTCTGAAAGTTAGCCTAGTTAATAGAATGCTAACTGCTGACACAGTTTCAATTAGTGTATATTGTAGATTGTATAATGCTATTTCAAGCATAGACTATAAAAAATTAGTGAGCTGAAAATAATGAAATATAATTTGAATTATGGTAACATCCCTATTTCCCATCTAATATTTATACCACATTTGCAATTTTATATTCATCCTCATTACTGTCAAACAGCCGCAGCAAGAACAGAAACTAGCTTCATTGTTTTCCTGTAATATATCTTCCTTGCCAGTTGGAAAAAGAAAGTTCCATTTTGGTAATGAAATTAGAACTCCAGTCCTTTATTGGAGAGAGAAATGTTCTTACTATAAGTTAATAATTCTGTGACTCTCAAAAGAATAGCAGTTGAGTTTCATTCTATCATTTGTCTGAATTTTTCTTATAACCTTAGGGGAATTAGGTATGATACTTTGAAATACCAATAAGAGAAATCTTGCCACAAAAAATCTATTGATGTTGCATTTCCTGTTACTAATGGATCTGGCCAAAATATAATATTTATTCATATATATTCAAATGACTAAAATAAGAATACCTATCAATAATTATTTTTTTATTTCACTGCTCTTTATTATAAAATAGCTCATACACATGACATCAACATAATAGCATAATGAACATTCATTAGCAAACCCAACATCAATGTTTGTCATTATTTTATCATGGTAAATTCATCTCTAAACCTGGATTTTTCTGCAACCAAAATACTTAGGTATGGATATTTAATAAACAATGATTTCTTTTTATTTTTTAAAAGATTTATTTATTTATTTATATAAGCACTGGGTACAGTCAGAAGCATGGGAGGGTGAGAGAATTCACCAGAGACAGAGCGGAGAGCAGAATAGGCAAACTGATGAGGTACACTACTGTGGGGAGCAGCGGGTGGCAGGAGAGGTCGCCATGTGGGACTGTCGCTGGTGGCCGGAGATTGAACCAACGCTGCAGAAGCTGTGGGCAGCTTTGCAACCCAGTGCTCAACCACTGCGCCACCGGAGAGGCCCAATGATTTCTTTTTAAACAATGTCACACTATCATTATTGAGACCCTAAAACTGACCCAGAGACTGAAAGTGAAAGGATGGAAAATATATTTCATGCATATGGAAACCCAAAGAAAGCTGGGCTAGCTATATTTATGTCAATCAAAATAGACTTTAAGAAAAAGACCTCCAAAGTGGACATGGTAGGTTGTTATATAATGATAAAAGAGTCAACATAACGAGAGGATATAGCATTTGTAATATTTACTCACCCAACATAGGAACACCCAAAATATAGAGTGAATATTAATGAACCTAAAGGTAGAAATAGATGGTAATACAATAATTTCAGTGAACTTCAATTCTCCAGTTATATCATAGGATAGACCACCTAGACAGAAAATCAATTGAACTTAACTGACATTTTAAACCAAATGACTTTAATAGATAGTTACAGACTATTTTACTCAAAAGGAGCATATTATATTCTTCTCAAGTTCATAGAAAACATTCTCAGGAATAGTTTATATCTTAACCCACAATATGTCTTAATAAATTTAAGGAGATTACAATCATAGCAAACATCTCTAATCACAAAGATATGAAACTAGAAACCAATTGTAAGAAAAAAATGGAAAATTCACAAATGTGGAGATTAAGAAACATACTACTTTAAAAGCAGTGGCTCAAAGATGAACTCAAAAGAAGAATAAATATTGTTACAAATGAAAATACATGTAAATATTAATGGGATATAACAAAAACAGTTTTAGAGTGCTATTCACAGCAGTGAACACCTACGTTAAAAAATAAGAAAAAATCTTAAATAAACAACCTAACTTTAAATCTCAAAGAACTAAGAAAAAAAGAAACTAAGTCCAAAGTTAATGGAATGTATGAAATAAAAATATCAGAGCAGAAATAAAGTGGAGACTAAAAAGGCAATACAAAAGATCAGTGGTATTAAGGCTGTTTTTGGTTTGCATAACAGCTACACAAATCTTTGGCTAGACTCATCAAGAAAAAAAAGAACTCAAATATAATCAGAAATGAAAGAGGGAACATTACAGCTGATGCCACAGAAATTCAAAGAAACATGAGACAATCATGAACAATTAATTATATGCCAACAAATTAGACAACATAGAAGAAGTGGATAATTTCCCGGAAAAGAAAATCTACCAAGAATGAATCATAAAGAAAGAAAAGCATAAACAAATTCTTTTTTTTTTTTCTAAAGATTTATTTATTTTTATACAAGAGCTGGGGTACAGGCCAGAATTGTGGAGGGTGAGAGGATTCACCAGAGACAGAGCGGGGAACAGAACAGGCAGACTGACAAATACATTCCCCTGCACTGAGGGGAGCAGTGCGCGAGACAGGACGGTCTGCTGTGCCATGTGGGATTCTCGCTGGCAGGCCATGATTGCAACTGTGCTGCAGAGGCTGTGGACAGCTTCACAGTGCAGAGCTCAACTGCCTGTGCCACCAGGGAGGCCCCACAAATTCTTGTATGTAGAAGCAATATAGTGACCATTCATAGCTGAGTGGATATAGTAAATGCGGTATGTGTGTACACACACACACACACATGCACACACACACAGAGGAATATTATGCATCCATAAAGAGGAGACCTGTCATTTTCATTTGCAACAACATGGATGAACATGGAGGACATTAGGATAAGTGAAAGAAGCTAGGCAGAGAATGATTACTACTGCATGGTATCAATGTTTGTGGATTTAAAACAGTAAAATTCAAATGCATAGTACCAGATAGTAGGGAAAGTGGAGATTGGTATTGGGAGAAATAGAGGTTGGTAAAGTGTATAAAGTGTCAGCAAATGATATATATATATATATATATATATATATATATATATATAGTGAAAATTCTAATGTAAAACATGGTGACTATGGTTTGTAACACTGTACTGTGTAATTGAAATTTGTCTAGAGGGTAGAAATTAAAGATCTCTCTAAAAAATTTAAAAAAAAATCATTATGTGAGGTGATGGTGGTGTTAATTAGCTAGATTGGAAAAATCCTTTTACAATGTATACATGTATCAAATCACCATGGCATGAATATTAACTATATCACAATTTTATATGTCAATTTTGCCTCAGAAAACTAAAACTTTTTAAAAGAATAAATTGTTAGGTGGGCTTAAAATGCAAAAACCCAATTATAACTTGTCTGAATGAATCTCACTTTAAAGTAAGACAGGAATATTTAAAACCAAAAGTATAGAAAAATTTATGCCATGTAAAAACTAATTAAAAGAAGTTGTAATGGTTATATTAATATCAGATAAAGTGTATTGCAGAACAGTGTAATCAGTGATAGAATAGGACATTTCATAATGACAGAGGAGTTAATGTATCAAGAGACCATAACAATCTTAAATGTATATACTCATTATAGTAGAGTTATAAAATCCATGAAGCAGATATAAATAGTACTAAAAGAAGTAGACAGCCTCATATTTATTCTGGAAGATTTAAACATTCCCCTTTCTGTAATTGAGGAAATAAATAGAAAGAAAATCAGTAAGTATACAGAGACTTATATAACACTATCAACCAACTTAATCTAATTTCCATTTATAGAACACTTCCTCCAACAACAGAAGAATGAACATCATTTTCTGGTGCTCATGGAGCATTCACCAAAATAAATAAACAATAATCTGAGCCATAAAACAACTCTCAGTAAATTTCAAAGACTTGGTAATACACAGAATATGTTTTCTTACCCAAATCGAATTAAACTGGAAATCAACAAAAACAGACCATTAATACCCCAGGATAAGATATACAGACTTTATGTGGTAGATGAGTGAGTCTTTCAAAGAATTCCAAGCAGTGTTTTGTTATCTGGATTTCTCTGGAAGTAATGAAAATGAAAGATAAGAGAGTCAGTGCTAGATGAATGCTGAGGAGGGACTCCATCCAGTTTAGGTGAAAGATGATGAAACCCCTATGTATGTAAAGAAAGAATTGAGAGGGCCTCCCCTGGTGACACAGTGGTTGAGCACTGGGCTACAAAGCTGCCCACAGCCTCTGCAGCACCGGTTTGATCCCCGGCCACCAGTGAGGGTCCCACATGGCGCGCAGACCTCTCCTGCAGTGCCCACTGCTCCCCTCAGCAGTGTATTTCATCAGTCTGCCTGTTCTGTTCCCTGCTCTGACTCTGGTGAATCCTCTCACCCTCCCGCTTCTGACTGTACCCAGTGCTTGTATAAATAAATAAATAAATAAATAAATAAATAAATAAATAAATCTTTTTTTTTTTTTAAAAAAAAACCAAAACTATGTAAAGAAAAAAAAGAAAGAATTGAGAAATATTCATCAGAAAAATATTAGCAGAACTTTTTGACTAATTCTGGAAAGATGAAGCAGGGAATGGATGGCTCAGTGTCTCCTGCTGGGTGACTGGGTTCAATAATGAATAATGGGAATGTAAGAGGAAAGACATTCTTTTCCTGATGACAGTCCCCTTAGGTAGGCATTAATATATCTCTTAGTAGATGAAATCTGGAACTTAGTTTAAAAATCTTGCTCAAAATGAGGCAATGTGATATGATCACAATAAACAGATTTATTATTATTATTATTATTATTATTATTAAATGAGTCAGTGAGTCAGGATGTGTACCAAATTTAGGAGATTGATATTCCAAGATTAGGTGCAGTCAGGTTGCAGGTAGGACTCAGAACGAGGTGAGGTCTTGTTTGAGAAGAGAATTTAGTGTCTGAAGGTGCTCTGGGGAGGAAGAAAAAGGAAAAGTATTGGGTATTGGACATACAGTCACAGGTGTATAATGCAGTGGTAAAAATGACTCTTGTGAGAGAAAGAAGCCCAGTATTGAGGGCAAAAGTTGGAAATTTGGGAGAAGGCTTGCTACATTGTGTCAGAGAGATCCCTGGTGGCAAAGACAAGAAAGCTGGTAGTGAGAGTAAAATAAAAATAAATGAATCATTACAAGAGTCCAGTAACAAGCAGGGCTCTGAGGCAGAAGTGAATAAGGCCATCAGTAAGTATAGAAAAAATTCACTGAAAATGTGGGGGAGTGACAGGGTAGTCTCTAGTTAGAGATAAAAAACAGTGATGGTGGCTAGAGAATGATAAAGAAATGGCAACTCATTATAAAGGCAGGATATAATGAGGAAAAGGGGAGCCCAGAGATGTAGGGGTAAAAGGGGCTCACTGAGGGAAGAAGTCGCATTTGCATGTTCAGAGAGCTCAGGCAGAGGCAGATCGCTGGACTTTTGTAAAATTCAGTGAGAGGTTGATGGCAAGGAGCAGAGAGCTCAGCAGGGCTGTTAATTGGTGTTTTGGGAGGAAACTATCCAGAGGGAGGGATGAATCAGTTTTCCTAGAAGCCAGAGGGAAGCCAAAGGGAGGTGCTTCCTCTACAGGATCTGCAAATAGCAGGAGATCAGCTTCTGCAGATATTGTGTTGCACAACTCACATCAGAGTTCTTGGCGGAACAGTTGGTTACCTTAATTAGCAAGTTAATCCTCCTGACTATGGGAGACAGGAGGAACAAACTGCTGTTAGGGGCAGAATAGGCACAGAATTATCTGACAGTTCAAGAAGGCATTGGATTCCCTCCTATCCCATCCTTAACCACATTCCTTTTATCCCTTTTTCTGAGTCTTTCACATTATCTTTCTTATGGATTCCCTTCACCCATTTCGACCTCAGGCAACATGGGGACTCTGACATTGTATAGACTGTGCTAGAAAGAGGGAACAAGAAAGATGACAGAGGTTAGTCCCCTTTCAGGAGAGAAATCAGGTCAGTGCAACCTTAGGTTCTTTCTAGAAAGTTTCCAAACTAGGAAACGAAGAGAATGGATTATATGTGGTGAAGGTAGGAATAAAGGATCTTAAAAGGACATGAATAAAATAATCCTTTGGGGGACACTCTGGTGTGTCTGGACTCTGAGAGCCACAAGTATTAGCATTCAGTGTCAAGTGGAGACAGTAAAGCAAGATTCATCTATTCATAGTGTTTTATCTTTTAAAAAGTGCCTCCATGTATATTATTCTATATGTTTCACCTGACAACTTTAGGAGATATGGAGTCCTGTTGTTATCTCAAAGAGAGATCTGAGACCTAGGTGAATTTGATAGCAGGCCCTATATCAGGGCCCAGAGATCTGTCTTCAGAATCAACCAATCATAATTCACTTCCCTCATATCCTGCCTCCCGGTGAGTGGGCAGTGTCTACTGCCCAGCTGCATCCCACTCAGAGAGGATGTTCATAGCAAGGAAACTTAGAAACTTATTGAGATTTGATTTCCTTCTCCTGAATGCCCCTCAGAGGGCTTTATTTTATGATACCTTTGCTCTTCTGAGAGATTATGGACTGAACACCTGAGGAAAAGAGAGATTATGGTTATTGTGTGGGGAAATTTAGGGTTGAATAGGTAGATTTAGGGTTGAATTACCTTTTAATGCTTACTTCTTTGCCTTTGGTTTTCCTATTGACTTTTCAATGACACTGAAGGCAAGAGAAGAATGAAAGTCTGGGACTCAATTTTTACTCTTTTTTCGCTAGGTAAACTGCAGACATTCATTATTCATGAATATGTCTTTCTATACTGAAAATAATAGAGCCTTGTGCTTCTTCTTTTTAATCATTTAAGAAGTGGATAAAAATATCTTCTATTTTGCCTTCTCTATAAATCTCAAAGAAGAGAAGCATGTGACCCATAATTGATTTTTTGTAGTCATTTGTCCTCTGCTGGAGAAGGGCAGAGACTCTCATACATAAAGGTGCATGTGTGCTTCATTAGATAAGACTTTTGCTCTTTAAGGCAGAAGTTTGGGCTCAAGTATCTGATAAGAGGCTTCAGAGGCTCAGTATAGCTCTTCAGATTATCTCTAACATGAATAAGGCTAGTCCCAGAAACATCACAATAGGCACATGTTAAAGGACTTCGTTCATCTATAAATGTACTAAACTCTTAATAATCTAATTTATAACCACCCAATGTTGAGTTCACATCTACAGAAACACTGGGATTTTGTACAAAATGTATGGTGATCTCTGTCATACCAGTACAATCTCTGGACTCCAAGGATAGTTTATGCCTGCCATGGGGTGTTGGGGAAACCACCAACCCATCTTAATTACAGCACCACCTACTTACACAGAGTACATAGAAAGAAGGTGTGAGTAACCACAATGAATACAGTCTGCCCAGAAGGTTCTTTATATTGCTTTGGGGAGTCAGCGGATGAGTAGGCCTGAAACTTGTGTGATTTCTGATGCCTCCTCCCCTGCATACTGAGAGAGTACTGGACATCCAGGGATATCTTTCCTAGCCTTCCTGGCAGGAGACTCCTAGAACATGGATCAGGAAGATGTGGTACATATGCACAATGGAATATTACTCAGCAATAGAAAGGATGAACTCCTTTTAAAAAAAGATTTATTCATTTATTTATACAAGAACTGGGGTACAGGCCAGATTTGCGGGGGGCGTGAGAATATTCACCAGAGACAGAGAGGGGAACAGAACAGGCGGACTGACGAAATACACTGCAGAGGGGAGTAGCAGGCATGACAGGAGAGGTCTGCTGTGCCATGTGGGACCCTCGCTGGCTGGCCGGGATCGAACCAGTGCTGCAGACACTCAGGACAGCTTCACAGAGCTGCACTCAACTGCTTGTGCCACCAGGGGAGGCCCGAAAGGAACTCTTACACTTTGCAATGATGTGGATGGAACTGGAGGAGATCATGCTAAAGTAAAATAAGTCAGAAAGAGAAAGAAATATCAGATGGTTTCACTTATTTGTGGAATACAGTGAAACAAAAAAAGGGTCAGTCAAAACTAACAAATAACAAACCCTAGAAAACTGACTGTGGAACTGACACAGGAGAATGGGGATGGGGTACAATGGATATGATGCAGGAATATGGGTACCTTGGTCGGGGTGTGGTGTGGTGACACACATCGGAGGAGTTGTGATCTTATACTTCTGAATCATACAGTGTTGTAAACCAATGTGTCCTCAACAAAATGAGTTCAAAAAACAAAATAAAATACATTCCTTTTATTTTGCAGAACAAAACAATTCTTGCAAATTCCTACCCCAATTTGCACAACCATTCTGATTCAGATAGTGGGAGAGGCTCTTTCTTTAACATATCTTTTCCTGTTTAACATACTCCTCTTCTTAAGAGAACAGTGTGAAGGAAAGTATTTTCAATTTTATAAAGCAAATTTTCTGTTTTTTGAATTATACGTATGGATACTTCCTCGGTGAAAGATTTCTTGATTTCCGCCATTTACTTTGTAGCTTTTCGCCAAAATCTTTATTGACTCTCAAATGCTTATTATATATTTTCATGCAAAAACTCTTATTTTTTCTAATCAAACGATATCTCATAAAAAATCCAACTAAGGGCCTCCCTGGTGGCGCAGTGGGTTGAGCACAGTGCTCTGAAGCTGTCCGCAGCCTCTGCAGCGCGGGTTCGATTCTCAGCCAGCCAGGGAGAATCCCACATGGCACAGCAGACCTCTAGTGTCTCGGCCGCTGCTCCCTCAGCAGTGCTTCGGTCTGTCTGCCTGTTCTGTCCCCCACTCGGTCTCTGGTGAATCCTGTCATGCTCCTGCGCCTCTGGCCTGTACCCCAGCTATTGTATAAATTAAAAAAAAAATCCAAGTAAGCTACTATATACACACATATGTACATGTATGTACATACATAGATTCCTGTCCATGTATGGATCTATCCATCAAACCATTCACATATGATATTGTGCCTTGTAGCCAAGTTGACTTTTTATAAAATTTAAAATTGGCTCTACTGAGATGTACTTTAATGGAATATTTATTCCTAAATAAATATTCAGGAATATTTATTCTCTTTAGCTGCACAATTTTATGAATTTGAAAAATGAATACTTTGATGTATACTAACATAACAGTAAAGATATAAAATATTTTTTATCACTGCAAAACGTTACTTTCTCTTCAAGTTCCTAAAATAATTTCTAGGATTGATATTTATTTGTCCCTTAAATGATCAGTAGGATTCATTTGTAAAGCCATTTGGGTCTGGAATTTTTGCTTGAAATCTTTTAAGAAAGAATTCCATTTATTTAATAGAAATAAAAATGTTTATCCACTTCCTACTTAGTTTCCTTTGATAGTTGGTGGCTTAATCAATAAATTTTGCATTTCATATATGGTATTAAATATTTCATCACCACATTTTTATAATAATCACTTATCTCTTTAATGTGTGTGGGATCAGTAGTGATTCTTTTTTCATCACTGATGTGTGTGCCTCCTGCCCTTGGTGGCCATCGTATTTGTGCATGTTTATTTGTCAAGTTGAGTGATAGTGCTCTTCAGGTCTTTATGACCTTTTCATTTTTTGTCTGCCTTTTCGGTGTGCTTCTGAGGAAAGCATGTAAAAAAATCTCTAACTATAATTGTAGTTTTCTTATTTCTCTTCTCAGTTTCATCATCCTTGCTTCATGTATTTTGAATCTTTTATAGGAGCATGAACATTTAGAATTTTTGCAATCTTATTGCTGAATGACCCCTTTGCATAATATAAATGTCATTCTTTATCTCTAGTAATTTACTTATTCTGAAGTCTAGTTTATTTCATTATCTTTTCAGTGTTCTCTTGATTAATGTTAGTATGGTATGTTTTTCCCCTTTATTTTTACATTTATATTTATATATTTTTTTATTAGATATGGGGACCTAAGCTTATAGTTACCACCTTTAATAGGATGATATATTTAATAGCCTTAATGATAAACTTGGTTATTTACCCTCCCGTTAATTGGTTTCTGCTTGTCCAGTGTATACAATGCAATACCAACTGCAAATACCTCTGTAATTACCACAAAGTAATGGCAGGTAATGAGAGTGTGGCTGAACTTCAACTACACTGGTCACAATGTTCCCACATTATGCACTTTAGTCCTCATACAGTGTCCTCTTGGAGGGTGAGGGTGCTCTCTGAACTCTTATCCCTCCCTGCTTGTTGACTCCTATTGCTTATTAGCATAGTTAGCCTCTTCAAGGGTTGGGATTTGTCTCCTTTTTTAGCCTCAGGCATACAAAGACCTGTGTCCTTTTAGTTTGAGGACAGAATATCTTAGCACCCCTTCCTGTGCTCCAGCTGTAGAACACATCTAGTTGTTTGGGGTCAGAGGAATTTCTCCCTGAAAGGGATAAGGTTTTTTTCCCTTGGGGTGATAGGTTTTGCTCTTGTTCTACCAATGATTTAAAAGCTTTCATTCATTCTGAGAAACAGGTCCAAATAACTGGGAACTTCACAGAGATCTTGAAAGAAATGTAAATCCTAAATCAAGTCTAATTTGCCTTCATTTTGTCACCCCTCACTCATTCAAATGACCACAATGACTTCTTTAGGGACAGACACCTTATCCAATTGGTAGCACCCACAGAGGCAGTTGTTTGAAAATACCACATTTCAGTGTACTTGAACCTGGCAGGGTGTAGCTTTCAACTTGCTCTCAGTCATCCAGTTACCACCTGAAGCCTGAGAATGAAGCCAACAGGAGAGCCAAATGTGAAACTAAATCCTGATGACATTCACTGAGACCCTGCACCAACATGCCGCCTGGAGTGACACTTGCTCCCAGACATTTTAATTATGAGTCAACACTTTTCCTTATTTTTCACAATGTTGAATATTTTCTATCATTGGCTTCATGGTCTCTGTTAACGCAGCAAAGAAATATTAACTCTTTTGTACATTTATATGTTTTAATAATACCTTCTTTGAAGAGATGTGAAGAATAAATGAGCTCATAAATATAAAAACATAAAATTGTCCCAAAACCCTGAGGACAATAAAAAATACATAATAATTTTCACCTAAAGTGAATCTACACTTAGCCACCATTTACTGGGTGGGGGAGGGGGAGGCGGGGTAGGTGGGGCAATATTGAGTTATCATGGGAGCGCATTCCCTTACTTACTGGGATATTGGCTGTTAAAAAATACTTAGGAAAGTGCCTTTGGTGTTCAGTCCTTTATGATCGCCTCTAGGATGCTCACTGTCCATGCTCCCTAATCCATTAAAAGGCAAATTGCTCCACAGCTTCTATGACATGTATGGACAGTGGCAACTTTTGCTGCAAATATTAGGACTTTGGCACTTTATTTAGCTCTTAGTAAACACATTCACCAAATCATATGTCCCTCTGCCTCCACCAAGTGTAGTGTCACTTTTGGAACCCATTACAACATCCTATTTTTTAAGTACCTGAGGACACTACTACCCTTGGTATATTCCCTTCTTTCAGTCTGTGCTTCCACCTCTCTCTGTCACCAACACTGGCATAAATAGCCATTCCACACAAGAACCTATGTGGGGTTGTATAAATGGTGCTCAGCAAGTTCATTTGAGGCCAAGAAATACAAAAGCCATTAATAATTCCTGAGATCAGAAGCCCAGAACTCTAGACGGGACTCTACTAGAATAGACTCTGACAGGAATGTGAGACAATTAATTGCTTGATAAATTATCCTGGCACAAATGAAAATTATCTGGCACAGAGTAAATTGTACAACAGGAATACCTCACTTAACTATAGTTAACTCAACTTCTTTCTGAAACTGAAGCATCCCCAGGTACCCTAATGTAGCAGGAACATCAGCCTTTCCCCAGGGGCCCACAATAGGAGGAAGAAACAGACCTTGAGTTTAGGTTGAGGGGTGTGAAGCCAGCTGACAAAGAAAAAAGGCAGATCACCAAACTGATGAACAAAGTGGGTTCTGAAAACAAGTTCCTACATGTTTCCATCAAGCATAGCTAGAAGGAAGGAAGGCATTAGAATCGCCTTCAGGGCCTCCCCCGTGGCGCAGCGGTTGAGCGCTGGGTTGTGAAGCTGCCCGCAGCCTCTGCAGTGCTGGTTCGATCCCCAGCTGCTCCCTGGCCACCAGAGGAGGGTCCCACATGGCGCGCAGACCTCTCCTGCTGCCCGCTGCTCCCCTCAGCAGTGTACTTCGGTCCTTCTCCCTGCTCTGCTCCCCGCTCTGGCTCTGGTGAATTCTCTCACCCTCCCGCGCCTCTGACTGTACCCAGTGCTTGTATAAATAAATAAATCAATCTTTAAAAAAAAAAAAAAGAATCGCCTTCACCAAGGAAAGTGTTGCCATGTCTGCTAACATCCCTGAAGCTGATTGGTTCATGTTACTTCATGTTCAGATGCTTGTGAACACTTTGCCCCCAAAATTCTACATTGTTCTTATTAGCTCAAGGAATTGGAGCCTCTTTATTTTGGGGGTTGGGATTTGATGAATTATGGTTCAAATGTTGGGGTATCATCTTTATAGTTTTTTTTCTTCCTTTAGTAAGTCCTCAAAAGCTTGTTTTTATGTGAATTTTTTATTATTTTTTGAGCCATAATGGCCATATAACATTATGTTAGTTTCAGGTATATACTGTATGATTTGATATTTGTATATATTTGCAAATGATTGGCAATCTAAGTCCTGTTGACATCAATCACCACACATAGTTACAAAATTTTATTTTTATGTGAACTTTTAAGATTTATTCTCTTCACAACTTTCAAATATGCAATACAGTGTTTTTAGCCATAGTTTTCATGCTGTATTTTATATTCCCATGACATTTTAAAATTGGAAGTCAGTGCATTTTGTTCACCATCACTCATTTCTCTCCAACCCCCTTTAACCTATCTCCCAACCTTTGATAACCACCAATCTGTTCTTTTTATGTTTAAGTTGGGATTTGTGTTTTTTGTTTTGTTTTCAATTGTACAAGTAAGTGAAATCATATGAATATTGTCTGACTTATTTCACTTGGTGTAATGTTCTGCAAAAGGCAAAATTTCATTCTTTATAATGGCTGAATAATAGTACATTGTGTGTATATGTGTGTATATCACTTTCTTTATCCATTCATTCATAAATACTTTGTTTTCCTATTGTAACTATTGTACATAATGTTGCAATGAATGTGGAAGTGCATATATCTTTTTGAGTTAGTATCTTAATTTATGGCTGGATTATTTGGTAGTTTTATTTTAATATTTTGGGGAAACTCCAGACTGTTTTCCATAATGATTTTACCAAGAGTGTACAAGGGACCCCTTTGCTCCATATTCTCTCCAACACATTAGTTCTTGTCTGATTGATAATAGCAATTACAACATATATGAGGGGATATCTCACTGCAGTTGAAAAAATTCATAGATTTTTTCCTTTTCATCTTTTTTTTTCTTCAGTTGATAATGACAATATTTTACAACTGAAATTTAATTTGAAAATGTCTCTGAGATAGCAAAGGAGTCAGCAAGATGGCAGGTGGACATGCAGTTTCACTATCAACCTTCTCTCTTTTAGAAGCCGAAGATAGCACTGAGTGAAAGCTGAAGTCTACCCTTTTCTTTTGTTAAACTCAACCACCTGGGGTGAGGAGCTATAATGACAAAAGATATGACATTTCTGTGAAATGAATATTAATGTATTTGTGTCAAAATTTGTCTATCATCAATCTATCATCCCTCATTGTCACAAGCTTAATTTTATGTCTCTAATCTATTCCTGTTAAAATTTACATTTTTTCTTTGTTCTTTGTATATATGTTTACCTTGTTAATTCTGCTGTGTTATCATCATCTTCCCCAATGTTCCAACTTCTTCTCTTAGGTAATACTGATTCTCTGGGTGACCAAAATGCTGGCTGCTAAGAAAGGTATGTTTGATTTTGCTTTAGTTTACCTATAAAGCAGACCCTAATGGAGAGGAAGGAAAAAGTCAATAGAAACAATTTTATTACATTCCTACTACCTAAGACATGAAAAATGATTTCTTAGTGTAATAATACTTAGATTAATAAATTCTATCTGCTTATTTTTTAGTTTATTAATTTTTTTAGCATTAAAAGTCTTTATAGATTTGTAAATGGAATGCTGACCTATTCTTGAAAGAGATTGTGAAGTATGAAATATATAAAGGAAGTGAAATAAAAGTAATCACTTTTGACATTAGTTTCCTTAGAATATGTTTAGAGAATTTAAAAATATTCATTATTATAGTATATTATTATAGTATATAGTATAGTATATAGTATATTATAGTATATAGTATAGTCTGTGCTTATTTTGGAAATTCATTAATTATGTTTTAAATATCTTTGATGTTAATGTGAGCAATAATGGTTGCCCCATCCTTGTCTTTTTCTTGCTGTGTTTCTTTCCTTTTTTCCCCAGTCTTAATTACACTGTCATTGCTCCAAAATAAATGCTGTAAATAACAAAAAATACTTACTACATACTTATCATAGATATAATATCCATTTTTTTAAAATCACAAGTAACAAATGTGCAAATCTAGACAATTAAACTCATAAAAAAAACCCTTTAGTCATTTCCCTTCCAATTTAGACAGGGAGCAACCAAGAGAACAAAGAATAATTTTACATAAAAATTAATGAGACACAAATAATCCATCTTCCTTTTTGCTGCAAGGACAAAATTTGCCATGGGATATTGAACAGAACAGTTTGTAGGGAGATGTGAAGCTAATTTTTTTTTTTTTTAGTGTAGAATCTTTTCAAATTTAAAACTAGATTTTTGTCTATATTTCTCATTATGCAGAACTGAAGGCTGAAGTCAAGCAACCCAACTTATAACTATTTAACTGCTTTCAATGTTTTGTATGCTTGGAAGTAGTAAAATAAGAGTTACTCAAAAATATTCTACTTAGTTTAGGTTTAAGTCACTTAGGAAGTAATACATAATCACTTTGCACAAATTAGGCTTCATTCCTACTTCATAGCATGTAAATGGCACAAGAAAAGGTTAACAGTCAGTGTCCTCTTATGACAAAAATTATATTTCAGAAGCAATGTATATAATAACTCATACACAAAGAAAATGTAATTTTTAGATAAATTTTTTGTTTGGCTTTAGTCTTTTTGGCCAAAGACATATACCTCTTCAATATGATTAAGCTAAATACAATAGCAAATAATTGACCATTACACATTTTTTAACCTTTGTTATATATTGTGAAGAATGCAGAGATCTTTGCTCTGTTCTTCTAGTCTAAATATGTAGTTACAATTAAAGTTGGAGCTTAAAAATTATAATTTTTTATTAAATTTGGATATTTTCGAAATGCCCACTAACTTTTTTCTTGCTTGAATTCGGCCATATATAACTCATCAGTAGAGTGAACAAAAAGCAAGTCTATAAATCCCTGTTTATGTAGATCAGAGGTTAATAAAGCTACTTTATTTTTTAAATTTAATTTTTTTGTGGAGGTAACATTAGTTTATAACACTGTATATGTTTTAGGAGTGCAAGTTCACTCCTCTTGTAATGTATGTTACCATAACACACCACCACTGAAGAACTTATTAGTTCTGCTGCTAGAGTCCAAGGGTTTGTTTTTGCTTTGTTTTCTTCTTTACAACTTAATGAACATATATGTTAGACTCTGTGTGTCCTGTGATCTTACTCAGTTTTGAAGTTGTATTATAAATGGAGCTTAAACAATGTGTGAACAAATCAGTATGGCTATAAATAAAATAAAAATAAAATAAAATAAAATAATAACAAAAAATGTGGTGGGCCAGATTTGGCTTATGGGTCATAGTTTATTAATTCATGCTCTAGACCTGTGCTGTCCACTAAGGTAGCCTTTAGACACATTTAAATTTATATTTAAATGAAATATAATTAAATACCACTAAGCAGTCAGCTCCTCAGTGGTGCTCTCTATATTTCAAGTGCTCAGTAGTTATTGTAGCTAGTGAGTCCCAATTTAGGTCATGCATTAGAAAATTCCACTATCACAGAACTTTATATTAGAAGGTTCTGTGGTCTAGACCAATTTAACTGGGTTCACTGATCAGCTATATACTATGTACTGAATTCCTAAGCTAACCGTGAACTTTGCAGAAAATAATACCCACAGTCTTAATTTGACAATTGTGTAGGGCCTTGAATTAAAGTTGTTGCCATTGACTCAATATTTAGGAACCAAGGATAAATTACAAATAAATCTGCTGCCTTGGAGTAAGGATTTTTTTTTTTTTTATACCTCATGCTGCACACCCAAGTGTTTGCCTTAATTCTTAAGTCAGAATGGAGTTCTTAATGTCAAATAAATCTCTTCATTGTACTTGTTCAGATATTATATTTTACTTTCTGTCTTTTTTTGAAATAAATGATATTCTGCCATCCCCCTGACTACTGTTAAAGATCCTGATTCATAATGTTGTTTGCTTGAACTGGAATGTTATTACATCCCTGCCTTTGACTGCCACGCTGTTTCCTCTGGATTGGATTCCTTCTGCACTGATTTTTGCCAAAACCATGTCAGAGTAATGAAACTTCTTTCTAGTTGCAACAAACATGCCAGAATGTAGACATCCAAATGAATGCTGCCCAAGCCAAAATAGTCAGCTTGGAAGCTATGTATTTATCCCAATGATACTGCCATTACTTTAAATATTTCAGAATTAGTCTGTGAGAATTGCCTTCACAGCTTGAACAACTTATAATTTAGGAAGTATTTATTCAACATTTGCCATGTGCATAACACTAAGTTATTGTATAGGATTTTCAGACATGAGAAAGGAGCAATTTCTATCCATAATGTGCTTGTAGAGTAGAATCACTCTGCACGTGCTACCAAAAGTGTCGGCAGTGGAGGCAACAAAGTTTGGCAGCCTTAAAAAAGGAATTCAAAGTTGTATGTTGACTAGAAAGATGACAAGGTCCAGCATTTACTTGATGTTAAAATATGAACTGTGACTACAATATTGGTGTTTTTGTGTCTCTGAAAATAATTCCAAAAATATTTGATGGTGCTGTGGATACACCACTAATGGGTAGGTATAGGCACTCCAAATCAGCACTTAGAAAGACATGTCTAATTTACTTATATAAATTATATATATTTGTATTAAAATGTTTCATTGATTTGTATTTTGAATATTTGAACACTGGCTTTAATATGTAAAACAAAAATATATAAAACAAAAAATATATAAAACAAGAAACTCATATTGTTACTCTCCGACCATCTTATGTATCAGGTACTGATGTGTACGTGGCACTGTTGCTTTAAAAAGTTATCTTCAGTAATATTTCTTCATGAGTTAATGATTTTTTTAAAGGATTTATTTATTTATTTATACAAGCACTGGGTACAGTCAGAAGTGTGGGAGGGTGAGAGAATTCACCAGTGCCAGAGCGGGGAACAGAACAGGCAGACTGATGAAATACACTGCTGAGGGGAGCAGCGGGTGTGGCAGGAGAGGTCTGCGTGCCATGTGGGACTCTCGCAGGTGTCCGGGGATGGAACTGGCGCTGCAGAGGCTGCGGGCGGGCAGCTTTGCAGCCCAGCGCTCAACCTCTGCGCCACCAGGGGAGGCCCATGAATTAATGATTCTTTCCACTGATTTTTCTTTTTTCTAATGATTTTTAAAGATTAAATTATTGGTGAAATTACTTAATAGTACAGGAAAGATTTGAGAGTGCGCACATGTGCAAACACTAGAGATAGAGAGTAAAATCAAGAGATAGAGATGAAAGGAATAAATTATTTAAAGAATAAATTATTTCTAAGGCTTCCAAAGGTAGTTATTTATTTGGTATACTTCAGACTTCAGGCAGATTATCATTGACCATTAAAAAAAAAAAGCCCTATTTCAGTGGACCATAGTGTAGGATTGTGGGTATCTTGGTGGTGGTTGTGGTGTGGTGATATGCCTCTGAGGAAGTGTGAGTGATCCTGTTTTGTGAATCACATACAGTGCTGTAAACCAGTGTTACCCCAAATAAATAAATAAATAAATAGATAAATAAATAAAAACTATCTGACTTTTATGCATGTCAATAAGCAGAATTTGTTGACATTGTGCAATAGAACCTGTTTTTTGGAAGATATTTCTAAAACATAAAAGTGCATAGAGAAGGTCATATTTGAGGTATGAAGAATAATGTCATGGTTTAGAAAGAAACAATTCTATTACAGTGAAATAGAATATCCCACATGGGCATGCATATTTCATATAATTTACTTTGGTTTTGGCTATGTAATTTTGTTAATATTATGTTTTCCAAAACGGCTGTTAAAGGGCTAATCTTTCTAGATAGGCTTCTATATTTGAAAGGAAAGTCAAACAGAATAAAACATGGAAAAGAGTATGAATAAGAATGACAGAATGTAAAACTTCAAATGGTTAATACAAAAATTAAGCAGAGGCTTAAACTACTAATTATCATAGCAATAAACATGAAAACATCAAGCTACCATTTTAGTTGTTGTTGATCTGATGTTTGATAAAATCTGCTCTAATAACTATGTGGTGAAATCAGTATTGTCACTAGGGGGTTACCCAACTAAACTTGTACTTGTTTCCAAGTGAGGAAGGGATATATGAATAATCATGTTTATCTTCAGAATATCCATTTTGCATTTATATACTTCCAATTATCCTGTCTGATAATTGTAGTTATGTGGGTGGTAAAGTGTCCACAATCAACTTTCTAGTTACACAATACTTTCCAGGAAACTAATTGCTTGTTCTTGGAGTCTACATGAGTCCTATTTATCTTCTTACTTATAACAACAAAGATGTTAGATATATCTGCTAGTGCAGAATCTTAGATCCCTAGATAACCTCTGTTCCTACTTTCATGTTGAAGTTCAATTATAGCAAGAATCTCCTGATGGTAAATTTTATAACTATAAAATAGTATAGTTTTTTCTTTCTTCTCTGTCAAGAAAGGTATGAGAATGCTATCTTTCTTACAGAGTGAAAGCACTCAAGTAAATTTTTTCAAATTAAATTCATTTTATCAACCAGAATAATCACTGAAATCTATTATATTTTAACAAACAAAACATCTTATAATATTTTATATATTGGTAAGATCAGTAGTAAAGTCTTTAGTTTCCATTTTTTTATGCTAAAATTAATTTTGGTGAAGGTAATTTCTTCAAAGAAAGATCAAAAGAGTATTCCGTGAATAGTGAGTTTGCGAAAAAGAATTTGCCCTCTAGTCTTAATTTCAAATTCCTTGAAATTAAGAAGTTTCATTGGGGTAAAAAATGGTTTAATAAGGTAGTTTTTAAAAATCTTTTACAAAAGTCAAATAAGTAAAGAAAAACTTACCCCACAGTGTCAGCAACAGTATGCATATAGAATACAATATAAAACAGAAGCAAATGTTTATTGAATACAGAATATATTCTAATAAAAATGAAAGGTATTTTTTATTTCACTAACGTTTATTTAGGTAATTGATAAATCCCCCTTATTTTTTATTAAGATAATGTTAATTTACATCACAGTATATATCTTAGGGGTATAGGTTTACACCTCTACATATCTATGTTATTTCACCATACCCACCACCAAAATCCCCCATAATCGTAATCCCTCATTAGATCCTCTTTTCCCTTTTGTTTCCGCTGCTCCACCACACTCCCATTCTGGTGGCCATATTGGTAGTCCACAGCTCTATCCTACCCTGTTTTTACTTTCCCCCCTCCCTCCCTTTTCTTCCCCCTCTCAGTTTCTGCATGAGTCATATCTGCCCTTAGTTTTCAAGGTTTGTCCTTGTGTGACCTTTTGTTTGGTTTCTTTATATTCCCCATATACGTGAAACCGTCTATCATTTATCTTTCTCCTTCTGACTTATTTTGCCTTGCATAATCCCTTTCCGTGCCATTCATGTTGCTGCCAATGGCATGAGCTTAACTTTTTGGATTGCTGAATAATATTTCATTATGTATATGGACCATATCTTCTTGATCCATTCATTTGTTTGGTACATTTAGATTGTTTCCATATTTTAGCTGTTGTAAATAATACTGCAAAAAACACAGGGGTACAGGTTTTCTTTTAAATTAGTGTTTTTGTGATTGTTAGGTAAATACCTAGGAGTGGAATTTCTGTGTCCTATGGAATATCCATTTTTAGTGTTTTCAAGAACCTCCACGTGACTTTGCATAGGGACTGAGCCAGTCTACATTGCCAGGAACAGTGGAAGAGTGTTTCTTTCTCTCCACCCCCTCACCAGCATTTGCCTGTCTGGCCGAGACCTGCACCCGCCCTGTCACTTTAAAACCTGATATTTAAACTTAATAACCTCCAAAGTAAAGAATATTTGATAATTATATCTCACTGATTATAATTATTATGGATTGCACTTATGTTGTATGAAGATGAAAAGATTACCAACAATGAGATAGAAAAATCTATAAATGAAGATTAATCTCTCTTTTTGAAAATGCATAATAATGTTATTAAATGAAACTGAGCACTAAAATCTGTGTGTTTCAACAGCACATATAAGGATATATTTACAGATATCCTAGCCATGGGAATCAATATATCCCGAATGTTAAGGATACTATAGCCTGGTAAAGTCAACTGATCTCAGTTTTAGAAGAAAACTTTGTTAGGTTATCATTTAGGTCAATTAATAAGCTAAGAAATAATTTATTCCAATTGATATTAACATTTCATATATTCACATAGCTTCTTTCTGGTACTCCCAAGGAACATATTCTAACAATGGAAAATATTGAGCAACCCTGAAGTTAATAGCATTTCTTACAGATATTAAATGTTTTTCCATGTTGCCACTTTCTATTTTTTTTTTTTAAAGTAGAGCCATTCTTTATTTTCTCTGGAGTCCTATTTTAGTTAATTGAAAATGAAAGTTTTATGAGATCATCATAGAAGTAATTTTAGGTAGATGTGGAGCAATTTGGGAATTATTCAATGAACAGTAATCAACACCTTGCCATCAGAAGATGGATTGAAGAAATAGTAGTCAATATCCAATTAGTAAGTCCATTATAACCTCCATATAGAACATGTTGGGGATTTTTTTAAGGAAACTAAAACAATTAAAAGTGGATTTTAACAAATGAATAAATGAAGTGGCTAATCTATAGTAACAGAAACTAAATAATTATCACCTCTGTTCTACCAAAAATAAATTGCAAGTCATTATTAAGCATATTAGCTAATCATTTATTAAACTGTATATACTGGAATAGGCAGTTTGTTCAATCTTTTAAAATAAACACTTTGTCAAGGAAAACATATAGTTAGTAGTTGTAAACATACTTTTATATCAAAGAAACTATTAAAAAGTATAAAACTAAATATGTTCTGATCTTAATACAATTAATAGCAATATAAGATTAATGATTCTTGGATCATAAATTTTTGAAACATAGACAAACAAATTGTCCATACTGGAATTTAATAATAACTGTGATTACCATAATGAACTCTCAGTTCCAAAGAGCTAGTAAATGTTTCAGCTATTGATACATTTCATGGCATAAGCATAGAACTCCGAACAAAGGACTTGGATTTAAGCCAACTTTTGCATAGGTTGGTTCTGTATCTTTGCACAAATAATTTAACCTTAAAAGATTTGATAAGGTTCTCATTATTTCTTTAAAAAATTATACCTTGAAATTGCAATATGAAAGTCAAAAATCTTTGAATAAAAAGGTCAAAATGTCTTGATGAATAAAGCATTCTCTTTATTGTACTAGCCTGCTCATACTCTAGGTCAGTGGAGAGGACATGATTCTAGCACTATTATATTTGTATTTTTAATTAACTTTGTAATCATAGTCTTGCTTATTGGTTCCTGTGACAAATTTCATTTTCTCTTTCAAAAAATGTCATCTTTGGGTCTCTATGAAAAACTGTATCCAAGTTGGAGGTTACTGAATTTTCCCTACTTTAGCATAGAAAGCCATCATAGCACTCAATACATTATTACTATTATTACTTTAACATATATTTTTTTACATCAATTAAGAGTAAGAAAATTGAATTAATTCACCTGATTTTCATTCGTTCATTTCTAGTGCTTTTTCTCGTTATGTAGATCAAAGTTTATGACCTATGCTGTTTTCCTTTTCCTTGAATTAATAATTTTAATGTTTCTTCAGTCCAAGTTCCTAGAGAAGAATTTCCTCTATTTTTGTCTGAGAAAGTCTATATTCTTTTCTTCATTTTTGAAGTATAATTTTGCTGGATAAAAAAACTAGTTTGGTGTTTTTTCTTTATTTCAAAATGTAAATATGTCACTTTACTCTTTTCTTGCCTGAATAGTTTCTAATGAGAAATCTCTTGTTGCTCTTATCTGTGTTCCCTGTAGCTAAGGAGTTCTTTCCATGACATCTCTTTGAAAATTTTATTTTTGTCTTTGATTTGCTGCAGTTTGAGTATAATGTTTTGATGTACCCAGGTCTTTCTTTTTTTCCTTTTTTTCTTTATTTTTTTTTTAATAGTTATCCTACTCAGTGTTTTCTGGGGTTCTTGAATTTTTGGTTTGGCACCTGTCATTTATTTTGGAAATTTATCAACACTATTATTTTAGATATTGTTTCTGCTCTGTTCTTTCTTCTACTCTGGTTTTCCAGTTATATATATGTTAGGCCTTTTTAAATTCTCCACATTCTTGAATGTCTTTCTGAAAGGCCTTAAACATATTCTATTTTGGGCATTTTCATCTCTTTCTTTAGTATATTTATTCATGCTGAAGTGAAAATGGCTGTAATTATTGTGGTTTTATATCATCAGGAATGGATATGTTCTCTCAGTGTAGTTTTTCATCAAAATATTCTTTACAATTCTTGCCTCTTTTCTTCTTCCATTAGCATACCAGAAATAACTTGTTCATCTGGG
The DNA here is from genome assembly GCF_014898055.3 of Talpa occidentalis. Lineage (NCBI taxonomy): Eukaryota > Metazoa > Chordata > Mammalia > Eulipotyphla > Talpidae > Talpa > Talpa occidentalis. The sequence goes on along the minus strand of NW_023605194.1, from coordinate 101,072,203 downwards.
TTAAACTAATCCTGTTGACTTTTATAGAGCAAATATTTACATTTATGATATTGAATATACTCATCCAAGAAGACAGTGTGCTTATTATTTTCCTTACCTGTAATTATTTTGATCTAAAGAATGACATAAAATTGATACTACTTTTTTTCTTTGTTATTCTTTTAAACTTCTTTCTGATGTGTGGTACATATAGAAAATAATCAAGCAGATGGACTAAACAAAACAAAAATAGAATTTTGGACTATAAGACCACTTAGTGGTTACCAGAGGGAATAGGGAAAGGGAGAGGGTAAGTTAGGAAAAAGGGGATAATTGTACAGTGAAGAATAGAATTAGGCCTTTAGCAGTGAACTTACTGTAGTGTACACACATTGATTCCCAATGATGTGTACCTGAAAGTTACATAGTATTATAATTCACATTATTTTAACAAATGTTTCCTATAGATATGCTTGATTTGTTCATTGTGTGGAATTCTTTTTATCCTAGTTATTATGATTGCAAGTACTTTTCTAACCATATCTAATTTGTTGGCATATGTACACATGTCATTTTTCCTAGTTACTATTTTTCGTTTCTCTATTTATGTATTTTTAGCTTCTTTTAATTTCTTAAGTATAAAATTGTTACCCAAATGATGATAATTTTCCTTGATAAGTGCACATTTTAACAGACATTTTATGACTATTTTCTCAAGCATATTTGTCTACAGAAGTAAAGGACCATATTATCTTTTCTTGTGACGGTCTTATGTGTGTAAATAATCAAATTAATAACACATATCATCCACAACATGAATTTATGACTGAGGTTTCATAAGTTTTGTGTTTAGAAACTAATAAAGTTCAACTTACTTTAAAAATTAGGGAGTAGAGATTTGGAGAAATTAAGTAACTATGGAAGTCTTCCACCTGTTTAGAAATCAGAATTAAGGTGACCATATTATCCTGGTTGGGATAGAATTGGCACAGTACATAACATATTGTATAGTTTATGTGCCAATCAAACTAAACTGTTTCCTTTTTCTCTCTTCATCCCTTTCCTTGTGTTTTTTTTTTCTTCATATAATGCCTATATCACATGTCTACAAGTTTCTATCCATCATTTTCAAAACTCACATAGTTTTTAATTGTCCTCCCACACCCCTCATTCTTCACAAAATCCCACTACCTACATTTATAAATTAAGTCCTTCTGTGTAACTTTCGCATGGCTCATAAAAATTTTGTAACCTACACTCACTTGTGTGCCTGCATTATATCCCTTCCCAGGTGATGTTATTTGTTGCACTTGGCCTTAATATCCTTTGAGCTTTTAGCATAGTGTATTGAGCATAACAGAAAATTGAAAATCACTCTTGGGTTAATGAGTATTGAGCCATATGTTCACATTCACATATACCATGTATCTGTACTAGATATTATGTGCAAGTACGCAGTTTTTTACTTACAACTACATACATTTAGTATACAACTCTGAGGTTGAATAGATATCTACAAACCCTGATGTTGGTATTTTCTATACATTTAAATTATCCGTAATATTCTTGTAAAATATCTCTGATGAAAGAGGTATATTCTATTTTAGAAGTTTATTAAATTAGGACTTTTTTTGTGAAATGGTTATTAACATGATAGTGATAAATGTTGCTTTTTATAGGTCTTTTGGAAATTACCAAGACATGTTTGAATATCTGTATTAGATAGAAAATATAACATTTTATAAAATGAAACAAATTTTTAGAGAATTTAAAATTTAAGAACCTGTAGTTAAAACAGAGAAGCAGTAGGCATGGTAACTTATCACATGTTAAAAATCAGTGAAATAATATGGTTATATTTTTTCAAGGTATTCCTCGTAGTATCAAATAAAAACTCACTATAGTTGCTATAGCTAAGAAAAAGAAAGCAAATTTTGTCAAATTAGAAACTTAGAATTATATAATTAAGTGATGAATAATGATGATTACACTGTGTGTAGGAGGATTTGAGAAGGGATAATACTCATGATCAGTGTTTGAAGTATGTTTTGTCGCAAAGGAATGGATTGGAAAAACCTGAATACATTACCTCTCCAGGTAGGCAATAAATAAGATGTACTTCTTATACAAAATATCTTTTCTTTCAAGAAAGGTGGGTTTTTACCTGACTTATTTAAATTAATTTTCTTCACAGAGCATGCCATCTGTTATTCTGACATGTTATGTGGAGAAAGGGCATTTTGAGTGCCGCTGCATGCCCCAATAAACACTCTTTCCATTATTCACAAAGTCAAAATTTAGAATACATCACCTATATGATTAAAAATTCCTTTCTTGAAAGTCAATCATTTGAAGAGACTCCATTGAAACTTTTTGATATAAAAATAACTGAAAAAATTTTATTCTACTTATTCAGGTACATTTTTCCATAGATATATCTTATATGTGATGCTCAAGAGTTCAGTGGCTAACCAATTTGTTTCTGTCCTTTATTTTTATTGAGATATAATCAACATACAATATTATATTAACTTCAGGTATACAATATCATAGTTTAATATTTATTTATATTGTAAGATGATCACCTAAATTTAATTAATATCCATCAACATATTTACAAATATTTATTTTCTTGTGATGAGAACTTTTTAGATCTACACTAATAGTGACTTTCAAATATACAATATAGTATTATTAACTGCAATCACCATGTTGTACATTATATACACATGACATGACTGGACATTTGTGCCTTTTGACCATCTTCTCCCATTTTCCCTGCTCTGGAAGCCACCATCTTTTTTTTTAATTTTTTAAGATTTATTTATGCATACAAGAACTGGGGTATAGGCCAGAGGTGCAGGGTGTCAGGGGATTCACCAGAGACAGAGTGGGGAGCAGAACAGACAGATCTACTGAAATACACTGCTGAGGGGAACAGCAGGAGAGACAGGAGAGGTCTGCTGTGTCATGTGGGTAGCTCCCTGGCTGCCAAGGATCGAACTCATACAGTGCTGCAGAGGCTGAAGATAGCTTCACAGTGCTGTGCTTAACTCCTTGTGCCACCAGGGCAGCCACCATCTTTCTCTGTTTATAAGCTTGAGTTTTTGGCTTTTTTTTTTAAGATTTATTTATTTATGCATACAAGAGCTGGGGTACAGGCCAGAGATGCAGGGGGGTGAGAGGATTCACCAGAGACAAAGCGGGGAACAGAACAGGCAGACTGAAGTACACTGCTGAGGGGAGCAGTGGGCGAGTTAGGAGAGGTCGGCTGTGCCATGTGGGTTTGTCTCTGGCCGGACAGGCATCGAACTTGTGCTGTAGAGGCCACAGATTGCTTCACAGTGTGGTGCTTAACCCCTTGAGCCTCCAGGGAGGCCCTGTTTTTTTTTTTTTTTTTGGATTCCATATATAAGTGAGAACGTACACAATTTACCTTTCTCTGATTTATTTCACTTAGCATAATGCCCTCAAGATTTATCCATATTGTTGCAAATGTGAAGATTTCATTCTCTTTATGACTGAATAATATTCCAGTGTTTGTGCACAAGTGTATACATATATTGAATGCCATCATCTCTTTATCTATTCATCCATCAATGGACAAATGGCTTCTTCCATTTCTTACTATTGAAAATAATGCTGCAATGAACATGAAAAGTGCCTATATATTTTTGAATTAGTGTTTCCATTTTCTTTGGACAAATACCCAGAAGTGCTGAATCTAAAAAAAAAAAAAATAGAATCACAGCTCTATTTTAATTTTTTTTGAGGAACCTCCATTTTGTTTTCCATAGTGGCTTTACCAATTTACAGTTCCACCAACAGTGCCTGAGGGATCCCTTTTCTCTACATTTTCCTCAACACCTGTTGTTATTGTCTCATTGATGATAACCATTCTAACAGATGTGAAGTGGTAGCTCATTATGGTTTTGTTTTGCATTTCTCTGATGGTTAGTAATGTTGAGGACCTTTCCTCCTTTCTTTTTTTTTTTTTTTTAAGATTTATTTATTTATGCACACAAGTGCTGGGATACAGGCCAGAGATGCGGGGGGTGAGAGGATTCCCCAGAGACAGAGTGGGGAACAGAACAGGCAGACTGACTGAAATACACTGCTGAGGGGAGCAGCAGACAAGACAGTAGAGGTCTGCCTCACCATGTGGGTTGCTTCCTGGCCAGCCGGGAATCGAAATCATGCTGCACAGGCTGCAGATTGCTTCATAGTGCAGTGCTTTACCCCTTGCACCACCAGGGAGGCCCCATTTTCTTCTTTCTTTTGGGATGAAATTAATTTGCATTTATTTCTAAATATACATGTTCAGTGAATTTTTTTAAATTGTATTTTTTTATTGAGGTAACATTGCTTTACAACACTGTCTATTATTTAGAAGTATACAGTCACACCTTTTAATATATGCTATGTGAATTTCTATTTGTCAAATGTTGGCAATAATATCTGTTAAAACAGGTCATCTGCATAATATAAGACACAGTAAATCAACAGAAGCATGTGCATGTATTCATCAAAAGGCATGTAATGGAATGTTCATCACAGCGATATTTGTATTTATAGCAAGTTCTAAACTACCCAAATACCTATCAAGAGATGAATGGCTGTCCATGTTGTAGTATTCTCACACAATGGAACACTATACAGTAATGAGTATACTTCACTGTAGCTAACAATATCATACAAACATAAATTCTGAATTAGTAGAGCCAGCTACAAAAGACTGCAAATTGTGTGAGTCCAATCCACTAAATCACAAAACAGGTAAAACTAACTTATCTGTTAGAAGTGAAAAATACTGGCTGCCTGTGTGGGACATTAACTGCATGGGGTATTAGAAGGATTCTGATTGCTGGTGATATCATTCTTGATATGGGTGCTCATGACATGGAAATATTCAGTTTTATAAAATCATTCAAGTTGTGGACTATGTTACTTTTCTAGACATATATTCTGATTCAATAAAGAATTTAAAAGTGCTACCATTCACCTGGAAAATCAGATTTTTGCATTTACACTCTAGTTATTGGGGCCACTTTCCTGCAAATGGCATAATTCACTTATCACAGCACTTAGTGAATATGCCTTTGTCAACAACAAAAATAAAATGGAGCACATTTTCTTGTAGAAATCTAAAACAAGAAAGTATAATACTAGTATACATTTGTGGTATTTTCCAATTTGGAGAAGAGTTTCAGATGCATTTTAAAATATTCTCCAATACCTATACTTTTCTTAGGCTACAGAGACACTATTCCTATGAGGAAACAAACAAAAAAAAAACTTTGATTCTAGAAAGTCATGGAAACTGCCTAAAAACAATATTTGCTTATGAAATTGTTATCACCATTGTATAACTTAAATCATAGAAAAATCTTTTAACAGAAGAAATCTGATATAATTTACATATAAATGGCAGAGGGATTGTTGCTGAAATTAGAGGAAATCTCTGATAAATATGGAAGTTTTTTCACATTCCCTTATCTTGAGACTAGAGTTTTTCCATCATTTATATTTTTGAATTAAAATAATTTTCTAGGCCTTAGAATGAATGACAGAACATCTTTGGAAAAATTGTCCTTACTTTTGTATTTATTCATATGTGCAGATCATCATTAACTTTAATTGGGTATTTCATAAACATTCTGACATACTCCTATCTAATTAAAATGTTAAATGCAACTCATCCTGTTGACAAGAAGATGAAACATGTAGTTTTCAGCAGGAAATAGAAGCTTGAGTTTATGTGACTTAAGCCTTGATTTTATCTTCCCCCACAGTTAAGATGAAAACATCTATGTTTATAATCACTGAGGAAAAGAGACCTGAATTTCAACTACATGCTTGGAATTATGATTCCAGCTTTATTTCTCCTCAGTTGCTGATTCCATTAAACCTGTCATCCCTCTTATAAAATTGAGGTCATAGACACTTGTAGCTTTCTTGTGCTTTGCATATGCAAATACTTTGTTATTATGATTAATGAGATAAAACTTGAAAAATATCACCTCATTATTTTGTAAGTTTTTACTTACTAAGTATGAGATATGGTGATGATGATGGTCCTCAGCAGTTTAAAAAGAGAAAATAGGTATTATGTGCTCAATAAATACATGGTGAATGAGTTATTATAAATTGTTCTAAAAGATCCTTTAGTTTTATTTGTAAGGACCAGAGGTATGACTGGTCTCTGGAAATGTATTGTATTGAATACATTTGGAAATTATCAATGGAAATATATTCTAAAGCAATGGCATAGTGATTTCTTCCACATACAAGAGAATTTTACCCACAGTTAATTTCAGGAATATTTTGTGACTCTTCTAAAATTGAAACTTAATTTTATGATTGATTTCCTAGTTTTTCCCTTAGTGACTATTTTCTGTTCCAGCATCCCACCCAGGATTCCATATTACCTTTATCCATCCCATCTCCTAAGGCTGTGTAGGCTAAGATAGTTTCTCAGACTTCCTTGTTTTTGATAGCTTTGACAATTTTGAGGAGTTTTGAGGACTACTAATTAGGTACTTGTAGAATATCCCTCACATTGGGCTTGTCTGAGGTTTTTTCTTGATTAGATGAGGTTGAGCTTTAGGAAAAAGAACATGGAAACGAAGTGTCATTTTCACCATCTCACCTCAAAGTTACACAGTACAGTATGGATTATTACTGTGAGTGTTACCCCCTACTACCTAGCTGAGGTAATGTTTGCCAGGTTTCTACACTGTAAAATTACTTTCCCTCCCTTTTACATTACATTCTTTGGAAGCAACTCACTATGTCACAGATTGAAAAAATGGGAAATTATGTTTCACCACCTTGAATGGGGAGTATACACAAACTTATTTGGAGGTTCCCCCTCTTTTCTCCATTTCCTTATTCAATCATTTATTTCAGCATGGATATTAATTTTATATGTTTATTATTTTATGATTTAAAATATAGTTTAGAGTACAGTATACTAATATATTACTTATTTTATTGTTCAAAATGTCTGTTTTTGGCTATTGGATGTTCTTTTAGTTGATGGCTGTGTAGCTTTGACATACTTATACATTTTTATTTTTGACCACTGTCTTACTTTCTGGCACTTCAAAAGCTTGCGACTCATCTATATTCCCTGTCTCAGTCCTACAATCTGACATTTCTGCAAGGTTCACTGATTTCTTTTGTTGACAATGACATAAAAGCCAAGGATAGACCCTTTGGACTTTGTATATCAAAAGATATCCAGAATGTCCATTAAAAAGTACATCAATTAACAAACTATTTCTAATAGTCTCATAGTATGACTCATATTCTACTATAAAAGCATATTATATTCAAAATTTGGTTATATTATAAAATTAAGAGAGCATCTCTTTGAGATAAAGATCTTTTTCATTCTGAAAGAATTGTTTTTACTTACATTGTAAATGTACTAGGTAAATGTTAATTGCTACTGTTTAAACTCTTAGGAGGACACATTTTTAATGATACACATCAGTATTTTCATTTATATTGAAAAAATTGTTTTAAATAATTGCTCTCTGATTGTTGAAATATCCTTGTTAACAATAGAATACTCTTTTCTGAGATTCCATGGCAATAACTTTGATTCTATGCATAGCCATAAAGTCAGTATAAGAAAAATGAGATATGGATGCAAATATTTAGGACAAGAAATTGCTCACCCAAAGGAAAACTATACAGGACTTTTCCTGCTTTTATTATGAGGAAAAAAATAAGAAGTTAAAAGCTTATTTATTGTTAATTTATAAGACCTATTTGCATAAATGCTTTTTTTCTTACCTTGATTCTATTTCCTATTAGAGGAGAGACATAAGCAGCACTACTTATTTACTTTAGTGTCAGCTCATTCGGAGTGCTCAATAGTGCTTAATAGTCACAACTTTTCCAAAGATGAATAAATTGATATCTAGCACTGTTTTAAGTTATAGAAGTACCATTTGAATTAAGATATTGCTCTGTACAAGTGTCTATTTTCTTTAATTGTATACTCAGAAATTGATAACAGAAATTCAAATGTATAACTCTGTTTTCTGTAGAATGAAAATTAGTCACTAAATGATTTTTCAAGTCTCATCCAGTCAGAAATTTGTTAAGTTGCACTGAAACTTAATTTAAGGGTCACATACTCTTTAAAAAAAAAAAGGTTTATTTATTTATACAAGCACTGGGTACAGTCAGAAGCAAGGGGGGGGCGAGAGAATTCACCAGAGCCAGAGCAGGGAACAGAACAGGCAGACTGAAGAAATGCACTGCTGAGGGGAGCAGTGGGTGTGGCAGGAGAGGTCTGCGCACCATGTGGGACCCTCACGGGTGGCCAGTGATCAAACTGCACCTGCAGAGGCTGCAGGCAGCTTTGCAGCCCAGCGCTCAACCACTGCACCACCAAGGGAGGCCCAGGTCACACACTCTTTTAAGGTATCTAAGGCCATCAGCAAGGTAGCACTAAAGAAAAAACCTGTTTTTCACTTTATGTTAGCCATAGAGACGTGGGTTAGGTCACTCTCTCCTTTGCAAAGTTGAAACATGTTTTAGTACTATGATCTTCTGATTGATTTTGGAGTTTAAACGTACTAATTGATTTGTTGATTCTCCTTACTCTCTAGTGGATGAAAATTTGAGAATCAGCAAAATCTTAACAAAGCAGAACAAACTACTAACTATTATAATAAATGGGGATATTGTTGGAACAGGAGTTATTTCTCTTCTTATTCTGTTATCACTTTCCCAATGCTCCTTGGGCCCATACTGAACTGTTTGAGTCTATGCACTATAAACCAGCATTCATTTATGATGGTCCCTCCTGATTTCTTCGTTGATTTTCCAGCAGATATTTCAAATAAAAATGTAGAACTTTATGCCAAAGAACAGAATTCTACTGAAAGTGCCAACATAGGTTACTGAATTTATTTTAGCAAAGACCTGAATTTATCCAATTTTGATGATCATCATTATTTGGCAGGAGAGAAAGATATTTATCATCCTTAACACATTCATTTATTTAGAATGCTTAAAAAAATCAAGAGAAATGTTTTAAATGAAGAAAACCTGAAATGAGTGAAAGCTGAAAGAAAGGCAATAATCATTATACCTTCAACATTCTATCCAAAATTGGGGGATTAGTTTTGAATTCTCTTTTCCAGCTGCCCACTGTGCAGGTTGGGACCATTTTTGGTGTTCAGTTTTACCCTGGGGAGGCATGGAATGGAGTGGAATAGAGAGAAAAACACCTATAAAAACCTGCACATAATTATTTTGTTTAAAAAAACAAACAACTCATAAACATATCAAAATATATCAATTACTTTTTGTATTTCATATTGATACTAGTAAGTGTTATGCACTTTATCATCATCTTCTTTTTTTTTTTTTTTTTTTTTTTTTTTTTAATAGAGGCATGTTTTATTTATTTATTTGTTTGTTTGTTTGTTTATACATGCACTGGGTACAGTCAGAAGCGCGGGAGGGTGAGAGAATTCACCAGAGCCAGAGCGGGGAGCAGAGCAGGCAGAAGGACCGAAGTACACTGCTGAGGGGAGCAGCGGGCGGCAGGAGAGGTCTGCGCGCCATGTGGGACCCTCCTCCGGTGGCCGGGGAGCAGCCGGGGATCGAACCGGCGCCGCAGAGGCCGCGGGCAGCTTCGCAACCCAGCGCTCAACCGCTGCGCCACAGGGGAGGCCCTATCATCATCTTCTTGTAAGAAATTTCATAAAACCTATTTTACAGCTTTGGTAATTTGCTTGAAAATTTATTTTATGTTATTGCAGATTACCTTAGATGTTCAATAAGAAGTCTTCTGAGTATGCCACCTGTTTCTAAATTCAAATGTCCAATGCCTTCTTGATATTTGATCCACAGAATTTAAAGAAAAATGGTTTCATTGGCATTAATTATAAGCTAAAGATTGTATGTAATACCAGCTCACGTATAATGAAAGAGAGAGGTAAACATGAAAAACTATATATTGTTTCTAAGTTATTGTTGAATTTCATGAACTTTTGTCAGAATACAGACTCAAACAAAGGATAAGAAGGCTGTTACTGATATGTTAGTTAAAATGATGTTGTAGAACCTAAAATATTTAAAATTAGCAACATGTTTCACATACACATATATGAGGCTTTCAATTTTCTTTTCAGGATAAATGAATCTGTTAGTAACTCACTTTCTTCTGTTACAGACAATTTAACATTTTTAACATTCAGCTGATAAGCTATGTTTAGAATAAGTCTACTCCAATAAATAGTGCAGCTTGCTTCTTTATGGCTTATTTCTTACAAGTTCTATTGATCCTTCCTTTTGACCTCAATTGAAAACAAAACAAAATACTAAGAAAGAAGTCAAAGAGAAGATGTGAAAGTCAAAAAGTAACATACTGACTAGCTTGGTGAATTATGATTCCAATAGAAAGTAGAGTCCGAGTCCAGAGTGAAATAATTAGGCAGAATATGAAGGTTTTGCTCCCCTACTTTTGACACTGGAGAAAGCAGAATAGTTAGAAAATAATTTGGACTTAACAAAAAATAAGAGGAAATTACTTTCACAACCTACATGTACCTGAGAACCCCACCTTTCACGCTCTTCAGGAAGGGAAGTCAGACAAAGAAGCAACTGATTAGGTTTGCTCTGCCTTCATTATTTTATGTTCCAATGTTTTCTTAACTGCTGTGACTGTAAGACCACAGCTTTTATACATTATGTACACAAAAAGTGCAGAGAGAATCTGCTACTAAAGGATTGATTTTAAGATGACGAAAAGGCACTTAATAAAAACCGTAACAATGAACTGGTAAACATAAGAGCAATTATTACCTCCAGATTATTTGACAGCCTTGAAATAGTTGAATAAATTAAAGACCAGAAACTGGACATTCCACTTGGGTATACATTTCAATGACAGTGAACCATAAAGAAGGGGTATTTACATCTTATTGTGCTGCTCCTTAGCCTTCATTTGGGTGATATATAGTCATGATATCCTGGAATAAATGCAAAAGATATGACTGATGATGCTTTTAACCCTCAAGAATGAAAACTTAATCATGTCAGAATAGTAATTCTATTTAAAATATTTCACAGGCCTTTGATGATCATTTGAAATCTTTCTTAGGGAAAATATGCTTGTATAACATCTTAGTAAATATGACTGGAAATATCCTAACTAGCTATAACATAATTGGTCATAAAATTCTGTGAAATACTACATATTCTTTGAATCTATTCTAGAACTCCTATTAATGTTAATGGGAATAACTAAGCTAGTACAAAAGGAACAAGATGTTTTAACATCTTACACTTCAGAAACTTAATAGTCATAGGCAAAATCAATAAGACTTGTGCCATATGTTACATGTGAATCCATCCTTGTAAATGGCTGTAATTTGGCATGAAAACAGATTCTTTTCTTGGCCTAGCTATCAGCTTCTTTCTGGCTGTGAGTCACAGTATAGAAGTAATAATATCAAAAAACCCTATGTCATTATTCTTTAAGGGAAATACTATCTGATGAATGAATGCCATGTATTTTCTATCTATTTGTCTTATAAACTAGCATTTAGTGATTTCAAATAGTGTCTAGGAATGGGGTAGCCATAATTTATTTTTCTTGGCTTAGTCATTGACTTGCTTTGAGATTCTACTTAAGACATTTAGCCTTTCTGTGATTCAGCTCATGGAGCTATGCAATTTGTATCAAGTAGATATCGTGACATGCACTAATCTTATGAAAAAATCAGTTTAAAATATTATTGGGTTATTCAAATGAGATTTTTAAGAATGAATACTTTCCTAGAAATATTTCTATTGACAAATATGGGGCTGAACATTGGAGATAGTAGCTTAGATTCCCTTCCATTGCTTGTAACTGTCAGATGGTTTGGGGTTTTCCTCTTCTCTCCTATTGCTTTAGGGTAGCAAAACTCCCATTTGCCTCTTCTTCCCTGCTACTACTCCTTACATCTACTATACAACCTGATAATAGTTGATTAGACTGAATTATTTGTAACATATCTCCTCAATGGCTTTGATCTTTGCACCTTAGATTCAATAATAACAGTGACAATAATCTTTGCCCTTACTAAGGTGACATCCTGGTGAGGGCCAGAGGGCACAAATTACATACATAAAAGAAGTAAAATATTTGTAAAGAAGGCAATGAAGAGGATAAGAAATACTAATGGGATGTATTGCACTTTTAAGTAGAGTTGACCAGGAAGGATTCTTGATACAGTGGTATTTGAGTAAAGACTCTCAAAAAGAAATATGGAGAAAGAGAAGGAGGAAGAGGATTCTAGGTAGAGCTTGGAACAAGGCACTGCCTTGTGTTGGGAAAGTACCTGAAATGCTCTGTAGAATAGCAGGTGAGCCAGGGAGGTTCTGCAGCATGAGTTAGGGGCTGGTAGTAGTAGATGTGGCCATATAACTGGCCAGTGAGAGGACTTTAGTCCTCTGAGTTAGATGGGGAGTCATGGGAGGGCTTAGAGCTGAGGAGGGTGTGGTCTGAATTACATTTTTAGATAATCACTCAGCATGTTGTTTGAGAACCAATAGTAGAGGGGCATAGATGAAAGTTGAAAGACCAATTTGGAGACTATTGCAATAATCCACTGGTGAGAGATGGTGGTGGCTTGTCCCGAGGGATAGCAGTAAAGGTACTGAGAAATCATCAGATTCTGAATGTGCTTCATATATAACTTCAAGAAGAATTTGCTTGGGCCTCCCCGGTGGCGCAGCGGTTGAGCGCTGGGTTGCGAAGCTGCCCGCAGCCTCTGCGGCGCCAGTTCGATCCCCAGCTGCTCCCCGGCCACCAGAGGAGGATCCCACATGGCGCGCAGACCTCTCCTGCCGCCCGCTGCTCCCCTCAGCAGTGTGCTTCGGTCCTTCTGCCTGCTCTGCTCCCCGCTCTGGCTCTGGTGAATTCTCTCACCCTCCCGTGCTTCTGACTGTACCCAGTGCATGTATAAACGAAACAAACGAACAAACAAACAAATAAATAAATAAAACATGCCTCTATAAAAAAAAAAAAAAAAAAAAAGAAGAATTTGCTTATGGTTTGAAATTTTGTTGTCAGAGAGAGGTCTCCAAGATTTTGCCCTGGGCATGGAAAAAATAAAATTGACATAAATTAAGCTATAAAAAGGAATAGGGGAAATTAGATTTGTTTTAAATACATTGGGTTTGCAACATGTGTTATTGAATAAAAGTGCTAACTAGATAGTTGTGTATTTTTACCTAGAGTTTTGAAGAGGTGCATCTGAAGATAAAGATTTGGTAGTCATACACAGATAGATGTTATTGAAAAACAAGAAACTGATTCAGATCACTCAAGGAGTAAGTGTAGACAGAAAATAAAATAGGACCAAGGGCTCCTGAAGAATTTGAACAGAAATGGGTCAGGATATAAGGAAGAGCCAGCAAAAACAATACTGAGAAATATTAGTCATCACTGGGAATGATGGGAAATCAGCAACAGTTGTTCCTAGAAGCCAGGAGAAGAAATTGTTTTAAGGAGGTGGGCATGATCTTTTATGTGCAAATGGGACAAGCAGGATGAGGACTGAGAACTGATCTCCAGATGTTGTAATACAGGCTTAGTAGTGGCTGCTACAATAGCGGTTTTGAAGTAGTGATGAGGAAGAAATCCTGACTCAAGTGGATTCAAAGAGAAAAGGAGAGGAACTGGTGGCATTGCCTAGAGACAACTCCTCTGTAAAGGGAGGAGTTTTTGTTCTGTAAAGATGAGGCGGGTGGGGTGTGACTGTAAAGAGATGTGCAGTCAAGAGAAAACTCTTTAAATGAGAGTTAAAAGAGCAATTCCAGGTGTTTGAGTAATTGCTATTCTGCATTTTTCTCAGTGAAATAGGAGAAGTGGAAGTCTGAGGAGTGGAAAGATAGTTAATTCAGATAATGTAAAGGCCATCTAGAGTGATGTGGAATATAATACAAACTGATGCCATTTATAGAAGTATGTAAGTGTATGACTGAAGTTTGAGAATTGCTTTTAGATCTTCATTCAGTTTCTTTTTTCTTTTCTTTATTCTTTTACAGTCATTCCAGGATACGTATGATATCTTATTAGATCATCTCAGGCTAGTTAGATATAAGGGATATTTCAGATGATAAAATAACAAAATTTATTTAATTAATATTCTTAGTGACTTTAAACTCAGAAAGTCTTCTATGTCTAAACAAAACTTATTCACAATTTCTGGGGACTTTTCCTTGTGTTGTTTGTGCTGCTGTAATATACACACATGCTTTATTTCTGACCCTTTTGGTGGATTCCTGCTGCATTTATCTCAGCTCAAGTCCATGACATCTGCTCCTGGTTGCTCATTTTATGTTCTGTTTTTAGATGATTCTTTTCTCTGTATTCTCATCGCCTGTATCTGACTTTGTGCCCTCATTATCTTTCACGTGTACACTAGTGTTTTCCTCCTGACAATGCTCTCTGCTTCTCATTGTCACGGTCTGAAATCCAATCCACATGCTATTTGGAAACAGAACTGACTATGCTTCTTTCTGCCTTAAAAACATGCAGTGGGCTGGATTGCCATTGTGATACATACATTTTTACATTTTATAATCTTGGCTCACTTTCCTGGTCTCTTTTTATGTACCCTCTTCTAGATACCATTTCACTAGAGTCATTCACTCTTTTCCTAATGTTAGCTCGCAGACTAAAGGGTATTCCAGGATCCCCAGATTGCATGCTGTAATGGGGTCTTATGATTGTGTGCATAAAACAAAGTAAACTCACTGTGAAAGAATTTTAAGAGAATTACTGTGCATATACAGAGAAGAGAAGGGTAATAGTTTCTCAATAAAACACCCACATTACCCATCCCATCGTGGGTATAGGCTCAACCAAATAGGAGAGTTACCAAAAGTTTGCCACAAGTCTAAGGCACCTTCTGGTAGGGAACCACAGGGAAGGGGAGAAAGGGACCAGCCAAGACAAAAGGAGTAAAATCAAAGTATAAATCAAGATAACAGCCATTGTCATTGTGTCTCCATGCCTCTCACCCATATTTCTCTTTCAGGTGTCTTTTCATGTCTCCCCTTCATGAGTCTCTTCCAAGTGCCCCAAGTCTCTGGTGCAAGTCCAAAGCTAAGAAGCAAATGCCTACCTTCTGTTACACTCTATATTTTTAGCTGTTGAATCATGCACATATTTGGATCTATGTACCCACTTAAAGAACTCTCCAGTAGACTTATGTCAACTGTATCTATCAGGGTGAAGTTTCCATTTTTTTTTTTTTTGCTGTATGTGGTTACCAGTTCCTTCATTTTTGTTTCCTTTTTTTTCTGAGAAAAAGTTGTCTCACTAAGATGTCTCACCGTCTCGTTGGTTTTCTCCTATATCCTTCCTGTCTAGAACTGTTCATGACTCAACATCGGTGTGCAAAACCCACTTGCTGTTTTAGCAGAAGATGCCTTAATCCATGTGTATCTAGAACAAAGCAAATATTTAAAAATTGCTATTGAACACTTCTTGCTACTTTACCTTTAAATAATGATATATGCCTCATTATGATTTCTCCTATGGATCCTCTCCAAAGACCTTAGGTTGTGGTGAAGTGACTCATATCTCCTTGAGGATCACTACATCTTGTTAATGGATATTCAGCCATTTTTATCTGATAATTTAGATGCAGAGTTGGTCCAATGCCTATGTTCTAGCCTTATAGGACCTCACTTAATTCCAGACTCGCCTGGTCCCTTCTGGACCTTTCCTCTGGGTCCCCACCTGTAGGTGCCTTAGACTTGTGGCAAGCATTTGAACCTCAGTGACCTTGCTTTGGGCCAACCCTGTTTGGGCATTTCCCTGAGGGGATGGGTAACTTCAGGTGTTTAATTAGAAACTACTATCTTCCTTGTCTTTCTATTGCATACTAATTATCTATTGCACACTAATTCTATTAAACTTCTTTCCTATTGAAGGTCTTACACATTAAGAATATGCTTTGATTTTATGCAGCTGATGACAGAACCCATTTAGAGCATGCAGATTTAGGGATCTCAGGGCACCCCTCATTCTGCCTGTATCCTCAATTCTTAACAGACTGTTCAAAACTAAACACTAAGGAGTTGATCAATAACCATTGGATAAGGTCACCTCAGCAGAAGCTGGGTACTATTCTTCAAGGCCAGGGGAAAATAACACACCCATGGTAATTCAGGGGTCTTTAGGGCTGCCACTCACAACACTGTTCCAGAGCACAGGACCTGTGGAAAGTGGTTTCAAGGGTGGGTCTTCCTTTTGACTCAGGACAGAATGCCCCTGCTTATGCCTTGGATTGAGGTCCTGGAATTGCTCAAATGTGGGCTATGTCAGCAGAACTGTGGGTGTGGGGCCTTCTGGGAACAAGGGGTCACCACACCAACCCTAGAGAAACTTTGGTGTGAGACTGTAGCCTAGAGTGTCCACAGAGGTGAAGCAACCAACTTACTGAGCCCAGAGGTTGCACCATGGAGTCAAAGAAGGTATATTTTCCAGTCTTAATGAAAATATTAATGTTGCTCTGTTAAGTTTTGGGCTTACTTGAAACCCTTTAATGTTTTTCTTTCTTTTCTATTTCAAAAGAAATGGAAATTTTCTTATGCCTGTCTGACCCGATGTATTTTAGAAAAACAAAGCTTGTTTGGTTTCTCAGGTTCACAGCTGGAGAACAACTTCTTTCAGGATGCTGTGCTGCTCTGTTACTGCAGCTCAAGATAAGATGGTGATGATCCCCCAAATCACTTCCCGTTCTGACTTCCTAATCCAGCTGCTTCTCTGTCATTCCAGTCATTATGCACATTTAACCACCACATTCTCACACCTTTTTTCTTTTTATAGAAATAGTCTTTAAAGTGGCTTTTTTACAAGCATTTGCTCCTTCTTCAAACTTTTCCACAGAGTATAGCATCCTTTAAAATATAAAATCTTTTAAAGGCTCTCATAATAATTAAGGTGAAATCTTAATGACAAGGTATTTAAGTGTCACCATTTTCTCTCTAACCTGACTCCTACTACTCCAGCCTTGTCTGTTGCCTTTTTTTGTGTGTGTTCTTCAGTCACACAACCCTTCTTTAAATTGATTAAAGCATGCTCCTTTCTCATTCAGGATTATTATGTGTGACTCCCTAAGTACACACAATTATTACCCTCCCCTGTCCCAACTTCCCTCATCTGGGCAAGACAGTGTAGCTTTTTCAAATATTAATTCAAAGCCGTATCTCCAGGGAAATAATATAAGATTATATGTGTATTCCTAGTACAGAATTTAGTGGTACCTTTTTTTTTTATTTTATTTGCACATATTTATTTGTGTGATTATTTGATTACTTCATTTCTATACTTAAATATATTCCTTGCAGACTGGAAGTATATTTGCTTGTAATATTGGCTTTGAATTTTAATTCAAAGCCAAACTTAGTAGAGTGCTTAGAATAAAGTTGACAATAAATGCTAATTTATAATTAGCATTATTAAAGGGTAGGTAGCTATTAGTGAGTTAATAAATCAACTTTTTTTGCTAGTAGGTAAAGAATAATGAATACTAGTCCATTTAAAAAATACAATTGTCTTTGACTAGTTGTGCTAAATACTACTCCCCCCAATTTCAAAGATTCGTAGACAATATTGGTTGAGTTTCTAAATACCTGTGGAATTAAAAACTTAAGTATTAACACTCTTCAAATGAAATGTTCCAAGATCCTGATAGAAGTTTTCTCACAGTTTAAACCAAACACGTCTTCATCTGCATGGCTGTTTTATCAAGTACCTTTTCCATCTCTACCTACTTTATGGACAGCTTGAGTCCTGTTGTTTTCTGGTTCTCTATTTTATCTTTTATGCGTTCTAGTAGGAAACTGCAAACTCTACTTTGGATAAAGGAAATAGAATAAAAACAGTTTAGTTCACTCATCTCTGTTTCTTTCTCCTGCTTCCACACCATTGAAAAGTCCCCTGCGGCTCTTCTCCTCCCCTGCAGATCAATACTTCTTGTCTTAGTTTAATGAACATTCCCACATTGATCTCTCTCAGGTGCTGTGTTACTTTATGACAGGTTTCTTGGTTACAACTGGCTCCTCTTTACTAAGTCAATGGTGCGCACTGCCATTCGCTCCACAAAGCAGGCTGCAACAATGGGGACTTGATTCATCAGACGAATGTGTGATATTTTCCCTCCTTCTTGAAAGAAACAAATAGAATTTTTTCTTTTAATTCTTTTAACTTCATCTTTTGGTTTCATTCCTAGACTTGTAAAAGCAGTGTTAGAATGGAATGAAAGAGCAGCAAACAGAAGCTATGAATCTTTAAAGGTTTTTAAAACACTTTTCTAAAAACTAAAAGTTACAATAGCCTTGTTGTTTATTTTTATTTGCTTTATGTCTTGTTACCATAGTAACAAGGCATTGAATAATTCCTGTTTACGGGAAGATAAGTCAGGGGTACCTACCTGAACCTGACAAGCAACTCTGTTTCTAAGAAGACCGTTCCCACCTGAGTTGTCCTGGGCTAGTGGCCAGAGAGAAATGAAGAGCGTGAGTGGAGCTATAGTAAATCCATGACGATGGTTCTTGATCTCCAAATTGAAGAAGTTTTTATGAGTTCTTATGCTCTTGTAACATTTTTTTTTTCTGTATCGTATGCAGCTGATTAACAAAGCTAAGCTATTAACTAAGACATACTACATCAATTTTATCTTCTCCCTCAATTATTTTGTTGCTCTTTCCTTGCTTTGTGTTCCCCCAAAGTATGATTGGGGTCCCAAGTGAAGTTTTTTTTTTTAAGATTTATTTATTATGCATACAAAGAACTACAGTGCAGGCCAGAGATGTAGGAGTAGAGGGGAGAGGATTCACTAGAGACAGAGTAGGGAGCAGACGGGGCAGATGTACTGAAATACACTGCTGAGGGGAGCAGCAGGCAAGGCAAGAGAAGTCTGCTGCACCATGTGGGCCAGGGATTGAAGTGCTGCAGAGGCTGAAGATAGCTTCACAGTGCTGTGTATTAACACCTTGCACCACCAGGGAGGCCCCTAAGTAAAGTTTTTCCCCTCACTGCTTGCTTAAACTAATTGATAACTCAATTATCTATTTGATAAAACTGGTTTCTTATTAGATAGGTCACTATATTTTGTTATGATTTTTTTTTCAAGAAAACAGATACTAAGGAAACACAGAAAAGGGATAAGGTCTACTTCTCTAGATTTGCAGCAAATATAAAGACCAATCCAGGGTTGAAATTCAACACTAATTAGCACCACAGAAGCACAACCCTACCATTTCTCACAGCTTCCACTATTATCACCATCATTTCTTCTCTATATAAACACAAAAGATTCCTAATCTGATTATACTGCTACCCTCCAAAATGACTGATGTTGGATCATACCTCTCTTTCTCAGAACGTTATATTGGCACTCTATGTCACTGGTAACATTCAGTATCTCTGTAAGGGTCAATAAATTCTTACATGGTCTAGATGGCTTGTCTTATTCTCTTTTGTCTGCTGTAACAAAATATCACAAACTGGGTGGTGTATAAAGAACAAATGTATTTCTTCAGATTTGGGGGCTGGACACCTGAGATCTTGGTTCCAGCATGGTTGGAAGAGGGCCCACTTCCAGAATACTGTCTCCTGACTCCACACTCTATTTTTTTTTTAAGATTTATTTTTATTTATACAATAGCTGGGGTATAGGCCAGAGGCGTGGAGAGTGAGAGGATTCACCAGAGACAGAGCAGGGAGCAGAACAGGTAGACAGACCGAAAGCATTGCTGAGGGGAGCAGTGGGCGAGATAGGAGAGGTCTTCCACACCATGTGGGTTTCTCCCTGGCCAGCCAGGAATCAAACCCATGCTGCAGAGGCTGTGGACAGCTTCACAGTGCTGCGCTCAACCCGCTGGGCCACCCGGGAGGCCCACTGCACTGTACTTTACATCAAGGAAGAAGTGTGAAGAATCTCTCTGGGGTCTCTTTTGTAAGAGCGCTAATCCAATTCAGGAGAGTTCCACCTTCATGTCCTAATCATATTCCAAACATCTTAACTCCTGACACCATTATATTAGATATTAGTTTTTCAAACTGAATATATTACTTCCACCAAGGGTAGGTAGAGGAGGTAGAAAGAAATATTTGCAACGAAAATGCCCAGTTAGCTCTTCCTTAATATTACCCAGAGATCCAAACAAAAAAAAAAAAACCCATAAAACTCTGACTGCGTATTTAGTGCTTACTCTTATTTCATCTGATCTGGTGTCACCCAGGAAACTAGTCTAGTTGGAGATATAAGAGATGTCTGCTCTGAAACATTTCCTTGCATCTCCTGTGCATTTGCAGTGAGATTTTCAGCAATTAAATTAGAGATCTAGAGAAAGATATACAGATAGAGATAAGAGAATGAGAGAGATTTTGAAACCATTTAGATAATAGGGGATATGCTCCTGTCCGGTTCTCCCCTAAATTATGTTGACTTTGGGAAGTTGCTATAATCTTCCTGAGCTTTAAAATTTTAGTTGAAGATGGGCTTAGTAATGGATTAGCATGAGAAATAGTGTAAACAAGAAATAGAAATGAAACTAAAATATGAAACTCCTTGGCACACAGATTTGTTTAAAAAGGCTTTAATTTTTTTTAGAATTTTGATTTGGTATCATTCATTTATTCAAGCATATATTTAGTATTTGCTATACTCTGTATTAGGCATTCAAATCTTAGACATCTCCCCAGATATTTATATTTTACTCCTGGATATTTTACATTTAGTTCTCTTTTTGCCTATATCTGAAATCTAACCTCCCAACAGGCCCTCAAATCACCTTTTTATTAATGAATTGAAATTTTTTTTAGCATGTTGTAATGAGATCATCGGACTGTCTTCATATTATTGAGATTCAACACATGAGTCACTTTGGAAAATAGCTAATTTCTGTATTATAACAGATTATTTTTAAAAAGCAAATTTTTATGTATAGTCAAAAATGTCATTGCTTCTTTCTTAGCTGAATTGAAATACATCTTTTTATAATTTAGTTTACTCCTCCACGGCTCATAAATGATTACACACATACAGGAGATTTTTTCTCCTTGACAATTCATTACATTGAATGACACATGCAATATCCCATCTGTCTTTCTAAAGACACATCGATATTGGTCTACTTTGATTGAACTACCTAAGCCAGCAATTCATTAACCTGTAACACACTGGGCCTATTGCTTCATTATTGCTCCCTTAATGCTTCCCTGTTATTCAGAGATAACATAAAGTTTTTAGTTTTCTACTTGAATAGTTAGCTTTATAAAATAGAATTATTTTCACTTTTATTCAAGCCCTAGACTATAGTCTAGGATACCTGGGATACTAGGATACTAGTCTTTAGATACCTGGTGATAAGTAAGAAAATCTGCTAGTCATATATGATGCTGAAAAATATCAACTTTTTTAAAGATTTATTTTTTATTTATTTATACAAGAATGGGGGTACAAGCCAGATGCACGGGAAGGTGAGAGGATTCACTAGAGACAGAGTGAGGAACAGAACAGGCAGACTGACTGAAATACACTGCTGAGGGGAGCAGCTGGCATGGCAGGAGAGGTCTGCAGCGCCATGTGGGACCCCCGCCTGCCGGGCGGGATTGAACCAGTGCTACTGAGGCTGCGGACAGCTTCACAGTGCGGCACTCAACCGCCTGCGCCACCAGGGGAGGTCCAAATATCAATTTTTTCATAGACTTTTCCTTTATCATTTACTGCATTTTCTCTAGTCTTCCTGTATATTTTAAATTATTTTTCTTTTCGCTGTCTTTCATATTTAATTAGGCTGTGGGTAGAAATGGCTTCCAAGAGATACTTCATCTTAATGGTAATACATTGTCTTGAAAATGATCGTGTCTTCTCTATGGCGGGTGGGGGGCAGGGAAAGGAGGGCTTGGGGTCAAAATAAGGGGGTTGTAATTGTATGGGGAATATAAAAAATCAAATTTAAATTAAAAAAAAGAAAATGATAGTGTCTTTAGAAAGGTATATATGATATTAAAAAAACAATTATGAGGGCCTCCCTGGTGCTGGCTGGGGTTAAAGTCTCAGCACTATCAAGCTATCACCAGCCACTGTGGCATGAGTTCAGTCTGGCCAGAGAGCTACCCACATGGCGTGGCAGACCTCTCCTGTCTCCTGCCCGCTGGTCCCCTCAGCAGTGTATTTCAGTAGATTCGCTGTTCTGCTCCCCACTCTGTCTCTGGCAAATCCTCTAACCCCCACTCCCCTGCACCTCTGACCTACACTCCAGTTCTTGTATGCATAAAGAAAAAAAAATTTTCAAAAAAGCAGTATGATAATAGCTTCAGAAAATTTTTATTTTCAGAAGGAAACATGAAAAGGTCTCCTTTAACTTAATTATGATTATCTGTGGACTATTCATTCTCTGCTGTATTAACCAATATTGAACTAGAGCAAAGTCAAGATATTTATTGAGGGAAAAAAGACAATTCCATTTAGTACAAATAGAAATAACAGAGTTGAATATAAATTGATAACTCCTTTGAAAATAAAATTTCTTTTAGGAAGTAAAATGAATTTATTTAGTTTAAGAAATATATTTTGAAGTAGTTTAGTTATATACTTAGTATGTGTTATTTAACTAATTAGCTTTCCATGTCCCTTTGTATATTCATAACTAATATGGGATCGGTAGACAAAACATTATAGACTATCTTGAGAAAGGGTACCAGACTTTTCAATTAATTAACAAATCACTTTTTCACACCATTTTTAGGGAAAAATATATACAATAAACTCTTAGGTCATAAAGATAATCTTTTACTCAGTATTTGATGAAATAAAGTTAAAAAAAAATGAAGATCTGTTGACTTTCTCCAACTTTTATTTCTTTGAAGAACCCAAATAACAAAAGTCTAGAATTGTAAGAAGTTTCATTGCTTGGACTGAATGAAAAATACAATCTTTGATTGAGTATTTTGTTTTTAATTGTGGCCTCCTATAGTCATCAAAGTAAAGTAATGGTTACCTGCCACTAGTCAGGCCTAACACTACAGCATGAGTACTTCCTGTTGTTATCTGTTCTCTCACAGGGCAACCAAGGAAGACTAACACCCCTAAATTATTCAAAGTTGTACTATAAAATCATTTGCAGTTTTCCATTTTTTAATCCTCTAGGTAATGCACTTGTGACAGAGGTCAAGAGCTCATGGTAGGCGACCAGGTGACTGAGTTAAGTCAAAATAGTAATAATTTTTTTTAGCCAAATCTATTTGGACAAGAAAGGGGTGGAGATAAGTTCTATTCATCTCTTGGATGAATTTTTGCTAAGAGAAAATGGAAAAGAAGTTGTGGTAACACCTGATTTTATGGACCAGACTCTGGTCTCATTTGAAAAATATAATATGTTACCGAGTCTTGGTTGTATGTGATCCTGAACTCTCAGGTGAGAAGTTATCCTTATTGTCCTGTGATCTCTGTTGACCTGTGCATAATTTTATAAGAAGTTTGCTCCTTATCGTGATATAAATTGGGTAAATTATTAACATTTTAGAATATTCACTTTATCTTTTATATTATTTTTTGGCTTCTGGTCTCCATTTCTGAATAAAATTTTTAAGCAAGTGGTGAAATGAAGATAATAAAATCGTAGGAGAGTTGTCTGGTCTCTTAATTTAGAAGAAACTCTTGAGAAAATCCCAAAGGTTTTGAACTGATAAAATGGATACATAACCAAGGCATCAGAGTACAATTCAGAATAATATTCTTTCCAATTTTCTGAGCAGATGGTTAAGAAAAATTGTCATTCTTAATTCTGCAAATCTCAGAGGATGCTGGCCTTTATGCTAAATACACTTTTGAGTCACATTTTCCCAAGCCACTATATACATATTGAGTTAGAACAAGTTCTTTTTGTTTTAATTTGATGTATTTTTTTCTGGTATCTATAGTATTTTATGAGAAATGAAATATTATATGATTATGTGACATTACAGTTAGACAAGTTGTCATTGAATATAATTACATGAGAACTCTACTGTCTCATGCTCACACAAATCCTTACATGCACTTTACAGGGAGAGATAGCATATCAGCAAAAAGAGCACAGGATATGTAATTAGAACTGAGCTCAAACCTGATTATTTTATAACAGCGTAGCTTGGCATGCTAAATAAGTTCTCTTAATTTCAAAATTTTGGCGTGTGGAGGAAAGTATCTGTGGTGATCATGTGCATTAGAAGGTATGAAAGTTCCTATAGTTCTTGACAAATGCCAGACTTTAATACCTGCTGTTTACCTTCTTCTGTCTCTTTTCTCCATCATTATCTCTTTCTTTTGTTGTTTTCCTCATCTTTCTCTCTTATCTTTCCTCCCTTCCTGCCTTCTTTCTCCTCCTTCTTCTGAATAATCATAAAGTTCTTTGTGTTCAAAGTCTTACAGACTTGCATTTGCTCTCTTTCCCCAGTCTTTCCAATCATGTCATTATCAGCATAAACTCCACTCTCAGAAGGATAATTTATCTACTGCTCCCAAGCATGTTTTTTTGCTATTCTGATCCTGAACTTTTGTTCATTTTGCTCATATTTTCCTCATAATTGGAACATTCCTTCCATTAGAAACTTTTAGAATATGCTAGTATCTGCTCCTTTCTTGTAAGCCTTCAAAGGTAATAATGACATAAAAATGACAAGTGATACAAATAGATTTCTCTGTTCTTTTTAAACTTCTGTGATTAATTATATACACTAAAATTCTAAATTAATCTGACTTGCACTAGTATTTGATTCAGAGATGCATTATATGTATAAAGCAATTTTGTATCACTTTATTTTTCCAACTAATCACTATAGAAATCAAGTATGATAGATATTAATGTCCTTACTATATAGATGGTAAAACATGATTAAATAAGAGAGATGTCTTGCCCCAAATCAGAGTTTGTGGAGGCAGAGCTAACCCATCAACCAGGTTTCCTATTTTTAGCACAGTGCTCCAAAATATGCAACTGCAATTTGTGTTAGAAATGTAAAATCATAATATCAAATATTAGTAGATTATAAAATCCTTGAAAGGGAAATATCTATAATTATACATGTATTTTTATATATTTATGTGTTTTAATTTTCATCTACTCATTCATGTATATGTCACATATAAGGACAATGGGGAATATAGGATCATTCTTATATATTTCTAAATGACAGATTTTTTTTTAAATTTTTTTTTTAAAGATTTTATTTATTTATTTATACAAGCACTGAGTACATTCAGAAGCACGGGAGGGTGAGAGAATTCACCAGAGTCAGAGGGGAGAATAGAGAAGACAGAATGACGAAGTACACTGCTGAGGGGAGCAGCGGGCAGCAGGAGAGGTCTGCGTGCCATGTGGGACCCTCGCCCGGTGGCTGGGGATTGAACCGGTGATGCAGAGGCTGCGGGCAGCCTCGCAACCCAGCGTTCAACCGCTGCGCCACTGGGGAGGCCCAAAAATGACAGATTTGTAGAAGGAAATAAAATTATATTACACTGTATAATTTGTTTCTTTCCCCCCCCAGAAATAAAAATCACTTTGGATAAGAGAAAGGGAGAGAACTAACTTTGTAATCTTCTCTGTAGGTACAATAACAGTGACTCAATAGTTAGGTATGAATCTGATCACTATGGTTGTGGTGATACATTTTTAACCTGCCTTCAGATGATAGGAATAGAGCATCTGATTTCAGGGCAGAAGTTGAAATATATACATAACATTTTAATGGAAATTAATGCCTAATTTTTCACCAAATTCTGACCTTGAGTGGATTTGCTTTTATTCTCTCCAAGTAAATTTTTGCTTATTTTAATAATGCCGAACATGAACTATGTAATTCTTCTTCTTTCATTAGGGAATTGATATTTTCGATCGGTGATAATATTTGCCAGTTCATTTGTTTTATATTTTGCTAAAATAAAGATGTTATACTTTATTGTGAAGATAATTTTGTAGTGCATTGAGTTTCTGAGGGGTGGATGATAAACAAACATCAAACACCACTATTCCCACTGTCATCTTCCATCTTTGTATAGACAAACACACATTTAAAGCATAGAATGGTAATATGATACAGAGCACTCTACCTACAGGTGACCAAAGTGTCATTAAGGGTACAAATAAATAAGATCAGAATTTGAGTAAGGTTGAATGTTTTCTTATTTATATATGCATAGCTTTAGTTCAGCTACATGATAAAAGAAAATTATTTTACCAAAAAATCATTTTCAGCATCTATTTGAGAGTTGTTGCATAGCAACTAATTGTTCATGGAGCAATACCTAATAATACTTGACCCATATAACATTACATCTATTTTTTAAAATTCAAATTCTGTCTTCTAAAGAATCAAGGTAGGTAATTGTAACAATGTGAACATTTTAAAGATAAAAGTTTATCCTCTTAAATTGATATTGATGAAAATTATATTCAAAAGACATTTTTTCTTAGATATGCAAGTCATTTTAAAAATGTTTTAATGCAGAATGAAATTAAAACAAATGTATTTTTTTAGCTGAGATATTTGGGTTGACCTAAAGAATAAAGACTTGATTGCTAGCTCACCAGTTGGCAAAAATTTGTTAATGAAATCATCCTTATGAAATTTTGGCAACAGCTTTTCATCTTTGCTGATGCTCTGTTTTGAGAAAAATTTTCTATTCCATTGTATATTTGAAATAAAAAAATACAAATTATTTGAAATAAAATCATCCATTCTCTTGATTGAAAATTTAGGATATTAACGTTTCATGGCTTTTTATTCATAGGAATGTAATAATATTAATAGTAACAAATAGTAATTTTTAGTATTAATTTCTACCTCCAACATTGATGACTAGCTATGTGATTGTTGTTGTGCATTCTTTTTTTATCAGGCCACAGGCTATTAATTTCATACACATAAATAACACCCACCAAAAAGAGTACACATTGTGTCAATTAAGCTTAATGAAAACATGGAAAATATCTCTTACAGTCCCCGAAATACAGCATATAATTGATTCATATTGTATATCAATCTTTGTATTTTTTTTTCAGATACTGAAATGACATGTCAGACATTGCAGATGAGGTTCTGGATTCTTAGATTCCTGATGGAAAAGAGCCAAAGCCTCTTTCTTGTTTTTCGCAACATTGCTAGCCATGATTAGAGCTAGACTCAACTCTCCTATGCTATAGAGAGAGACAGGAGAGTGTTGCATTATCTTGTAGTGTTGTTCTCCCTCAAAGGCAGTCATCAGTTAATTCAGTGGTAGATCATGCAAACTAATCCCTGGTTAGGGTGCCTTAGTTACATAACAGAGGGTATGTGTAACAAATTTTAATTAAGAACAAAAGTGAGAAGTCTAGTAAGTGAAGTCAAATCAGCATTTAAAATGAATTAAAAGTATTGGTAAATGAAGTGAGTTTAGGAAACTAAAATTTTAGAAGAATAAACATATTTGCATCACAGTTTCCATAAGAAAAAAATAGCATAAATGCCACATGAATTAGAAGCAATATGGATAGAGATGACTTAGGAAAATTGATTTCCTATCACTGCTTTAACAAATTACCAGCAATCAAGTAGCTTGTACAACACAGCTTTATTATCATTCTGGAGGTCAGAAGTCCAAAAATTGGTCTTTTTTTTTAAAAAAAAGATTTATTTATTTATTTAATTTTATTTATACAAGCACTGGGGTACAGTCAGAAGCGCAAGAGGGTGAGAGAATTCACCAGAGCCAGAGCGGGGAGCAGAGCAGGCAGAAGGACCAAAGTACACTGCTGAGGGGAGCAGCAGGGGGCAGGGAGGTCTGTGCGCCACGTGGGACCCTCCTCCGGTGGCCAGGGAGCAGCTGGGGATCGAACCGGCACTGCAGAGGCTGCAGGCAGCTTCACAACCCAGCACTCAACCGCTGCGCCACCAGGGAGGCCCCAAAAAATGGTCTTACTGGGAATAAAATCAGGACACCAGCAAAGCTGTGTTCCATCTAGGGACTCTGGAAGTGAAACACCTCTTTCACTTTTCCAATCTCTTGAGGCTGCCTTGACCACATGCCTTGACAGCTGGCTCTCTTCCAGCAGTCATGTCACTCTGACTTCTGTTTCCATTGTCATCTCTTTTTCTGACTTGGGTGCTCCTGCTTTTCTCTAAGAGTCCTGTGATTACAGTGGATCCAATACAGTAATGCAGAATAATCTCAGCTCAAATTCATAATTTAATCACTCTGCAAAGTATTTTGCCATATGAAACAATAACAGATTCTGCGGATTAAGATGTGACATCTTTACGAGGGAGCCATTATTTTGCAAACAGGGGGGTATTAGGTGTAACATGTGTAATTTAAGGCAGCAATGTAATGGGGTATGAATGAAGTTAATATAAGTCTTTAGTGCTAGAGAAACAAAAGTTTTTAATGGAGAAAATGGTCTAACTCAACTCCACTAGACATAGAACTTTTACTACAGATGATAGACTAGAATGATGTGTGAACTAAAAGACATGATGTATGGTTGTTCAAATTTGGGAAGGTTTTGTATGAAAAAAGAGGATACGAGGCCACTCCTCAAGATTAATAAAGGTCTCTGTCATATGGAGACTTGACGATAGTTTCATTTGTCTCAAAAATCTAGAAACAGCACCAGTAAGCAGAAGTTGTAGTGCAGCAAATCTTTGAGTCAGTGTGAAAGGAAACATGTTTCTTTTCCTGTGTGTTTTCATTTTCTGAATGTCTTCAAGCTTGGGACTCATCAGACCCTTTATGGGCGTGGGATAATGGACATTAAAGCATCCGATTAGAAGTTAGATTAAAATTGAATTTGAAGTTTCTTCAAATATTTTGATATTACTATTCTCTGCTTTTTATGATCCTCTGCCTTACATTTAGAACAGAACCACTCTAGAGTTTATTGTTATTAAATTTTGCTTTTCTCTCAAGTAAGAATTGGTTTATACCAGTCAATATTGATCTTAAACAAGATCTTCAATCAGAGTGAATCAGAAATAGAAACCAAAGGGTCTTTATGAAAAACTCATATGTTGTGTTATGAATGAGGAATTCATATTTAAATGACAGAATGTAAGGTAAAAATCTTTTTAAAGATCACACTTTGAAAAGCCAATACAAATAGAGCAGGAGAGCGTTAAAGTAGTTGTAGCAAAGAAGATGAGAAGCAATTCATTTCTAAATCATAAGAGGGCTATACGGTGAATAAAATTGTATCTGCTATCCTTTTGTAAAACAGTTGCAAATACTGCACATAGAACATGTCATTAATTTATTGAGAGAGGAAGTACAGATGGCATTACAGAATTTTCTACGCAAAATAATGTACTTACAGAATATTTTCTTTGGTGGAAATAAATAAAACATTTGTATCCCACAATTAAACCACTGAGTTTTGAGAAACAAGATGAAATCTTTGGTTAAATTGAAGAATCTGAAATGCTGAGGTGATGTCTCTCTCTCTTTCTCTCTCTCTCTGCTTGTCTGTCCCTTTGTTATTTTATTTATCTTAATTCTTAAAGCAGAATTTTTAAATTAATGAACCCTAAAGCCATGAGTGAGTGTAATAAAAATAAAGGAAGGAGGGGAGGTAGAAAAAAGGACAGAAATAAAGAGGAAGGATATATTTTTGAAATTCTCTTACACAAAAATTACCTTGATGGAGAGTAAGGAAAAAGCCTATAACCAACAATCATTAAACACTTATGAAAATAAAGATAAGAAGTTGTGATAATACTGACAGTTAAATAAACATGGTGAAAACTTGTAGAATAAGATAAAATTTGTCTTTTTTTGCATAAATCATTTTTGTTATGCAGAAGTATCTCATGTTTCACATTAATGCAGGAAGGTATTGTAAGAATTAGACTTACACACAGAGATGGAGGTTATTCAAGATAAAATTAAAGAAAAAGAGGGAAAGAGAATGCATGAAATGGGTAAAATAATTAAATATAGGTAAAGGACAAAGAGAGAATAATAGTGCATATTATTCATATCTAAATGTCATATTTATCCAATAGAAAATTAAAGTTTTATTTCAAAGTTTCTTTACAAAGACATAAAATTCATAGTACTTTATAGCAAACAAGAATGTCTGGGGTGACAGAGAGACAGAGTCTAACCAATTTAGAAATAAAAATTATTTCTATTGCATTATTTTTCAACTGAGGAAGTGTTGGTTTACAACACTGTATATCATTCAGCGGTATGATCACACATCTTCAGGCGTGCATTATTCTGCCACACACACCACCAAGAGTCCCATAATTCTCCAACATAGTCCACTGGACCCCCACCTCCCCTTCATACTTTGTTTCCCACTCTCCCCCACCCCCATTGTTAGCCTCAGTTCTACAGTCAGATTTCTAGGTTTTGCTTTGGTTTAATTTTATCTTTTCCTGTTTTTTCTCTATATTCCACAATGAGTGAAATCATCTAGTATTTGTCTTTCTCCTACAGACTTTTTTGATTTAGCATAATCCCCTCAATTTAAGTAACATCACATTATAACATTAAATAACTTTCAAGTGTGCATCCTGTATATTCTACATTAAATTCACTAGTAAAAGTCCAATTCTGTCCTTCATAAGGGTAATCCCCTTTTATCTGATTTTCCCTTAACTCTCCTTCTTCACTTCTGATAATGACTAACTAGTCTACTAGTCTAAAATTATACTTTTGCTTTAAAATATCTATTTTTAAGAACCTTCCAGAGTTTTAACATTGACATGATTAGTGGATGAATCCTCATAGAAAGGATTCAAGAGATATTTTTAGTGGAGAAGAAATGATTAAACCAGCTTCAAAGCTTCAAGCCAATCATCTGTATCTTCAAAAGATACAAAACCTCTTTAAAGATATATTCTGTTTTGTCAAAGAAGAGTTCAAACTCCAAACCAAGGAAGAAACCAGATTCCACTTAGGTCATATATTTGTGAATTATGTTTACTCTATCCATTAATTAAGAAAAAAAGAAAAAAAAACAAGACCATAATGTGCTAATCTGAATATAAAATTAGAAGAATAAGCCCAAGAATGGGTAAACTAGGAGATAACCCCTTAAATTGTTATACTTCAATTTAGGCTTGAATAATGACTTACCTGCATATTCTAAGCCTATACTCAGACATTGTGACTCCATATTGTGAAAAATAGTCAAAATGATGGAATGTTAATGTGTCTTACTTCTCTTTGTATGCTGTTATTCATCACCTAAGCTCAAGAATTAAAATTATGTTTCCATAAATAAGGACTGACTTTTATGTAACTATATTGTGAGTATATTTTACAAGAAAGTATTTGGAAACATATGTATTTTTAACATGTGGAGTTAGCAGTTGTAGATTACCTACAAATAGATCATGGGCATGTTAGGACAACAGATGGTCTCTTCACCTAAAGACATTAATCTTAAGGAAAAGAAGTCATCCATCAGTTACTCTGAGCAGGTGGTTATTTCCTGACCTCTCTGCCCTCTACTCTCCACCCCACAGAGCAAAGACTAATTGAATTTTCCTTAAAATGCTCTTATGAAAACTGGTCAACCAAAATCACATAGTTAAAACATTCATACATTGCACATTTAGCAAATTGGATTTGGGTAAACAATTTTGCTTCTAGTCCAAACTGGGTGGTTTCAGATCTTTATCAAATATACAATTTGAAGATATTTTCTCCCACTTCATAGATTTGCTTTTCATTTTGTTGGTTGTATCTTGTGCCGTATAGAAGTTCTTATCTTGGTGTAGCCCCATTTCTTTGTAGCTAGCTACATGGAAATTATTGTGTTACTTTTTGTTGTCATGTTACCTTGATTTGTCATATTTTTAGAAGTCTTGTTTTGCTTTCTTTGCATTTGAAGAAGTAGTCAAATCGTTGGTCTTTTCCTGACTGGGCTGGGAAAGAAAAACCTTCAGTCAGCTGTGCTAAGAATTCTGAGACTTCCTAAAATCTTGTGTATGAATATGCCTGCTGCATAATTTTTGTTCCCTCTCAGGGTCTATTCTTAAACCTGCATGCCCTCCTTTATATCGTGCAAAGTAATGCTGGATGCTGACAGCTCCCACTTGCTTTCTCTAGCATGGTACTAAATGCTCAAGCTTGTGAGATCTCACTCTGTCCCACAGAGTGGAAATGGCTTTCTGTGTATACACATTAGTGATCTGCAAAAGCCTATCCTTGCAGCTTTCAGGGGGCATGCACATGGGTAGGAGATATGTTGGTGAGTTATATGGCATATAGGGGATAAGCTATGACTAGTTTTGGGGGATCCACAGTGGAGGCAAACTCTAACTTTTGAGTGAGCTTTCTAATGGACTCCACGAAGTGGTTAGTAAAATGCATGTCACTTGAAGGCTTTCGGAAAGCCCTGATTGCTGTTTCTCCAGCCCTTTGCTATCATCCAATTGTGCAGCTCCCCTCAGTATTCTGCATGTTGCAGAAGAGAAGTGGTCCTTTGACAGCAATACACACAGCTGAGGATGGTAGGCACTCATTCATATACTTTCAATTTCCCACATTGGAGAAATTGCAGGCTGAGAGTGTCTCTCAGAACTGAGCTACATTAAGAGGAGGTTTTTATCTTTAACATGATATTTGCATTTCAGATTGTTTAATGTGAGCCATTTTGAATTTAGCAGGGTTTATATTGGAATAAAGGAGGAATCCTCAATTAGTCTAAGTGTGTAAATTCTCTAGAGGCAGAAATGAAACACAAGGATGGGGAAGGGGTTGTGAAGGTAGAGTGAAATGACCACTTATCCTTTTCAGTGCATACATTCTGAAGCTCCTCTGCTGACTTCTTGGACTTTCACAGAGACACTCTTACTAACAGGTGACTGTCAAACTTGGCTGTGTTTGTGAAAAAGACTATTGCTAACTCCTATACTGCCATCTTGTTAATGTTTCATCCTCGGAGATACCTCTTTTGAGATGTTGCTAAAATGGAATTCTAGCACTGTCTTTGAAGTTAGAGAACATTGTCAACTACACAGAAAAATTGGAATATTCATTGATTCCTTAGATTTGCAATGGTTAAATGCTTTGCTGAATTTATTGGGAGGATTAAATGAAATAATATATAAGAAAATATTTTAATAAAATAGGTTTTCTACATTAAATTACTACCATTATTTTTAGAGTAAATAGAGCAATATACTACTGACTATGAGTCAAATAGATGTGTTCAAATCCTGTTGTCTGAATTTGATGAAATCACAATAACTTTCCAAGAAATAAGTTCTGGTACAGAGTTGCTCTTCAGTATATGGTGAATTGTCATTGTTAATTTATTTGTCAGTTGCTCTAGCTTCTATAGCTTCATGTAAAGGATAATTTACCCAATTAGACTAATTAAGGATTTCCTTTTGAACTACAGCACTAAGACTGTTGAGTTCTAAAGGACTCATATCAAGCAATCTGTATTACTATAGTAAAGATAAACTGTATTGGCTTAAAATAATTTCCCTCTTAGGTGAGCTTCAAAATTCTTGATAATTTTGGGGAGAAGAAAATTCTTTGTCTGACAGTGAAAGATGGGCAATTTTTATTTGGGCACATCAGAAATGTCAGCATACTCAGTTTCCCATGTAAAATTATAGCAATAGTTTTTACTGCTAATTAAATTGACTTTTCAGGTAGAATAGAAAGATAATTTTCATTTTACAGCTGGCACTATTAAATGTATGAAGATCACAGTATGTCAATGATTTAGCAGCAGGTTTGTTTATAATCTATGAAAAACACAGTTGGATGTTTTCTAACATTACCTTTTATCAGGAAACAAATAAGATATTATCTATTGTGAAGCAGACTCCAAAGCAGAATTTTAGCATTGTTGACACACTTCTTTTAGTATTGGTGTATTGCTATATCAGTGATGTATAAAACTACCATCCTGCCTTCGTTCTGTTAAAAGGATCAGTGAACTGTGGATATTAAAGGAGAGAGTTCAAATAAATGAAGGCAACAAATGAAGTCAACGGAGAAAATAGAAATAATGAAATAGTAGTGATGTATAATAGATAAGAAAAGTGTACTTACTATACAGCAGGCATGGTAGTGGATGTGCACATTAGGTGATAATTGCAAACATTAATTAATTTATTTTCTAGTCTAGTAATTTAAATTGCATGTTATTTTTATGCACATATTTAATATATATGTACATGTAGATGCACAACTAAAAACATGTAGATATAAGTAATACCAATACATTATTTTGCAGGTATTTTCAAGTACTCCTAAGTGGTACAATAATGTTATAGTATAGGCATGTAATGTTATAAAATTGTTTAATTTTAATTGAAGTAACTTCAGATAATGTTATGCGTCAGCCTAGGATAGGGCATTGATGGACAACAGAGGTAGTCAGAATCTGAGTATTTTGAAAGTTGAAAATGGATTGGATGTGGAGTGTGTCAGAAAAAGAGAAGAATATACACTGATTCCAAGTTTTTGTTTGCAGTATAACCTGTGCAGAGTGTCCTTTGCTGAAAACTAAAATGCAGCTAGAAGAACAATTTGTGGATGAGTGGAAATCAGAATTGTAATTTCAAACACATTATATTTGATATGTTTTTAGTTATTGAAGTAGTTATCTGGAAAGTCATTAGATATTTGAGTTCAGGATTAAGAGAAGAGGAATAAGGAGACATAAATTTGAAAGTGATCATATAGATTGCTTTTAAAGCCAGGAACCAGGAAAGATTAAAAACTGGGAATGAGGAAACAGAGAAAGTGAGGATTCAAGGTCTGAGCCTGAGGATCATTCCCAAGTTCAAAGTTAAGTAATAGGAGAAAATCTAAAAGGAGACATTAAAAAAGTAGCTACTTGTGAAGGGGCACAAGGTTTTCTGTAAAGATTGCTGTGCATTCCATTTTCTTGTATTGCCTAGGAAATTATTTATACATCCTTTCTCTTGTTTTTACTCATACAATGAAGTTCATGCCAAGAGAAGTGATTTGAGTAATATGACATGTATGATACATGTTCATGTGATCCTGTTTAGATTTGCTTCTGCATGAGCACATGGAAAACCACACAGACTATTAAGTAGATCTTATAACTCTGCTTGACAAATAAGTTGTGAGCATAAAGGATATTTGTCAATTCTGGACTAAAACAATGGAAACTGTCTTCAGTAAGAGTTTACCCAATTTTTTAGTCTTTCTTCCTTTGTAGCAGGTGTCTCAGAAGAGTTCTGTTGCACTGGCAGAGCCACAAGTTTGAAGCAGTCTGCATTCCTGCTGCTTGAGGGCAGCCTTTTTGGGCTTCGGTGAGTGAGAAATAAACCTTGGTTGCATTAAGCCACTGAGATTTGGGGTTACTGTCTACGCAAGCCAAAACCTAGTCTCTCCCCACTAATTCAAGTACTTAGAGATGATAAGGGAGGGTCATATCTGTGTGAATAATAGAGTCAAAAAGAAATAGGGGGTTATAAACTATCAAAACACTGACTTTCAGGCAGATGCAAATAGACAGCCTTGCAATCTGGTGAACAATTATTGTATATTGAAGGCATGCTTTGTGGGACCTGATAACACTGACTTGACATAAAATACTTTTTATACCCTTTTAGGATTTACTTCATCTTCTACTCAACTCCAATGTCACATTTAGGATAGGAGAAATGCATATTACAAACATTAAAATAGATTTCTCTCCTTGAGTAGACACCACCTGCTCTGTGCATAGTCTCACTTTCTCTTTTTAATTTTAGCAAAGTGCATTTGACAAGATTTTTCTATCTGTGGAATGCTGTCAATGAGAGAAGTGGATCTGCTTTATTCTGGGGAAATGCTATTAGTAATGATAGTCACAGATCAGCAACACTGTAACAAGGTATTGCAGGATAATCAAATGATGCCTGTGGAAGAGCAGAATGATTAAAGAGTCAGTCATTGGCTCTTGGAGAATTTTATCAGTCTGGTTAAAATAGTTTAAACATACTGAAGTTTACATTCCTATTGTTAAATTCTTATGTGTATAGCAGACTGAACATAAATTTCTTTAAAAATTAATTCTTTTGGAATCATTTGATGTCAAAAAACACATCATAGGGCCTCCCCGGTGGCGCAGCGGTTGAGCGCTGGGTTGCGAAGCTGCCCGCAGCCTCTGCAGCGCCGGTTTGATCCCCGGCTGCTCCCCGGCCACCGGAGGAGGGTCCCACATGGCGCGCAGACCTCTCCTGCCGCCCGCTGCTCCCCTCAGCAGTGTACTTCGGTCCTTCTGCCTGCTCTGCTCCCTGCTCTGGCTCTGGTGAATTCTCTCACCCTCCCGCACTTCTGACTGTACCCAGTGCTTGTGTAAATAAATAAATAAATCTTTAAAAAAAAAAAAAAAAAAAAATCATAGTGTGTACTTGGTTAAAAATGATGGTTTTACTTTGCTTTGGCAATGGAAAAATAGCTTATTAAAGAGTTGCTGTCCATTGCTTCGTGGTTCTGGCAGAAGATGACTTTCATGATATAAAAATTGAATAACTGGGAAATTTATTTTAAAATATTATTATATACTTTTATATTTTAACATAATTTTTTACATTTTTTAGACAATATTTGCTTCCCCCCACCCCCTCAGACTGAGTCCCCCTAGAATTTCCTTCCTGAAGGCACCCGTGCACCATCACCACAGACCCCTGTGCTCCTGCCTCCCTCCCTCTGATCCCTCTCCCTCCTCCTCCCCTGCAGGATGCCTCTGATTTATAATTGTCTGTTTTTGCTGTGTTGTGTTTTGTACTGTTATTATTATTATTTTTTACACTGATATCTTATTTGGTTCCCCTATATTCCCGTTATAACTGAAACCATCCGATATTTTCTTTTTCCTTCTGGCTTATTTCACTGAGCATAATTCCTTCTAGCTCCATCCACGTTGCTGCGAATGGCATGAGTTTATCTTTTTTGATAGCTGAATAAAATTCCATTGTGTGTATATGCCACATCTTCTTGATCTAGTCATCTATTTTTAGGCATTTGGGTTGTTTCTAGGTGTTACCTATTGTGAATAGTGCTGCAATAAACATAGGTGTACAGGTGCTCTTTTGAATCACTGTTTTTGTGTCCTTTGGGTAGATCCCTGGTAGTGGAATTGCCGGATCAAGTGGGATTCATCCCAGGGGCACAAGGATGGTTCAACATACGAAAATCGTTAAGTGTAATCCAACACATCAACAAAAAGAAAAAAATATTATATACTTTTTAGATTTTTTTTTGCACAGAGGAACTGGGGTGCAGGCCAGATGTCTGGGGGATGAGAGGATTCACCAGAGGCAGAGTGGGGAGCAGAACAGGCAGATCTACCAAAATACACTGCTGAGGGGAGCAGCAGGCAAGAGCGGGGAGGTCTGCTGCACCATGTGGGTTCGATCCCTGGCTGGGGATCGAACTCAGGACTTCATGGTGGTAGCACTGAGACTTAACCCCTAGGCCACCAGGGAGGCCCTATTTTAAAATATGATTAAAGAATTTATAAGATTTCTAGCTCAATATGACTAGATCCTCTTTGTGGTGTGCTTACCAAACATGCAAGTCTCTTGAAAGATTTTGTAGTTTTTTGCATGCTGGGCATTACAATTAACTTTACTATTAAGTTACTATTCATAGTATGAAAATATAATATAATTACATTTAAATTATATAATTAAATATAAAATTAAAGAATGGTACCACCTGTAGTTGAAAAAGTGAGAAAAGGTGAGTTCAGAATATATATTTCTAACTAATGACTATATTTTTGTATATTTGTGCAGTATTTTTCAGGTGTAAGGTGATGCTAGATAGATAAAT
Source organism: Talpa occidentalis (assembly GCF_014898055.3). Classification (NCBI taxonomy): domain Eukaryota; kingdom Metazoa; phylum Chordata; class Mammalia; order Eulipotyphla; family Talpidae; genus Talpa; species Talpa occidentalis. The sequence goes on along the minus strand of NW_023605194.1, from coordinate 101,034,398 downwards.
GATTGGACAATTGGAACACTTTGGATGAATATCAATATCATGAAATTGCTGTTCTCTAAATTGAGACACATTTGTAAAAATCACTGCTAATGTCTGAATATTTGTGCCCCCCATTCTTATGTTGAACTTATAATCCTCGAAGATGACAGTATTAGGATGTGGGGTCTTCTTGGGATGCTTTGTTTATGAGGATATGTGGGGATACTCTTGAGTGGGTTAGTGTCCTTATAGGAGAGACTCGCAGAGCTCATAGTCTCTCCCTCCAAATGAGGACACAGTCAAAAGGCACCATCTGTGAACCAGGGAGAGGACCTTCATCACAGTGTGACAGTGTTAGAGACTTGATCTTGGCTCTCTGGCCACCAGAACTGTAAGAAATAAATTTTTGTGATTGATAAGCTGCCTTATTTTATTAGAACAGTTTAAGTGGAGTAAAGATAATCTTTTACAGAAACTTTGGAATATATTTCTTCATAAAACAGGATCTTATATGAAGTTAATCTGTTCTTGAAGGTTTCCTAGTGAGTTCAACTTCATCTTGGAATCATCTTGAGTTGATAAAATCTAAAAAAAGCTATAAAACTAGCCTTATAGTACTTTTTCATTAAAAAATGTGCACTTCTAGGATTGTGGATTGAATTATTGACCCCAATTCTTTTTAAAAAAATATTTATTTATGCACACAAGAACTAGGGTACAGGGCAGAGTGTAGGGGGTGAGAGAATTCACCAGAATCAGAATGGGGAGCAGAACAGGCAGAGCCACTGAAATACACTGCTGAGGGGAGCAGTGGTCAAGTCAGGAGAGGTCTGCTGCACCATGTGGGTAGCTCCCTGGCTGGCCAGGGATCGAACTCATTCTGCAATGGCTTTGGATAGCTTCATAGGTTGCGTCTTAACCCCTCGCACCAGCCACCAGGAAGGCCCTGACCCCCATTCTTACTTTTATCTCTATCCATTTTCTTTGCTATTCATATTTGCAGTTTACCCCAGAAATTGAGGATTGTATTTCTCTACACTTTGAATTAAGAATCTGCCATATAATTTGCTTCAGTCAGTTGCATGCTAGTGGGTGGGACACGAGTAGGGACTTTGAACAGCATTATGCCAGCTTCTTCTTATTGTGCCTCTGCAATGATTTGGAGTAGAACTTGCCTTTTCTTGCCACTAATCTAAAGAGAAAAATCAAGAAAAGATGTGGAATCTCAGGTCTGTCATGTTCAATAGGTAGCCATCATAAATTGGCAAAGAGCCACCTCAGGAAACACAGGCAAATTATTGTCACATTGTTTTAAGCCACTGTACATTAACAGTGTTTTATCATGTAGCATTATGGCAATGGCTACTGACTGATAAAGTCAGGAATGTGACAGTTTTTTAAAAAATGAAAGTGGGGCCTCCCTGGTGGCCTAGGGGTTAAATCTCAGTGCTATCACTGCTGTGGCCTGAGTTTGATCTCGGCCAGGGAACTGAACCACATATGGCATGGCAGACCTCTCCTGTCTCACCTGCTGCTCCCCTTAGTTATTACAGTAGATCTGCTTGTTCTTCTGCCTACTCTGTCCCCTGTAAATCCTCTCACCCCCTGCACCTCTGGCCTATACCCCATAAACAAACAAACAAACAAAGAAAGTAAAAAGAAAAAAAGAAATGAAAGTTGGATCATCTACCTGGAATAACTTGGAAATTCCTGAGATGTCAGAGACTTTACTATATTTACTATATTTCTCTTCACTGAGAGAAAAATCATGAAAGTGGCCATCTATAATTTGCCTTATTTGCTCATGGGGGCTGATATCTATCTCTGTTTTTTCAGGCAGGGATTTTTTTCTACCTTGATACTTGAGAACTTCAAATCCTCTCCATCTTTTAAAACGGTCTGATAGGAATTAAAAAAAAAAATCCCAGATACTTAAAAAATATCTGGATTTTATTATCTGTCCTTTGACTTAAGACACTTTAATTCTCATGCACTAGACAAGATGCTTCAGTCTTATATTAGATCTTGACTTTATCTAAAGATCCCCATCACCCTGCTGTGACATAAAGTGACCAGAGATAGCTCAGTATTTTATGTGGTAATAATTTCTTACTTTGCCTAAAATTTATATAATTGAAACTAGCATGTAGCATGGAATTAGCAATTTCACCTGATCATCTTTTAAGATCTATATTTCTCTTCAAGATCTATATTTCTCTTCATTTTGTGCAGGCCTCATTACATAAACTGCAGCAGACAGCTTACTATTATAAAAGATCTGTAGTCCAAGTCTGTTTTACAATCTAAGATACATGGTGAAAATGTTCAGGAGTCTTAAGACTAGCTCTAGGAAGCTAAAAATAAAACTGCTAAAAAAAATCTCATAATTTGTTCACATTAGAAGAGGTATAGATAAAGCAGTTCTAGGAAGAGAAAAAAGAGAAACTAAAATGATCAAAGTCAGAAGAGCAATGCTTGCCATCTGCTTTCCAGATTTACTACAAGCACATCTTATGAGTAACTGGTGGGTTTATGTGGGATATTATTGTAAGAATCACTATAAGATATATAACATGAGCAAATGGAAAAGCAGAAGGCTAGCCAAACATGTTTGAGCTATACTCCTGTAGCGAGAGCTGGCTCATTTTATAATTTTTGATCTTTCAGGGAAATCCTGGCAACAAGAATCCAAAAAGAATATAAATTTCTTTCATTTTACAAAAGCTTTTCTTTTGCAAAACATAATATATGATTATAAGATTTTATTTTGTGGTATAATTTTAAATTATTTCAATCAAATTATACTGGAATAATTCCAGTGCATAAATTTTGTGTTTGTACATATTTAATCATCACTGATAGTTTTTGAGATCATCATGTACCATATTTTAAAAAAGTAAATTGAGAATGTGCCAGGTTTTTCTGAAGGCAGAAAAATATGGATCATCTTAGGGTAAAATGTGTTATAGAATTACTCGTCTCTTTAAACTCTAAATAAGCACAGTTAATATTTTGGTTGTTGGGATTTTGTTTCTCCAAGAAATTAATGCCTAACATCCATATGAATGTAAGATATTTAATATACTCTTTTAAAAATACTTTTTTCCTCCAAAATCCCCCCTTTTTACTATTGATTAGTTTTGTACAGGTTATATCAAGAATCAACAATTAGATTTCTTAGTTTCTTCTTTTTTTTGAGGTATTCTATTTATATTGACAGATGTTCTTATATGTATTCTTTATTTACCATTAAATTCCCTTTTTGTTTCATAGTTTCTCAAACAGAGACATATAATTATATTTTTTCTTCTCTTATAATAAATTTCATCTAAACACACAATCAACTAAATCTCATTCTTTTTCTTTTAAGTAACTTTCTTTTACAACACAGTATTTGTGATTCAAAGGTAGAGGATCACAGATGCATGTCAGCACACCACACTCAACACCAATGGACCCATAACACTTTATCATAGAACATTTTGTCTCCTCCTCCTTTTCTATTTCACTCTTCCCTGTCTTGTAGCATTAATCCCAAAGTCTGATTTCTAGGCTTCTTTGAACCTCACACTGAAATAGAGTCTTGCAGATATAATATTTTTGGCTGTCAGTATTTATAGCTAAGCATTTCAAATACATTATTCCTTTCTTTCCTTGCTGATGGGGTTTCCTCTTTAGAAGTCTGATGTCAGCCTGATGGGATTTCTTTTATAGATTGTCTCCTTCTTTTCCCTACTCACTTTCATTATTCTTTCTTTGTCTTGAACTCTGGATAGTTTTACAGCTTTGTTTCTTGGTGTAGGTTACATTACATTTAGATAACCAAATGTTTTTTTAGCTTCATGAACTTGCATATTTATCTGATCCATAGGTATGGGAAGTTTTTCCTTATTTATTTAAATATGTGTATTTCTACCTCACTAGCCATGTGGATACTCTTCCTTGAACAGTTGAATGGGTTGTGTTCCTGTTGAGAACTATGCACTCTCTTACTGGGCCAGGGGCCTTAGCAGAGCCTGGGGACTAAGGAGGAAAGGGTCAGTATCCATCCCAGTGAGATGGCAACATCAGTGGGTTCTGTTTCTCATTTTCTCTTACTCTTTCTCGTGATTTTTGGCTCTATTCCAGATGTCTCCTCCATAGTTTCAGCAAATTTTACTTCTATTAGAGCAATAAAATGTTCAGAGCAAAAGGAAAAAGGAAAGAGATCCCATCTACACCCTATCTTTACACATGCAATTTTTATTAACATCCTCAGCCAGAATGCTGTTTGTTACAACTGGTAAAGTTATATAGACATTTCATAGTCACCAAAATCCAAAGTTTACCTTATGCTTGGCTCTTGGTATTGTATATCCTGTGCACGTAGACAAATGTATCAACATGTGCTTATAATTTAGTATCATAAGAGTATTTTATCTGTCCTAAAAATGTTCTGTGCTCCCCTATTCATATTTTCTTCCACTATCTCCACCATGTCCTGTCAATCACCAACTTGTTACTGCTGCCATAGTTTTACTTTTTCCAGAATAACATGAAATAACTAGTCTTTTCAGATTGTCTTCTTTCACTTAGTAATATACATATATATATATATATATATATTTAGGATTCATGCATATCTTTTCATTGCTTAATAGTTTTTTAGTGGTGAGTAATAATTCCACCATAAGGGTATATTACAGTTTATTAATTCACCTGCTAAGGGCATCTTAGTTTCTTCATGTTTTAATTATGAATAAAATATACATGTGTATGTTTTTGCATAGGCATTAATTTTCACCTCTCTTGGATATATACCAAGGAAAACAATGGCCAAATTAAATGGTATAAGATTGTTTAGCTTTGTAAGAAATCATCAAGTGCTTCAAAGTGATTGTACCATATGCACTCCAACTACCCAACATTGGGTATTGTCAGTGTTCCAGATTTTAGCCATTCTAAGAGATCTATAGTAGTATCTCATTGTTTCAATTTTTGTGTTCCTCTAATGATAGATGATGTGAACATCCTTTCATCTGCTTATTCACCATCTGTTTAATTTGTTTAATGAAAAGTCTTTTAAGGTTCCCAGAGAAGCTGTTCCCAACAAACCCAAATCAAGGGCTTTATCTCCATTTGGATTTGACTTCTATAGAAAGATTTTGAATCTTAATTTCTGGCTGATGACTGTAAGTCTATAATAGAATGAGGCTTTTGAGATATCTTCAAAAGGAATTCAATTTTGAAAGTTATTTTGAGTTCTATGGCATACTTCTGTATGGCAATATTATAGGAATTTAATTGACTAAAAGCCTTCCTTTTCTCAGAAGGCCAAATGCTTGCTTTGGAAGGAAGGATAATTAGATATTTGAATTGACTTTGTATTATGTATGATGGTATATATTACATCATCTGGATTCCTAATTTTTTTATGTGGGGGGAATATGAATAATTCTTTTATGTTATATTTGTATATATTATGAATTGATCCATACAATAAATCTAATAATGGAAGTGTGGATAATTTGCTACCAGTGTATAATCATAGCTAATTTATAACATAGCCCTTGGTTTTCCTGACACTTCTCCAAGCAAGAGGTGGGGATCTTTGTTTTTGCCCCTTGAATCTGTGTGGATTTATACTATGAGAAAAGGAATATTATATAATTTCTTTAGGTTCTCCTGGTGCACACACATTGACCATGCTATAATGAAGCCTAGATGCCTAACTAAGTATTTATGTGAGGGAGTTCTAGCTGATGACCACAGGAGAGGTCTCAGCTGACTGTTAATAACAGCCACTAGAAATGAGAGGAAGTCTCTGTAGTGACATGCCCCAGCCATTAATTACTTAACTGCATGGAACTCTAAGTGAGCCCAGTCGACCATCAGAACCTGAGAAATAATAATTAAATAGCTGTTGTTGTTTTAAGTCACTAAGATTTTTGTATTTGTTATGCAGTGATAGTAATTAGAACACTTGATAATAAATGAGACTTGATCTCAAAAATATGTTTTAATGCTAAGATATGGTAATTGTTCTTTGGCAATGGTTTAATTTACTGACAGTTCATTTTTCTGATAGAGTATTAATTTGCTTTGCCAGAGAGCCTATGATGATAGAATATCAGATAATTATAAAAGTTAATATAATGATTTGGCATAGTTATGATCATATTTGGGAAACTAGGTAAGGTGGAACTTCTATTTAATCTTGTAAGTTTCAAGTTCAGTTCATAAGTTGAACAATTCTCTCCTAAGTATGTTTGAGGCATAAAATCTTATAGAAAGAAGAAGGAAGCTATTTGGGGTGCTATAAGGCTACCAGGTTAAACTATTCTAGAATCTTTGAATTTCTTTATATTCTAAATCATATTGAGTTTAAAAAATATTACTTGGTTTCATTATTTTAACTCTTAGGTTCACTAAGAACTGATTTTCAAAAATTGTTTAGTTTGTCTCATGTTTCTGATATATCTGTTCTTTGGTTTTTCAGCTTTTGTTTGATCTCTGCCAATTAATATACCTAACCACTTTGCTAGTGTTAGAAGGTCACCACTGCTTTGTGTTCAAACAGCTTATTCTGTATTCCTAGAAAATGCTTCCTTTCTTCTGTACATTGACTGTTAACATAGAGTTTATAACACATTTTAATTAATAAATCCACTGTTTCCCATTGTGAATTAAGTATACTTTCATGTGGGTGGACAGAATCGTAAACTCTAGCTCAAAGAAGATCGGTATTTCACCTACAAAAAGCAATCTGGTTTTAAAATCTCATTTAATCTTTATCTGGCATTACAAAAACTCAAAATCCTATACACTGCTTTCAAGTACAAAGTAATGGAATTTCAATTTTGCTACATAGATTTCTGATGCTTGAAGAGTTTGACTTAACTAGATGAATGAATTAAAGGGTTGAAAAAGTAATGTAAGGAATGAATTTTGTATGTTGGGTTATTTAATATGTAGAATTGTGTTATGTTGGGTTATTTAATATGTAGAACATTTTTGATAGTACTTATTTATCTTTAATAGAGATTGAAGAAGAATTTGATTAAAGTTAAAACATGAGTCATTAAATACAGGAAAAAATTGCTGAAAAGTATTGGGTACATTAGGAATAATTTTCTCAAGAAAATTGTGAAACAATTCCATGGAAATTAGCATTTTCTATGGAATTACATAATTCTGGAATGGAAAGAAATGTATATGCTCAGAGATCATTTCATGTCTCCAATCATTTTTGCTCATATTCCATTGAAAATTTGAAATCTGTTCCCTCTCCTACATGTTTGTAAGTTTCAGCTACAATTTTCCATTATGTTTAAATAGTTCCCAGGGATATGATTTTTAGTATATTACAAATGTGGATATTTAAAAACAAATGATTATATCACTTTTTAAAATATAACCAATGGAATCTAAGTACCAGATTGATGTGATACCTATAACCATTCAAGTTTTAAAAAGTGACACATTAGTAACTTTCATAGTTTTACATTTTTTTCTTACCTTTGAACTTTATTTCCATTTCACTGCCTTTATGTTTTTATTTTTTTATTTTTATTTTTGTGGGACCCTTGCTGGTGGCCGGGGATCAAACTGGTGCTGCAGAGGCTGCAGGAAGCCTTGCAACCCAGTGCTCAACCGCTGTGCCACCAGGGGAGGCCCTGTGTGTTTCAATTTTAAAGTTAGTTTGTTTCCTTTGACAATAAGGCTGTGAAGAACTACATCTATTTTCAGGATTTATATATAACATTGCAATTATATCAATACAAAATTAAACAAACCTAGTACTTTAAGTAGTTTAACAAATACTTATTAAAGATAAAAGGTAAAATTTTATTGGAATAAATTAAATTGTTTCTCAATATAAAACTATAAAACTTCTAACAGACAGCAGGAGAAAATATTCGTAAAATTGGTTTTGGTGAAGAATGCTTACATATAACACTAAGATCACTATCTATTAAAGAGAAAGTGATAAGCTGGACAATATTGAAATAAAACCTTTCTGGGCTGTGAAAACCACAGTTTGAAATATGAAAGGGTAAGCCAAAGACTGGGAAAGGATCTTAGCAGAACATACATATGAAAAAGAATTAGTATGCAAAATATACAAAGAATTCTTAAAAGTCAACAATAAGAAAACAAATAATTTAATTTAAAATTAAAAACGGATATGAACATATATATCTCACCAAAGATGATACACAGATAAAAGGTAAACATATGCTAAAATGCTCAGTATCATATGTCATGAGGGAATTAAAAAAAATCAGATATCACTGCTTGACTTATTTTGATGGCTGGAATTCAAAACATTAAACACATCACATGCTTGTGATGATGTGGAGCAACAGGAACTCTCAGACATTGCTGATGGGAAAGCAAAATGGTACAGCCAATTTGCAAAATAGCATGTCCTTTCTTTCAAAACTAAACATACTCTTACCATATGATCCAGCAATTGTGCTTCTGGTATTTACCCAAATCAGCTGAAAATGTACATCCATGCAAAGCCTGCACACAAATATTTATTGTAGTTTTATTTATAATTGCCAGAACTTGGAAGCAATCACAATGTCCTTCCACCAGTGAATAACTAAATTATATTTTCTCTATATAGTGGAATATTGTTCAATGATCAATATGACAAGCTCTCAAGCCTGCAAAAGACATGGGGAAATCCAAATGTAAATTTCTAAATGAAGAAAGCGATCTCATAATCCCATAAACTGCAGGGTTTCAATTACTGGCATTCTTTAAAGCACAGCTATGGTGACAGTAAAACCATCAATGATTATTAAGATTTTAGGAATAGGGAAGAAGTGATGAATATGTACAGTAAAGAGGATTTTCATGGCAATGAAACTATTCTATATTCTGTAGGATTCTGTAATTGTGACTACATGTTGTCATACATTTGTCCAAATGCAAAGAATGTACAACAGAAGCATGGGTACCAGCATAAATTTTTGGCTTTAGTTCATAGAAATATTTCAATATTGTATCATCAGTTTTAACAAAATCCATTCTGTTGTTAGATATAATAGTAAGGGACACTGGGAGGGAAGAGATAAGTAGAGGGATTTAATGAAGTTCTCTGTACTTTCAGCTTAATTTTTCTTTAAACCTGAAACTGCGCTAAAAACATCCATTAATTTTAAAAAGGTGTGATATAGATGCCCAGCTGGAAGTCTTATTAGCAGAGATGACAGATTCCATTGCTAGTCTCCCATGGACCTCACTATATCATGCATGGAAATATTCCGAGTTTGTTTTTGGATACATTCCTAGATATCCATCTGTTTTAAGGCTTTGTATCAAGATAATGAACTCTTTTAAAGATGAAGATGTATTGCTTTAAATAGCATTTTGGCCAAGATTTTATCTTGCCAATATGAAAATATGCACAATGTTGAAGTATCATAAACATTCAAATATTTTTTCTTATTAACTTTTTCCATAAATAAAACACAGATTGAAATTATGTTTTTATGTATATGCATTTTATTTATTTTATTATTTTTTTAATTTTTTGCATCATTGTTCATTTTTAAACAATATTTGCTTCCCCTCTCCCCATCAGGTGTAGTCCCCATAGAGTTTCCTTCCCAAATGCACCCTTGCACCATCACCTCAGCCCCCTGTGCTCCTCCCTCCCTCCCTCTGATCCCTCTCCCTCCTCCTCCCCTGCAGGATGTCTCTGATTTATAATTGTCTGGTTTTGTTTTGTTGTGCTTTGTACTGTTATTATTTTTTTTACACTGATGTCTTATTTGGTTCCCCTACATTCCTGCTATAAGCAAAACCATCTGATATTTTTCTTTTTCCTTCTGGCATATTTCACTGAGGATATTTCTTTCTAGTTCCATCCACGTTGCTGCAAATGGCATGAGTTTATCTTTTTTGATTGCTGAATAATATTCCATTGTGTATATATGCCACATCTTCTTGATCCAGTCATCTATTTTTGGGCATTTGGGTTGTTTCCGGTTTTACCTATTGTAAATAGTGCTGCAATAAACATAGGTGTACAGGTGTTCTTTTGAATCAATGTTTTTGTGTCCTTTGGGTAGATCCCTAGGAGTGGAATTGCCGGGTCATACAGTAGCTCCATTTTTAGTAGACTGAGGAAACTCCAGACAGCTTTCCACAGTGTTTGGACCAGTTTGCACTCCCGCCAGCAATGTAGGAGAGTTCCTTTTTCACCACATCCTCACCGACATTTGTTGTTGCTGGTGTTTTTGATATGTGCCATTCTTACTGGTGTAAGGTGGTATCTCAATGTGAATCTAAAGCAGCACAAAATATACATAAACATAATACCTAACTTCTACAATACATATTTTGCTATATTTTCATTACATATGCATGTGTTTGTACATCCCTGTATCTATCCAAAACTCATTTTTTTCATTTCTGTATGTTAGAGACACCAGTATTTCATCCCTAATATCTCACCATGCATATCATTATTTAGAGTTTTTGTTTTTGCTTTTCAAGAGGGAAAAATCCTTAAATTCTATTATTTGAGAGTTCTGACAGCTGCATTATCCAAAAGTGTATCAAGATTTATATCTCTTTTGCCCCTAAAAGAAGCAACAACTAGTCTGAGATTTTCAAAATATCCATTAATTTTGTCTTTTGTAGACTACTTATAAATACATTTTAAACTTCAGCGTGTAAGGTTTCATTCACTCAGTATAATATTTTAAAAGATTACTCTATAATTGTTCTCCTTTGTATTATCTATTCATATACCATTTTTTCTCATTCTCATTGACAATAACACAGTTATACTTTCAACTATTATTTTATAATAATCTGTTTGTATATTTTTTAATAAGTTTAATGAAGAAATTAACACTAGTCAATTGTTTACATATATACAAGCAATGATCAAATGGAATTTGAAATTAGTAAAATGCTGTTTATAGTTGCACAGTCTAAATATGTGTAGGATGTCTATATGGATATTCATTAACATTGATGAAGAAACTCCAAGAAGATTTAAATAAATGGAGGGATATTTCATCTTCATGGACTTGGAAATTCAGTAATAATTAGATATCCGTTCTTTCCAATTTAGTCTTTTAATTAAACAAAATCTCAATTATTGTATGGGCATTGACAAACGGGTTCAAAGATTTATGCGGAAAGGCAAAAAACTCACAAAAACTAATGTTAAGACTGAAGGAAGGTTTAAAATCAGAACATTGATACTACCTGACTTCACTTACTTTATTATTGTCTATATGAAAAAGCTAAAGAATACAGCAAAGTGCTGATAGTTAACAGTTGTACACTTAAAAACTTGTTAAAAGAGATCTGATTCTAAATGTTCTTATACACACTCACACACACATCAAGACAAAATGGTACTGATGAAAGAATATAGTTCATTGGGGAAAGGACAGTCTTTTCAAGAAATTATGCTGGAAAAACTGGGCAATAAATGCAAAACAATGAATCTAGATAAAGACTAGACTAAATGTTTCTCACCTCCTAAAAGTCACATATTTGTACTCAGTGTTATGTTCATGGCAGATGATTAGATTGTGAGCACAGAGGCTTCATCAGTGATAACAGTGATGTTATAAAAGAGGCCTTGAGAGACTCCTTCACTTTCCCATGACGTGAAGACACAGAGAAAATGGGACAGTAACAAGCCAGATGAGTGGCCTCACTGGAAGTGACCATGTGGTTCCTTGATCTTGAACTTCTCAGACTCTATGTCTGTAAGAAATAAATTTTTATTTGTAGGCCATCCAGTTTATGTTACTTTGGTATAGAAGCCCAGACTAAGACAACTACATTGTTCACAAAAATTAGCTCAAAATATGCCATAGACCTACCTACCTATAAAACATAAAACTGTAGAACTTCTAGAAGCATAGAAAAAAAACTACATGTCCTTGGATTTGTCTATGAGTATTTATATATAACACAAGGAACTCAATGCATAAAACTGAAAAAAATAATAAATTGGATTAATTGAAATAAAAAAAATTGCTTTGTGAAAGACACTGCAAAAAATTAAAATTATATTCCATAGGCTGGAGAAAATATTTGCAAAACACATGTTTCATGAAAGACTTTCATCTAGAATAAACAACTGTTTCTTAAAACATAGAAATAATAAAACATAATCATTTCTCATTGGAGGAATGCAAATTAAAACAATGTTGCACTATCGTGTAATTATTAGAATTGGTAAAATTCAGAAAGAACCTGACAATACCAAATGCTGGTGATAATACTGAAGAAAGGATGCTTTCATTCATTGATGCTAGGAATATTAAATGATAGAGAAGAAATTAGTTTGGCAGTTTCTTATGCAGCTAAATACAGACTTACTATACAAACCATAGATTATCAGACTGCTTTCAAAACTAACTTCTTTTTTTTTTGTGTTTAATGTGATCTCAGTTTTGTAATACATATTTATTATTCTTGTGTTGTAAATATGGGTGTAATTTTTTCTTTCATTTTCAAACTTTGCTACATTTTCCACTTTTTTTCAGTCAACATGCATTGCTTGAGTAATTATGTAAGCCCCTTCAGTGTTATTTAAACTAATTTCTACACAGAAACCTGTATGGATGTCTATAGCATTTTTATTTATAAATTCCCCAAGCAAGCAAGTTGAACTTTAATATTTGAATAGGATAAAGTGTGACTTATTCATATAATTGAATTCTATTTAGCAGGAATAGAATGAACTAATAAGTTATTTTACAACATAGTATTGTATGAATTTTGATCAGTAAAAGAAAAGTTGAACTGAAATGCTACAAACTGTATGAGTTCATTCGTAATGTGAAAACAAATAAATGCATGCTATACTAAGAAAGGAAAAAAGAAAACATAATTTTCTTCAGAACACAAAAGTTATGGACATAAAAATATGAAAGAATCTATAATAATGCATAGAATTTAATAGTAAATTTAGTAATTTTTGAAGAGTGATTGTACAAATACAGAAATATTTTTTACCCCCCTGTCTGGCAAATATCAATGAAAAATTTATATAATTTATAATACTATAAGTTATCTAAAATCAGAATAAGTAATGAAGGATATGAGCAAGTCATACATGTAGAACTATAAAACATTGCTATAAGAATATTCATAGCAGAATTTTTTAAAAGACCTAAAGAATCAACAGCTTCAATTTCATTAAGATGTCATTTCTCACATAACCTGCACATCTGAAATAAAAAAAGTAAAATCTTCACATTTACTTTCTGTTTTGATAGTTGGTAAGGTTATTTAAATTTTACTTTTAAAAATCATGAAATAATTATAGCTAAGAGGACCTTAAATAAGAACAAAATTAGAGAATTTAGCCTGCCATATTTCAAGATTTACTATAAATTTACAATAATCAGAAAGATGTGTGTTAATGTAAAGGTTGACAAAATGATTAATGAAAGCATTGATAGAGTCTAAGAATGACCTGCGGAAAATGGTCATGATACAAAACAAAGGCATCGTAGAATTTTTCAATAAATGGTACAGAAGCAATTGGATATTTACATGGAAAAATGAGATATTTCTCTTATATCAATTCATTAACAAAGTAATAAAGATGGATTGTTGTCCTGATATTAAAATTAATAAAATATTTTTGCTAGAAGTAGGCTTATAAGAATAACTTCATGTCCTTGAGCATAAGCAAGGGGCTATTAAAAAGGATACAAGAAAAAATCACTATTCATAAACTTTGAAAATGATATATTAGACTTCATTAAATTTAAGAATATCTCATATGAAAATACTCTTTTAAGAGAGGAAAAGATAAGTGACAGATAAGGAGAGGATTTTTTTTTTTACATATTTAGTTGAGAAAAGACTCATCTAGTATAGATACAGCTTCAATAAATGCAAGATAAATGATCCAATAAAAGTGGTCTAAAACACCAGTTTCTTCACTGAAAAGAATATGAATCAGAATATGAAAAGATGGTGAATATCAGTAACCTTTCAAGAAAATGTAAATTAAATTCACAATGAGATATTATACACACCCACTAGTGTGGTAAACATTACAAAGACCAGCCATACAAAGGTCTGAAAAGACTATGGAGCCAATAAAACCTTCATGCTATACTTTTTGGTGTATAGATTGGTTGAACCATTTTGGACAACTCAAGTATCTGCTAATACTAAAAGATATGCATGCCTTATGATTTAACAATCCAATTCCTTGAGAAATGAGTACAAATTTCCACCATAAGACAAGAATATCCATTACAAATTGATAATACCCACAGCTGAAATGTCTGACACTGATAGAATGGCTGGGTTAACTGCTGCATAGTCATACAAGAAAATACTACATAGCTATAAAACATTATATATATATGATATATAATATGTATAATATATAATATATATAATATAATATAATATAATATATAATATATATAATAGGATATATAATTTCTGAAGTATGTCAAATTCACATTTTGTATATACTATAAAATGTGACATTCTTCAAAAAATTATTATATGTGATTATATTCATATATAGTCTCTAAAATTTCTTATGATGATTTTATTTGTAGTATTGTGGTATAGATTTTGATAAGGATACTTCAATGGTTATAATTCTCACTTAAAGCTTGAATTCGTTTGTACAAATAACATACTGAAGCATTTAATTTAATTCTCCCAAGAGTAGTAGAACATAATCTCATACATACATAGCTCTGTATCATGTGGAATATAGATAAATATATTTACTAAAGGAAACAGATTTATTTTATCAAAATTATGTTGGTGGTAGTTGTCTATAATAGGCATTGGTGTAGTTTCAATGTCAAGTTATGTCAGGTTCTAGAGCTGTTTTAGACTATTTTTCAGTCCCTTTCTTCCTCTTATTCAGAATCTTATTTATTTATTGCCCTATGCCTTTTTTTTAGAGTTATTCAAATTGTTTTTAAGTATTTTTTATTTTCTGTGATGCACTCACTGTAATGTTTTATAAAATATAATTTAGAAAGATTTTCATCAACAATTCAAGCAATCTATGCAGCCATGTTATGTGAAAAAAGAAGTTGAAGGGCAATGTATAGAGAATATACCCAACTTCCTATATTTAAAACATAGTCTTTAGAAATGTGCAGAAAGAACATTTTAACTTTTCCTAAAATTGATTTAAAATATCCTATTTTTGATGAGATAAACATTTTTGATAACAATAAATAATAAAGTGAAAAAACTATTCTTTGCATTGTAAATTAATTTGAATCAATAAATCCAGACTGATTAGTTCCATGATCTTAAGTGTTGACTAAGCTACCAAGTTTCCTTAAGTATCACTTTGTCATTAGGATTGGTATCATTAGGATTGGTGTCATTAGGATTGGTGTCATTAAGATTGGTGCTTCTCTCTTCCTGTAAGAGGTATTGACTCAGATTCAGAGGGCAAAGGAGTGGTTGAGCCTGAAGGTAGGCATTTTTAAGAGCTCCTCCATTATGGGAATTTCAGTATGCAGCAACACTGAAAACATCTGTGTTTGGCACTGGATCCCGATCTTCGCAACCTCCACTAATGTGAAATGAGTCCTTCTTGTCTTGGACTTTCACAGTCTTCATCTGCTTCTGATGTGTGCCATAATCCTGTTGCAAAGTACTCTGTATTTCTTCATCTCAGTAGGGACACTTGCTCCCTCAAGTCTTTGGTATTCAGAAGAGTACCTCTGTCCTTAGATTCAGGTGAGGGAGTCTTTGTTACTGGCACTGTACTTAAGATGACCTTATACATTTCATGACCATTCAAGTCCCAGTGATATGCTTCTCCAAGTCTCAAGAAGTTTGAATAAATAGTATAGATCTCACATTCTAGTCATTCATTTATTCCAAATTGGAAAACTCAAAAATTCCTGCCATGTGGCTTAAAGATAACAAGCATAATGAGCCTAATTAATTGAACTAATTAATTATGTTGCTAAAGCATTGATATAGTTTAAGGTTGATTTTGAAAAGTGATTTGTCTCAGAAGAGTGACTTAAAAATCATTCTGATATAAAGAGAATAAAGATTTTATTTATTTATTTTATTTATTTAGTTAGTTATTTTTAAGATTTATTTATTTATGCATAAAAGAGCTGGGGTGTAGGCCAGAGGTCCTGGATGTGAGAGAATTCACCAGAGACAGAGTGGGGAGCAGAACAGGCAGATCTACTGAAATGCACTGCTGAGGGGAGCAGAGGGCAAGACAGGAGAGGTCTGCTGTGCCATATGTGTTAGCTCCCTGGCCAGGGATTGAACTCATGCTGCTTCATAGTGCTGTGTCTTAACCCCGTGGGCCACCAAGGAGGCACCAAAGGAATAAAGATTTTAATTGAACAACTTTAAAATGAAGAATAAGGTAGTTTAGAGATAAGACATTTCAATAGCATTATAATTTGGGATAGCTAATACTTTGGGAAAAAGTCCATAAAGTCTGAAGTTTGTATTTGATTCAAATCATGTAAACTCCATACTGAATTATAATCCAGGATTTTAATTCAATTTACTTTACAAAAGCAGACATATTGAGTATCAGCAAGCCCCCATACAGCATGAATCTGACAGATAGGTATTAGATAATCACTTTGAGATAGAAACTTGATGACAACTTCAGTTTAGAGTTACATAATAAAATTTAGCGCAGATTTATATAAAAGAGGTTAAAGGCATTATAGGAAATGAATACTTCAGCACTTTGCACAGCTGTGAGAATAAATCCAAATGCTTATCATGACCTGCGAGACCTTGGACAGATCCGGTCTGGACTTCTGCGCTCTCACTTCACACTACTCTCTTCTTTGTGCTCTTTATCCTCCAACCACTCCAAAGGCCTTCTGAGAGCCCTTAGGGCTTTTATATCCTCATCTCTTTTCCTGAAAGTATTTTGTACATTTTTTCCCTTGTTAACTCCTATTTGTCCTCTTGTACAGTAAAGTCAGACTAGGATTTCTGTTATGAATATACAAAATACTACATTTCTTTTCTGGCCTTTAATTTTTTTTTTTTGTAATTACTTCATATCTCATGTAACTAGGATGTCCAAATGCATATGTGAAATCATTGTTATTACATAATTAATGACACACGTGATGTGAAACCTGCATTTTAGTTAGTGTAATAAACAGAGGAAATAGCAAGCATTTTATGGCTATATACTCATTAAATTCACTATACTTCTAAGAAATAGAGAAGATATTGACAGGTTTATTTTCCGTTGCATATACTTTGTAATAAAATATTTTTCTAAATAACCTATTTCAGACCATGTCTGATAAAGTTTGTAAAAAAATCTATTAACATTTACCATGGAATCATTAATGTTTGGAAAATTTGTACCCCTAAGTATAGACATATTGTGTGGGCATATAGTTGAGAAAAAGTAATATCATAAATTATTTTCTTCTCTAATTTTGGAAAGAATAAATGTTTGGCTACTTTACAAAATGATTACAATGGAAAATATTCTAAATTTCAGGAGCTAATGATATGATTTCTACTAATTTCTGACACTTCTTATTCTTTGATGCATACTTTCTTATCTTTTCCATTGCTATTTTTTATTTTCAAACTGAAAACTTGGAAAATAGTGATGTTTTTGATATTTTACTTGAGAAAATTACTATCAATCTGAGGCTGCAGTCAATATTCTTGATGAGTTTCTTAATAGGCCTTGCAAATATGAACTTCCCCTTCCAAATCCATATAGACTAGCAGAATAGTCCTATATGTTTACAGTCTTGTCTAGATGCTAAATAGTCTACTTTGAGTCAGTTAATTTAATAATAATATTGGGGCTGTATACCATATAAAACAACCTGAGAGAAAAGTACAGTAAACTCAGCCATGAATATATTGTTCATTTCTCATTCTCATATTTCCAGGTTAAAACTGTTTGGTCCAAATGTTTTCTTGAACTCAGGTTAAAAAAACTACAAAAAGTTTTCTTTTTATCAAAGGTCCTAAAAATTCTGCTAAATACTTATTATGTCTTGTGTATAGGGACAATTTTGTGTTTATAAATAATAATTTGAGGGTATTCAAGTGAATTTTAATTTGGAAGAATGTTTAAAATTAGCACCATATGTGCAAATATATACTTAGCTTTATATAATACTTGCTCTTATTATTATAAATTATGTGAAAATACCACCAGAAGGAATCATGCGCTAATAACATCACATGGTGAACAGAGAAAGATTTAACTTCTTCCTACTTCAAAAATTAGTTCTAAAATTGCTCTGTCTTCTTCTAATTGAGGATCTACCTTCAATTAGTCAAAATGCCAGTGATGGTATTTCAGAGTCCAGTTCCTAGTTTAAATTGATAAATGTACCTTAAAAACCAATTTCGAAAGACATCTTCATCTCATCAACTCCTGAGTTTCAGTCTGGGCTCACAGAAGTGTTCAGCTTTTACTTCTTAATTGGCAATCCTGTGCTAGGAACCAGTATTACTCATCTTTCAGTATATGACCTTGGAGTCCAATTACTAAGATTTCAGGTACCTTACTAAGAGTTGCCCCTGTATTTATCTATTACATAAGAGCAAGAAAGGTTTGTCCTAGAAATTGGCCTTGAAGTTAACGGACTGCTTGGCAGATTGTAAACACCAAGTGAACTGCCCTGATTTTATACCAACATCCACAAGGCCAAGTTGCCTTTTGTCTCGTTCTTGGCTAAATTTCTCATTTTACAAACTGTGGTCAACTTTTCCTAGCACACAGTGCATTTACAATGTTAATGATTGATTGCATGTCCCTCATATGAAAACATATGACAGAAAAAAATGTTCTCAATTCTCAGCCACTTCCTTAAATGTACATGAAATGGTTATAAATTCCATTTTGCTGAGTCTTCTAAAACTTAACCATAATGATAAAGGCAGTCGATTAGAATGCAACAATTTTATAACTAAGATTTCTCTGCATACAAAAGAGTACAATTAAAAGCCAATATCCATGGAGCTTTATTCAGAAAAGTATCTGTGAGAATGAAACAGCCCAGATAATAATTGAGAAGAGAAATTGGAAACATGATATTGATTTAATATGTTATAGATTGTGTGATTAATGCTGTCACCTTCATTTCCCATCTCAAATCTTCAGCAAACATCTGTTTATCATTTATACGTAATGGAGTGAGTTTTCTTTGGGGAGAATAAGCTCCAAGTATGGGGAGGCTGTCTATGGACTTGATACACATGGATGTCATTGTCTGTCCTTTTTTGTGTGTTCAGACTACCTGGCATGTCTTCCAATTGTTTATTGCTGAAAACTGTTGATTAATATTATGTCCTTATATATAATATCTATATCTAGTACAGGGCTTCCGGACTGAATATTTGTGTTCTTCAAAATTCATATACTGAAATCTTCACCCCCAAAGTGTTGGGATGAAGAGGTGGAGTCTTTGGAAGGTTATTAGGTTATAAGGGTGGAGATCTCATGGGTGGGATCTAGTGCCGTTATTAAAGATACCCCAACCAGCTAGCGGGGAAGAGAGCCTACATATACCTGAAGTGCTTGTCAAAATCCATTTCCCCACACATCTGTCTCCAGCATTCTAGGTTCAATAGTTCTGACTTGAGGCCAGCAAATTTGTTTTTGTTAGCTCCCGGGAGATTTTTCTGTCTGATTCAGGGTTAAGAATGACTCTTTCTGTCCATAGGCTTGACTTGGATCACTGTTGGTTTTGTTGTTGAGTTGAAATCTTTGTTCTCAATAGAGCTAGGTTGTCAGGCGCAATTACACAAAAAGCAGATATCCAGGAAACTAAGAGCCATCAAATAGGTGAGTCTTTGACAAACTAATCCATTTTTCTCCCTCTCTTTCTTAAGTATTTAGAATTACAGCCAATTTATAAGTTATAGTGGACTTTTCTTCACACAGCACAATCTTGAAGACTTTTTGCAACTTCATATTAAGCAAAATTCTCAATCCTCTTTTTTTGCCTTAAATATAGCATATAATATTGTATCTAACTACTACCATTTCAAATATTGGATAGACAATATAAATGTGTACTCTGGATCCCATCTGCTCTCATTTTTTTCTTAGAAATTTTAGTTCTGCCTACTCTTTCTTTGCTACCCTAGAAGGGATATATTAGCCTTTCACACTTTTGACATATCCCTACATCAAAATGTGAAATGTGAATGCCACATATTAAAATAAAAACAAACTTCATTCTGTGACCCTTCAGCTAACACACGTCTGAATAATCTTCTTTGAAACCAAACTTCCTTAACCTTAGCTTCACTTCCTCACCCCTCACCTCTTAGCTCTTATTCATTCCACATCACCTTCTAATGATCTGTGCTTTTACTCAACATGTGAAACTTTCAAATCACCATATCCAAAGGATGGCTGCATGTCCACTCTACCCTCTCAGCAGCAACTAATCCAGAGGGTCACTTCTTCCTGGGGGAAGCTCTCTCTTTTCTTGGCTTTCCTGAAAACAGATCTACTCTTTGCTTTCCTTCAGTTTTTCTGGTCTCATGTTGTCTGCATTTTTTACTGGTTTTTCATCTTCTATCTGAAACCTCTCTCACTTCTATCACTTTAAGGGCGATCTCATTAGGTTTCAGTGACAGAAAATTGTGACTACTTACTGGTTACTAATAGAATTGTATTTGAAAATCTGATTCCTCTGAAACCCAGATTGTTTTACACTGAACTCCTATTCTGTTTTACATTGTACCTTGTATGGTAGATAGGCATCTCGATTTAATACAACTCTGACCTTTACCTCTCTCCAAATTTGTTTGTTTGCTTTTTTTTTTTTAACTTATTCTTCTATATGTCAGTAAGAGTTAAAAGCAGTTGTTCAAGGTGAAAAAATAATCATCCCTCCTCCATCCCAAGCACCACTGACTCACTTGATTATTTTCTTTTTAATCCCTCCCCATTACCACATATGCACATAACCAGGAAGATGAGTTGACTTTAGTTTTAAAGTATATTTCAAATTTGTATACTTTTCTCCATGTCCTACTATCTAGGTTTAAGCTATTGCTATCTTTTTTCACCTGGAGTTTTGAAATAAGCTATAAAATTCTATCTCTGCTTTCTCTAAGTCCACAACTAGAGAGACTGTATTTCAAAGGGAAAATCATTTCAAATTTTCCCTGATGTTATCTTCCCTTCTATTTCTTCCTATTGCACTTATGATAAAACTGAACCTCTTACTCTGTCTGGTATGCAGGACCTGTTATAGTCAGACTTGAATAACTGCAACTCCTAATACTCCCTGGCTCTACACCCATGTTCATGATTTCCTTTTTGTTTTTTGAATATGACAGCTCTTTCTTGATTTCAGAACTTTACTCTTTTTCTTCCTTTTGTAGAGTGATTTTTTCAATTGTGTTTTTGAATAGCAAGTAAGTATTGGTTGAATTAAACAAGGGAATGGATAAATAAATGAAGGAAGGAGTTTCTAACATCAGTCTCCACTGCTTTTTATCAGGTTTTAAAACCTAGACAATGAATCAATGTATGACTTAAATATAAATCCGAGGATTTAAGATTTCTTTAGATATTTAATCATCTAATTTTTTAAAATAAGTTGGTAGAAATGGCCTTCTGATCAATGTGTTCTAATTCGTTCACATTTTTGTTTATGTAATTTGATGAAATGTAGTTTCATTTTTGTAGTTTATTTCCAAACAGATTTTAGTTACATTTACCAAAAACCTAAAAACTCTTATTTCCTAGTAATCAGAAAGAAGAACATCTTTGTCTGCATTGATGATGTTGTCTTACCAGCACATTCCCAAGTGTACCCTAAAAAGCAAATGAAATTTCTTGCCAATTTCTGTTAAGAGTAGAAGGGTTCAAACAAATTCAAAATTGTTATTTCAGAAGATAGGGATTGGAACTCATATGGATAATCATGAACATTTTCTGTTTGCTACATTTACTAATTTACCTATTTGAATTGATAAATACAACTAACTTAACTCACATTCTGATTGTGGTATAATTTTGTTTGTTGTCAGTGACACATGGAGAATGAGAGGAAAGTAGAATAAGTCCATTCTGGAAAGAATATCTTATCACTTACGTTACTTCAAATTCTTGTGTGTTGTAATGATAACAAACAGGGTGATTTCTGATCAGTTTTACTTTGCTTAAAATTCTGTATAGAAAATATACAGTTATTACCTTCACCCACGGGGAGACCGTTCTGGAGCTACATTTGATATGCCATTGGTTGCTGAGGTAATTGTTGGCTAAATAGAACATTTATCTACATACAGACATACATACACACATGCATATGTATATTATATATATGCAAATATATAATACATGACTACTTTTAGTATATACTTTTTAGTACCTAACAAATTTGAAGAGCTAGATGATTCTCAGGTAGGCCACATAGTTGGTCTCCTTCTGTATTCCATGTGTTATTCTGACTTGTTTGTATTTAAAAACAATTAACCTTAAATATATGAGTTTTTAATGTACTATCATTTAAACCACCATTTTGCTTATTAGGTAAAGATTTCCTTTAATGATCATGCATCTTCATAGGCACACTATATATGAGATCATTGAAAGTTTTGTTGGACTATCTTAGAGCACAAAATAACAAAATATATTAGCTATATATATATATATATATATATATATATATACTTGTTGTGATAACAAAATATATGTGCAAGATTACTATAGTTCTAATTAACATTACACATATTTACCATTATCACATGGATCACACAGAGTATTATCCAGAAGTTTGAATCTTAGAAGTAACACAGTCAGAATTATTTTGGTTTCTAGTGTAACCAGAATTACCTACTGCTGCTTTTAAGATTCTGTCTTACACATAATTAATAAGTCAAGACATGGGCTTACTTTCCTCTCTTAGACAGATTAGACAATAGCATATGAAAAGGCAGTGAGAGATTGCTAAGGTGGGTGTCAGTTAAATAGATAATAGGCAATAAAACCCCAGGGCAGAGATGCAATAATAATTTCTAACAAAGATCAACATCAAAGTAAAAGTTCAGACAATTTACAAATACAAATGACTATAAGAAAGCCATTAAACAAAGGAAAAAACAAGCCATAAATTTGCAGCTACTTAATGAAACATTAAATAATGACCGACTTCATGAAAATATACTATGACTTTTGATAATAGATTTGTATTGCTTGTCTATTTTATATAATTGATGTTTATAAAAGTAGTTACCATAGTAGAATTAACACTGATAAAAAGTGTCCTAAAACATAATAAAATGCTAATTTTAGAAACAAAGAGCAATTTCCTACTATATCATACTCTGAAGAGAGCAGTTCCAATACTTCCTCCTGAGTCTCTGACTCACATTGCCAGAGGGATGGACCTGATACTTGGTGTTGAGTGTCATGTCTACAGGAAGCCAAGATACTGGATTATGTACAAGCACCTTGACCATCTGCTTCCTTAGGTTAGACTTCTTGTTCATGAAGTGAAGGAAATGAAACTCAAGATACTTGCCTCTGTCCTTTTCTTTCATCCTTTTCACTTCTCTTCATCTCATCAACTTGAATGTCACTAACTTTGACAGAAAATTAACTTCTGAGGTTTAAGCATCAGATTTCAACACTGACAATATCTTCTTGGTATTAAATTAGCCAATGTATTTAGACTGTTTTATTTTCTTTTTTCAGATTTTTTATTTTTTGAGGTCACATTAGTTTTCAACACTGCGTATGATTCAGAGGTTACCACACTACCACCAAAGCACACATCACCCTCTGTCATTTTCTATTTTATAGTCGTTTCTAGTATTCATAGTTGGCTTTTTCTGACCCTTCGTGTGTTTCTCTATGTTCCATCTATGAGTGACACCATCGAGTAATCATTTTGACTGTTTCAATTTAGCTAATTTGGCTTTACTATGACTAATTCAGCTTTACTGTGTTTCAGATATATCATTTTACTTTATTTGTACTTGCTGAGCACAAAATATTCCATATTTTGAAAATGCAATCAAAAATATTAATATAGATTGCATATGTGTGATGAAAAGACAGTTATAGCATTCAGATTTGAGCATGTTTTAATAATTTGTCTTTGGGAGCAAATTTTATATTACAAGCTATTCAATTTTAATCTGTATTTATATCCTCTAGCATGCCTTTTCTTTAGTTACATTAGTAGACATTTTTCATTTTTAGTCTTTTCTATTTTTATTGTGGTGAGAACACTTAGTATGAGCTCTGCTCTCTTAAACTATTAAGTGTATAATGCTATATTGTTAGTTAAAGGCACAATGATAGGCACAATGCACAGAAGAACTCTGGGGCTTATTTATCTTTTATAACTGAAATTTCATATTCCTTGAGAATAGCATATCACTTTCCTCCCTCCCTCAGCAACTGACAAATTATTTCACTCTCTACTCCTTTGTGTTTGACTATTTTTGATTTCTCCTATAGATGGAATTGTGTAGTATTTTCTTTTAACAGGTTTATTTAATTTAATGTAATGTGCTCAAGGTTCTCCCTTGTTGTCACCTATGGCAGGATTTCTTTCTTTTTTAAGAGTGATACTGTTTCATCACAGGTATATGCCACATTTTCTCAATCCATTCATTACTGATGGGCATTTAGATTGTTTCAGCATCTTGGCCATTGTGAATAATGCTGCAGTGAACATGGGGAAGCATCTATCAGTTAGAGTTCCTGAATCCATTTTCTTTGGATAAATACCTGGAGTTAGTTTTGCTAGACTTTATGGCATTTCTATTTTTAAATCTTTGCACATCCTCCACACTGTTTTCCCTAGCAGCTGCACCATTTTACATTCTCATTAACAGTTTTTCAAAGGTTCCAATATATCTAATCCTTGCCATCTTTTACCTTTTCTTTTTGTTGCTGTTGTTGATAATAACTTTCTGAAAGGTGTGAGGTGATAATTCACTATGTTCTTAATTTGCATTTTTCTGGTGCAACATGTTAAGCATCTCTTCTATACCCATTGGTCATTTGTATATCTTATTTGAGAAATATCTAATCAGCTCCCTTCTCCATTTTTTAAAAAGATTTATTTACTTTTGTACAAGAATTGGAGTACAGGTCAGAGACGCGGGAGGGTGAGAGGATTCACCAGAGACAGAGTGGGGAGAAGAACAGGCAGATGGACCAAAGCACACTGCTGAGGGGAGCAGCACAGCGGGTGAGGCAGGAGAGGTCTGCTGCGCCATGTGGGTATCTCCCTAGCCAGCCAGGAATCGAACTCCTGCTTCAGAGGCTGCGGATGCCTTCACAGTGCTACACTCAATCTGCTGTGCCACCAGGGAGGCCCTCTTTGTTCATTTTTAAATCAGGTTGTTCACTTTTTTGCTACTGCATTGAATAAGTTCCTTATATATTTTGGATATTAACCCCTTATCAGATATATGATTTACAAAGCTTCTGTGTAGAAACTTTTTAGTGACTGTAGTCCCACTTGGCGATTTTGTTAAAAAAAAAATAATGTTTTTGAGGCTATGCTCATTTACAACACTGTATATGTTTTATGGGTTAGGTTCACATCTCCACAAATGTAGGATATCACACCACATCCACCACCAAAACACTGATAATCTTCCACCATTATCCATGGGGCCCCGTTCCCCCACCTCTCCTGGTACTTCCAGTTCTGTTGCCAGATTTCTAGGGATTGTACTGATTTCGTTTCATCTGTTGCATTTACTTTTTTTTTTTTTAAATATAGTCTACATCTGAATGAAATCATCTGGCACTTTTATTCTCCTTCTGACTTATTTTGCTTAGCATATCTTCTCTAGTTCCGTCCATGTTGTTGCAAGTGGCAAGAGTTCATCTATTTTTTTTTTGAACTGAGTAATATTCCATTGTGTGTGTGTGTGTGTGGATACACACACACACACACACACATATCTTCTTTGTCTATTTATCTGACCTGGGACACTTAGATTGTTTCCAAAGTTTGGCTATTATCAATAGTGTTGCAATATCCCTTCCAATTAATTTTTTGTATTCTTGGGGTATGTTCCTAGGAAATGGATTGCTGAATCCCAGGGTAGATCTATTTTTAATGTTTTGAGAAACCTCTATAATGTTTTCCATAGAGGTTAAATTAGTCTATAACTGCCAGTAGTGTAGAAGAGTTCCTTTTCCTCCATACTCTTGCCAATACTTTTCTGGTGTTTTTGATATGTGAGATGCTAACTTATTGTGGTTTTGATTCAAATTTCCCTGATAATAAATGATGACTAGCATTTTTTCATCTCTTATTATCAACATGCCCCACCAAAGTGGTACCTTAGTAACAGTTAATAAACCTACATTGATATATCATTATCTCCCAGAGTACATAGGATTATATTAGGATTCATTCTTGGTGACACAGTAAATTTATATTGATATGTATCCACTATTATAGTATCATAGAGTAGTTTCACTGTACTAAAAATCTTCTGTGCTTCAACTTACCTCGCTCTCTCTCCAATGATAATCTCTTTTCACTTAGTAAAATATATATATATATATATATATATACATACACCATAGAGAGAGATACCATAGAATTTTTTTTTCATTAATAAGTCATCTAGTCTGTTGTATTTTGCTATAGCAATCCAGACTGACTAAGATAAGCAACTCACTCTGTAATCTAACTTTCTTAGGAATTTAAGAAGAGCTTTTGCTTTTTCAATTATTTGGCTTTTTACTTATTAGAACAGATTGGTGACTTCTAAGCATCTTACATGTCGGACTGGAAACCAGAGTCTGGCTTGACTTTTGAAATAGCAGACTTTGCCCTTAAAAATATCTCACTAGAACAATTAGCTACATTTAATTTCAGTGATTTGCATTCATTTTCCATATAGTCATCCCTATAATCTATAAAGCACTAACTAAATTTCTGGCTAAGATTTGTTTTTACTTTTTTAAGTATGTATTACACTCTGGTTAATATTAACAACTTTTCTACTTTTCATATTCAATTATTTCATTTTAGCTAATACAGTGATGAATTAAATTTCTATCCAATGTAGACTTTTAAAAATTTTAATTCTCATGCAGTACCATTAAATATAAATTATCTAGACACTTAAACATCAGCCATATAAATCCCATTAAAATTGCTACTTAGTCACTGATCTATTTTTGACAGCATTAAATCTTATTAACATTCTAGTTATATACTTTTAATATTAATTATTATGGATATTTGTGAGAAACTCTGTCAACACAAAATCATTACAGGATAAATGTCACATGAATATCTTTCACCAGATGTTCCTCCACTTGTATATATAACAAGTTTTGTATGAGAAAGATAAAATATAGAAATATACAACTAACAACTTAAAAATTAAATACTTGAAAGTAAAGTTTTTATTTAGAAGACAGTGTTGCATGGCTTTAGATAATGTAAAAAATGAATCATGTAATTACAGAGACAGATTTATTTTATAGTTTTGAGAATTATCTATATTATATATTATATATTCACTTTGATTTATTACACAATTTTACAAATTGCACTTAACAAGGCAATAAAATCATACAATTCAACAGTAAAGGTGACCTCCATACCCACAGTGTTGCTGAAGAAAGTTTTTTTGGAACAATGAACTGTTTGTGTCACCTTAATTGTACCAATGGAATCACTTATTTTGTATAATGTTAGAAAATAACTCAAAATGATTTCTTGCTAATAAACTATATATTTAAGAAATCAAAATATTAGAAGCAGACTGTACCATATTCCAACTGCATTAACATTCCTGTTGCTCTTTCATTCATTTCCTTGACATTAATCCATTGTTTGAGCTAAGAGATTGTTTATGCATATAAGTCTTAATTTTATTTATTTAGATAAGTGCTTTACCCATTTTTGTTTTGTTTCACTACATACATGTACAAAAAGAAATACAGTCAAGTTTCACTTGCCATCCAGGTGAAAGCTCAATTGTCGTTCCTTTTATGTATTTATTCATGATAGTCCTTCCTTCTGGAATGTCTTCACTCCTGTCTTCCTAATTTCAGTTATCACTTCTTTCACATGGTGGCTGACTGCTGCAGCTTGCATTAAAATTGCTTTGCCACACTCTTAACAATTTTTGGCTGCATTATTAGCTTTGACTTTATATACTTTGCATCACACAGTGAACTTTCAGTAAATATAGAATTAAGTGAATTATTTCAGAATGTTTTATATGCCTCTTAATAACTAATAATTATCAACTTCAGTGCCTACTTTTGAATTCTCTGTAGTATTTGACAATTTAAACAAGACTGTATGTTCATAGTACTGTTTATACTTAGTACTTGGCCATATCATTTTCTAGGCTATTTTATTCTTGTTTATCCAGAAATATCTTAGATGTAGATATTCTCAATTGTTTTAAATTCTGCCCCTGTTTTGTTTTCTTTCTCTATTTTTTTTTTCTGGCCAATCTTACCAGCTTTCATTGCTTAAATTATTGGCTATTTTCTGACAATAATATAATTAGTGACATTACATTTTTTTCATTATTCTAGAAAATTTTTGCATTTCCATCTAATTCTCATCAAATCCAATGGTATAGGTTTTCTTATTGTTTCCATATTACAAGTTAGGAGAATGAAAGATTAAAGATTAAGTTGCATTCTTATAGTAATGCATTTGTTTTGCAGTCAGGAGATAGATATATGTATGTATAAAAGTATATATCTATATCTGCATATTTGTTTATATCTACATATCTCTATCATTATCGATATATCTATATATTTATTACCTATATATTGTGAAAAACTAGATTATGAGCTTAAATTCAGTGCCCTATATTACTTTAACTATGTTAGATAATGTAGCTCTAATTCCCAGATTTCATTTGAGCCTTATTCCAAGTATATATTATGCATAGTCATTTGAAATGTTTTACAGAAAAATCAAACTCTGCTCTTGAAAAGTGAATATGTCTTACAGCTTCATTATTTCCTGAACATTTAATGCCAGCATTATTCATTCAATTCACGATGCGAAAAACCTCTGAAGTATCTTTATGATACTTTCTCATCATCCACAGTCTTAAGTTCTCTCAGACTTCAGAAATATGTTTGATGTACCTTCTCTTTCTTGTCCCTAAACTAAACCCTGATTGTTCCTTTCTCTACTGGACTATATAATTGTTATTTCTTCAAATTCATCTTCAATTATGCTGATAGTTATTTTTGTGGAAATATAGATTTGGATTTTTTAAATGGAAATGCTTCATTGCTTTAGCTTATTTACCTAATTTCAAACATTTGATGAAAATATTCAGAGTTCCAACCTTCTTTTTTAGACTTGTTTCTTGTAACTCTCCCCATTCCACTTCCAAGAACCCTATAATCTAGGCCCCAAAGAATTCTAACACTGTAATAAGTATGTCATGCTCTCTTGTTCCTCTGGGCCTTTGCTCGTGTTTTTCTCTCTGCCTGAAATATTATTTCCTTCCTTTCAACCCAGTGGAATTCATTTATCCTTGAAGGCAAAGCTCAAATTATATCTTCTCTCTGAGGCTTTTCTGTTACCAACTTCCACTCCTCCATTGTGGGCAGAATCCATTACTCCTTCCTCAGGGTTGCAAAGTCTCTTTGTACCCATCCTTACCATAGAACTTACTACAATATATTTCACTTTTTTTTTTTTTTTTTTTTTTTTTGTGCTTTGAGGCATGACTGCATTCTCCCTTGACATTTAAAAAGGTTTGCTGTAATCAGTTTTCTGTTTTAATCCTGAATATGAATGCAAAAAAGGTCAATATAAGGTAAAAAACAAAAATGTTTTCTATATAGTGCACTTAAAATATATATGTTTTCCATTGTATTTCATTTTATTGTATTGTGTTTAATAAATTTAATAAACTTGGGGATATTTTTAATGACAACAGAAAACAAATGATTAGAATTTAAATCACATAAACTTTTGTCTAACTTTATATGTATTTCTAAATATTTGCATTTGGCCATTTGTGAATAATTATTAAAGACAAGGGCTTAATTCATTAGATTTTTCTATCCTTAATGATACAAATAAAAATAACTTTATCATTCTCATAGACTATAGACATGAACAATTTCATAACCCATTCCCTTTGTAATTTTACTTTGTGTTATAAATGTGTCATTTTGAATAATAATTATCATTGAGGGTTTTTTGCTTTAGCTTTCAAATTCATTTGCTCACAATTATTAAGGACTTTACTAAGAGCAACCATGAGAGGGGACTTGACATAGTATAAGGAGTAAGGGCTTTGAAACAAGATAAGCCTGGGATATAATTTCAGTTCTAATATTAATTATTTGATTAAAGACATTTAACTCCTTTGGATCTCAGTTTTGTCTATTGTAATATAGAGTAAGAGTGACTTTCTGCAAAGCTGTTTTGATTATTGAAAATGGTGTATGTAGAGATGCTAACCCACAACAGTACATGCTTCTTGTTGGTAGGTATTATTTTTGCTACTCATATTACCCTAATGAATAGGTAGTTCCTAAAGTGTTTTTAACATTTTTTTTTTCATTATCTGCAATGTCATCATGAATCCTCCAATATCATGGTATGAGCAGGGGCTGTCTTTAGCTTTTGATTGAATTATGTCTGATGTGTCAGTATAGAAGTCAATGATGAATGTGTGAGTGGAAATCTCTGCCACACTGTTGATTTATGGGTGTTTCTTTTGAATCATGAGAGCAGCTCACCAGCAGACTTGGAGTTTGAGTCACCTCTCTCTTCTGATTCTCAGTTGACAAGAAATTGAACCTTGAAATGATGACACCTAATTTATATTTTAAATACCTATAGAATGTAGTAGCTATTGATTACATCTTTCTAATCCTTCACATTAGGTTTTCTTTTAAATGGGTTCCAGAATATCTTTAAACTCTTGTGAAAAATACTTTTTATATATTACTGCCTTTCATCATTCTTGCATGCTTTTAGAAAAAAATATCTAAAGTGGCTATTCCTTGTAAGTTTTAATGACTATGAAGAGAATCTACTTAAGGTTCTTATTGTTTGGGATAATTATCTAATACAAATGTGGGTATAGCTACAAACAGTGGCACATTAGAATAAAGGGAAAATAAGGTTCACATTTATGTTAATAGGTTTACAGTTAAATAAGTAAAAAATGGGACAAAGAAACATTTAAGTGGGAATAGCTCTGGGGCAAAGAATTACCACTGTGGGAGAATATGGGGTGTGATGTTGAGAATAATTTGGTAGATTTACCTCTTTTGGGGTTATTGTTTTTATATGTGTATCTGTCTTTTCAAACAGCTCTACTTTTATTTTAGAGACTTAGAGGTTGAAGAACACTTCGGAGAGCCTTGTTATACCACTGATTTTTAGTTATACATAGAAATAACTCAACAAATATAAATCAAACAAATATAGAATAATAACATCAAATATATCAAATAGCAGCAATGTTATGGAAAATAAATATCATTTAGTAGGAGGATAAAAATTCCACGGTCAATCTTAATGCCCTTTAACAATAAAGTGACATTAAAGAAAGATATGAAGGAAATAAGGTGACATTAAAGAAAGATGTGTGACTATTGGGGCAAGATTTTCTAGTATAGATAAAGCATATGATAATTCTCTGAGGCAGAAAATGAGAAAAAACAGAACAATAGGGAGAGAAATAGAAATGAAGGAAAGACCAGCACATTGGGTATTTATAGAAAATAAAAAGATTTGGGTTTTTCTCTGTATGAGCCAGAAAACATTAGGGGAATTTGAGGAGAGGAAGGTTCTCTCCGGACTTCTGTGATAATACATTGTAGGAGAAGCAAGGATAGAAGGAGGGAGACAGATTAGGTAGAAAGATATGATACTGAGAATAAATGATAGGTTATTAGTGTGGTTGAGGAGGTGAAAGGAGGTAATCAGATACAAAATATCTTGATGTTGCAAGAGAGAAAGTATAGACTAGAAATTTTGGGATTCCATTTGTAAATAGATCAGCTTAGCTATAAGCAAAGATGATTTATGGGTGGAGATGCAAGTGAGTTGGTAAATGTTATTGTGGGAATTTGTGAAACTTCTCTTCCAATTACATCTTTTCCCTTATGTTATAAAGAAAAAATGTAACAATTAACAGTTACAGCTTTCAGATTTTCAATAAACCATGGTATGGGGAGAAGCAATCAAACAAATATCAATTATATATCAATGGATTGTTTGTTAACAATATACCTCAGGTCCTTACCTGATTGCCATCTAGCAATCTTCATGAATTGATTTGCAATACTTATACATAATCCCTAATGAGTTTGATATAATAGTTTGCAAATTGTGCCAGTTTATACAGCTCTTTTAGTTAATGAGGTATCATGGGCTTACTAAGTGAATGCATTAGTAAACAAACTTCTATTTCTCTGTGTTTTGGCATGAGAGAAGTGATTCACCTACCTTAACTGCTGAATTTAGGGAATAAATTTTAAATCACATAACTTGTAATGATGAGAGAAATCTAGTGCTTGCTGACATGATATATGCTTTATGTATAACAGAGGGGGAGACATTCATCTTTCGAAAAGTCTATTTTGCTAAAATAATGGTAAATACTTGTATTTTGCTTCTATTAAATTTAAAAGGAATCAAACAATGGAGCACAATTGTTTCTTTTTTGTGATTTAATTCAATGTGGCTGTCATGGCTATCAACTTACCATGCTACTGTTGCAGTTTTACTTCATAGACTAGTTCTTGATTTATTAGCTTTCAGAATCAAGCTTTGCTGTGTTGTTACATTCTTTGGCTTACACAGCACCTGGTGATACAGTTTTATTTATTATTCATGCAACTTTCAGGGACAAATAGGAGACAAACTGGTTCAGAGGTCATCGCCATGATTTAAGGTCAAGATATTTGATTTCTGAAATCCCTTTGGTAACATTTTTTCAGTTAAAATGTAAAGTGCTATGGCCCTTAGAAAGTGAACAGCCTAAATGAAAAGAAATTTGTTTAAGGTGTGACATTTGTATTCATTTTAATTCATCCTTTTACATATTATTATATCTTTTGTTGAATGGGTGGGTAAAAGAAACTACTGTCTCATCAATCTCTAGAAAGTATACTCAGTAAAAAAGGGTTTTTGCCAAGTAGAATTTGACCATTTGTTATCATTAGCAAACTGTTTGTAAAAAACAGAATTTTCTTCTTAGCTGACAACACATAAACATCAAAGGTCTAAATAATCAAAACTCAAGAAAAGAAAAAATTTTCCACTCATTCATCATACTTGAACACAAAGCTTGTCTTCTAACTTGCTCCACATGTGTTTAGTATCATATGTCAACTACTCTCTACACACTGAGAATCAGTGACATACAATTTGAGTAGAAAGAGACTAGAAATAATTTGTAGAAATAATCATTGTCCATTTATTTGTAGAAATGAAAAAATTGGGTAAGCTATTCTAACACAATGGATTGTATTATACCATGTGAAGAAACCAACAGTTTAATATGCCAAAAATCCCTTTAATTAACTTGTAAATTTTTACATTTCATTCTTTAATGTATGAATGATGATATTTAGAGACACTCTATGGGTCTCTGTGGTGATATTTAGAGACCCTCTATGTACAAATGTTGTTTCCCTTTTTCATCTCAACATGTATTTATTTGAGAACAGTCCTTGATTTTTTTTTCCACAGAACAATTTAATTACTCCTCTGAAACTTATCTCTCTATAAATTGTACAACCATAAAACTGGTTGCTATAGTCAAAACCAAAAGTTTCTTTTATGTTCTATTCTTCAGCTTACCTCTCACCTCCATCCTGCCAAAGTACTCTAACTTTTAACTATAAACATGAACAATTAGTTTTCTCCCCAACTATGGTGTGACCACTCGTGTACAAGACACTGTCCACTCACCTAGACTACTGAGGTCCTCACTGTCTTCTCTGATTTTACCACAGCCTAGGTAGAGCCCATTCTTTCAATATACCAAGTAACCAAAGGCATCTTTACAAATTTAAATCACAGTATGTCATTCCTGGTCTTGTTAGGGGGAAGTGATGTCCTGAGTTAATCCCATACAGGATTAACTTTGTGGACTCCACCCCCACTCCAGACTAAAGCCATCAAGACTCTGGGAAAGACAAATCCCATCACCACCAAGGGAGGGTGGCTGGGACCTGAGGGTGGAGTTGGGCAGCCAGGTTGGATATAAAAAACCAAACACGTGGGCCTTGGGCTCTCTCTGGCTTGCGATCGCTCGCCTCCTGGCTTCACTGCTCCTGGCTGGCGGCCAGCTCTCAGAGCGCCATTTTGGGATTCCTAATCGGCGGATCGGGTAGGACTCATTTAAAACTTTGTCTCCCACTTTTCTCCCAGAGCTGTACATTTCCTCATTTCCCCTTCCCTTTGTAAATAAACCTTTTATTAACCTTTCACGTGTGCCTGCAGTAGAGCATTGATAAGTCCTTTTAAGTGCGCGGGTGAGGACCCACAGTCAGGCACCCCGTTTTGTATCGAGGTTGCTCTACAACAGTCTTAACACTATTTTATGTCTTCTTCTTGTGAATAAGTCCAAGCTCATTCCTGTGGCTTTCAAATACTTCCATGAGCTGACCCCTACTTACATCATATTCATCAGCTTATCTTGTTGCCTATCGGCTGGGTTCTTGTGTTCTGGGGATGAGGAATAATCATCGGCACACTGGACTAAAGGTTAGCAAGCTCAGGTTTATCGCAAGAAAGACTCCTGACAGCATGGGGGTGTGGGGGGCTCCAAGGGAGCCCATTACCGTAGGGGTAGGTTTACTCTTATAACCGCTCATTGGGACTTTCCTTTTTTCTCCACTACCCCTCTTTGCCTCATTGCCCCACTTTGCCACCTAGAGGTGTGAAGGTGCTGCAAGCTATTGTGTACCTCTATATGCCCCTTGTGTTTACCAGCCTCTGCTTGGTAGCACTGTGGCTAGCAGCCATTGCCTATCAGCTTTGTGCTCCTTCAAGCACCCAACCTAAGTCTGCTCTCTTACAACCCACCCAGACAGCCAACTTGCAGCCAGATCCCTAGCCAGCTAGTTCTCCACTCCTTCACTCTTGCCCCATTTCAAGGGTGATTTATTGTGGGTCTGCTATTCCTAAGTGGCCTGTTCGGCCACCATTTTGTTAAATCCTAAACAAGGTCAGAACGGCTGGTCAGTTTGGTGCAGGAGCCCAACCATGCAAGGTGCCCTTCAAATCAAACAAGAGCACAAAGCTGGACCAAGCTGGAAAGGCTATGCATCATGAGGTATGACTGGGAACACCCCGGGGGCTGATGATAGATACATAACACATACTCCAGACTTAGACATCAGGAGGTATGACTGGGAATGCCCAGGGGGCTGAAGACCTATGTATGTATAACAAAGGACCCCAGAAGGTGATCAGTGGAATGCCTTGTTGATAAGATTAAAACCATGGCTGGGGAGCTGAGTTGTGATCTCAATGACAATAGCTGTCATCAAGCAGATAAGAAGTGCCTGGAGGGGGCCTCCCCGGTGTTGGCGCAGCGGTTGAGCGCTTGGTTGCGAAGCTGCCCGCAGCCTCTGCGGGGCCAGTTCGATCCCCGGCTGCTCCCCGGCCACCGAAGGAGGGTCCCACATGGCGCGCAGACCTCTCCTGCCGCCCGCTGCTCCCCTCAGCAGTGTACTTCGGTCCTTCTGCCCGCTCTGCTCCCCGCTCTGCTCCCCGCTCTGGCTCTGGTGAATTCTCTCACCCTCCCGTGCTTCTGACTGTACCCAGTGCATGTGTAAACAGAACAAACAAACAAATAAATAAATAAATAAACATGCCTCTATTAAAAAAAAAAAAAAAAAAAAAGAAGTGCCTGGAGGGCAGACTCACAACCCCTGATTTTCTGCATTCTTCCCCTTACTTTAATTTTCTTCCCCTTTTTATTCTCCTTCACCTTATGCTGTGTATCAATAAAAAGACCAGAATCTTGCTCTTCAGCAGCATCCTGCATTATGTAGCCTCACCTCTTCATCAACCCCTCAGCCCCATACCTGAGTGAGTTGATTATAATAGCTGGATAACCACTCTGTTAGTACCTTTAAGAAGTTCAAACTACTGTTCAGATAAGGAAATCTTCACTCCATCCACCCCCTAACCACATCAAAACCCAAGACTGTCCTTTCCATTTGTTCTCCTTTCAATTTTTTTGATCTGCTTTTTTTGATCTGCCCTTTGAGTAGGTAATAAACCCTTTCATGTGGTCTTGGTGATTATACAGTTTCATTAATCTCCACATGAGAAACAAATTTTGAGTGTATGGGGGGTTTTACTTTGGTTTGATGGAGTGGAACAATAAATTATTATGATTCTCTTAGAAGATAATTCTAAATATATAATATATATTTATATATAGATATATAATATCTAAATATCTAATATATATTATATAATATATAATTCTCTTAGAAGATACATTCTAAAAAGTGTATAGAGGGCCTCCCCGGTGGTGCAGCAGTTGGGCGCTGGGTTGCGAAGCTGCCCGTGGCCTCTGCAGCGCTGGTTCGATCCCCATCTGCTCCCTGGCCACCGGAGGAGGGTCCCACATGGCGCGCAGACCTCTCCTGCTGCCCGCTGCTCCCCTCAGCAGTGTACCTCGGTCCTTCTGCCTGCTCTGCTCCCCACTCTGGCTCTGGTGAATTCTTTCACCCTCCCACGCTTCTGACTGTACCCAGTGCATGTATAAATGTATAAACAAACAAACAAACAAACAAACAAATAAATAAATAAATCATGCCTCTGGGGGGAAAAAAAGTGTATAGAGATATAAAATTCTTCATTTTGTATCTTTAGGCAAAATCTAATAACCAGAGAGTGTTAGAATTTAACTGATAGCTTTGTTTAATTGTAATTTGTATTCTCTATTATTAAAAAAAAAAAGCTTTGTATAATAATATATATAATATATATAAATTTAAATTTAATTGTAAATTGTTTTTTAAAATTATTATTTTATGGATGCAGGAGATCAAAATGATTCTGACTTCTTCAGTAACTTAATATGACTTTTTATCATCTTTCTATCACTATCCTACAGTCTCTAGTTTTCTGTAACTTCCTTCTCTTGAATAACAATCAGAATAAACATAAATACTGCTATTATGCAGATAAAAACACCCAGGCACTGCTATTACTACCTGAATTACTGTTATTTAGTAGGAGCATATTTTGGATTTTTAAAAATTTTATGCCGATGTTATATAATATATATGAGGTTATAGTCTGCAAAATAACATTTTAAATGTGTAATAGAGACAGTTCTTTAAATCCTCAGTCAAATTTTATATGAAAAGTAATGTTGGAAACTTGCTGGAGGCAGGTAGAGTTTTCTAAATGTAGTATTTGGTAAAATAAATATTCTTGATACTAATCAGGTTGCTATTAGAAAATATACGGGGATTTATAAAGCTAAAAAAGCTTGAAGCTTGGTTATTTAGCTAAAAAAGCTTTAAGCTTAGTTATTTAACATCAAAGTTTGAAGGAAGTCTCTAGCACACAGTTAATACCAAGAAAATCCTAATTTCCCCCCATCCTATGTTGGGAATATTCATGAACTAGCCTTGTGATGAGGGTATCAGTTGTCTTTTGGGTGCACATTTAATTTGATCCACATGGAATATTTATATGAAAAGGGACATTTGTCAGTTTAATTTGAAGCCAATATTTGAAGGATATGACGATGTCTTAGTTTTTTAATTCCTAAAGTGTCCATCTTCATTTGAAGTTCTGAATTTTGAATCCAGGGAAGCATATACAGGTTTAATAGGCTGGAGATCCCAGAAATACAGATAAGATGAATTTGGGGATAGAATACATAGGAGAAGATATGTCTACTTAAATATTTTGCAATGTGAAAAGCAAAGGTTGAATATTTTGCTGAATATCTTTTGAATTCTCCAAATGTCACCTCCTATAAAGCATCTTCAGATTGGTTACCTTTTGCCTAAATTCAGTACACCATAAATATATCTTTAAGTGAGGACATGCTGAATTATTATTTCTAGGTTAGCGTTTCAGAATACTTGCATTCAAAAATCTCCCTCTCTAGCTTGGGGAGCAGAGAAAAGTTATGTATTTAGCTTTCTGCGTCTTAGGTTTCCCTTCTGTGAACTAGTTAATATTACATATTCCTTAGATTGATATGTTTAAATGAGTTTATTCATGTACAACATGTAGAATAGTTCCTAGTACATAACAATATTTTGACAAATGTTAGTTTAGCAAGTGCTAATAATACTTCTATTGATGTTTTACTGGGGCCTTGTGTATTTCCTCCATGACTCCCCTCTAAAAGATTATAAACACTTTGACAAGTTGCTTTACAGATAATTCGACTTGTAAGTTCTATCAAGGAGTCTATGTACAGTTAATGGTATCTTTATGTTGTTAATATTCAACACAAATATTTATTCATCATCTTATGTTTCTGCATCTATTCTAAGTATTTAAAAATAATTATGAGACCTCCCTAGTGGCCTGGGGGTTAAACCTTCATATTATCACTGCTATGGCCTAAATTTGATCCCCATCCACGGAGCTAACCCACATATGGTGCAGCAGACTTCTCCTGTCTCACCTGCCCTCAGCAGTGTATTTCACTAAATCCACCTATTCTGTTTCTCACTCTGTCTCTGGTGAACCCTGTCATACACACCCCCATACCTCTGGCCTACACCCCAATTCTTCTATGCTAATATATACATATGTGTGTGTGTGTGTATAATGAAGAATATCAATTTAAGAGATTATTCTAAAATTTTCCAACCAAAGAAGTATCAAACAACCTGCTACCTATGATACTACATGTGACTTTGGGGTGTGGCCTGCAGGAAACAGGCCAGGCCTGCACTAGCCAACCTCTATGGCGACAATCATAAATGCAAATGTGCTTTGTAATGATTCTAGTAGCCATGCTCTTCAACTACTTTTTTGTTCCCTAAGGCACCTCACATCTTTGTAATTGTGACCACCTCCTGTTAGCATTTTCCCTGATTGACATTTATCTGAAAGAACCAAAGATCTTTAGAGAATTGGCAGAGTGGTATTCTCCCCTCGATAGCAGGTATGATGCTGAGTATGAACCAGGTTATGTTAGCCAGTGCCTATACCTCCAGTGGGCTTATGGACAATCTATAGCATGTGATAAGGCCATCATTATCTACTCAACAAATAACAGCCAAGCCAGTTCAATACTGATAGCATTATGATGGCAATGTCTTCAAAAAACATTAAGCTGGAAGATACTCAGTTCTTCCTAGGAAAGGTTTGGGCTTTAAAATTCAACTTTGCTATATATACTACAGTTGTCAAGAGACTAGATAATTGCAGATAACCAAATTAATGTGTCAACATAAAGGACAAGGGGTTGTGCAGGATACCTGGGTGAAGATTTTAAAAGCATACAAAAAAATAAACACTCTTGATTCTCTGATTTAGGAAAACCACACTGATAACAACATCACACAGCTGGGAAATAAGTTTTTCTGTGACTAACAGAGCTTGGAATTGAGCTACTACTTATATGGGTTGACTCAATTTGCAGGTTTTGAAATTTGTTCTCAGGGAGTTGAAAAGACAGATTGGATAGCAGTGTAATGTTCTCCTAGAGGAGATACAGGAGGGCGATATAAAGCTTCTTCATGGACAAACATTTTAGAGAGGGGTGTGGATCATGGATTGCTGTGTTAGTTGGATTGCAGCATCAAGGCATAGTCTTTAGAAAGAAAGGACTACTGTTCCTGATCACCACACTACTCGTCTATGTGTCGCGGTAGGGAAAACAGGTCACAGTTATTTTCTGTAATTGTTAACTAGACCTACTACTGCACTGACAAGGCAAAAGGAAATACTCCATAAAACCAGGATTATCTAAATACTGCTAAACTTATTTGATCAATTTGTATTACACAGAGGATATAAAAAGATAATAACATAGAAACAAAAGGTTTAAGAATGTGTTGAATTACTGTGGTGACCTGCACAGGTTTCCAGAAAACAGTGTAGCATAAAACATCAACAGAGATTTAATGCCTACATGGAAATGCAAAGTCAGTAACGCAATTCATTCCACAGGGACTATCATTGTCGCACAACAACATAATCAAATCTCCCAGCTAGGGCTACAATTGTGGAGTAGAGGTAGTTGGCAGGCCTGTTAGACACCACTTTTCTTTTTCATGGACACCTCATTATTTATCATCCCTTCAATCCTTCTAATTGCTCTGAGCAAAGATTTCTTTTTCCATTTAGCAATGGGGACCAAACCTATCAATACTCAATTTAAGCAAGACACTCATAAAGACAGCAGTGAAATTACTGCTCTGCTGCATTTCTAAATATCAAGATAGTTTGGCTTAGAAAACTAAGCCTTTTTCTTGATTACTGAGTAACTCTTCTGATACACTGTTTCTAATTAGCTAAATGAAAATCTGGAAAGGCACATTTTGAATTTGTTTTAATTTATTTCTTAAAACATTATTCATACTTGTTTGTGTGTGCATAGAGATAATTTGGGTCCCGTTTTTTCACAGATAATTGTAAAATTATGAACAATAATATTGTTTACTAAATAAAAATTTACTTAAATTTATGCAAAATACATATCAATTATGTTATTTGCTAAAATTAAATTATAGAACAAAAATACATGTTTTGCAGCTCATGTTTATCAGCTATTCAAAATACTATCAAAGCAACAATCCAATAAATTCATTCAAAAATGCGAATCATTTTGGATTTTCAATATGTTAAATGTCATCATGATTTTAATTTTTAATATAATAGTATGTGATACTAAGCATTGCATATTTAATTCCTATGAGTTATAATTCATAATTTCTCAACCTACATAGAAAGTAAGCTTTATTTTTGTAGAACAGTTGTAAGCAAAACAATTTTTTATGCATTTATTATATGAAATAAAGTCTTAAAGAATTAATATAATTTCACTATTGAACTAAATTTGGCATATTAAAAATAATACCAGCTACCTTCCATTATGTGTTTTGCCTGTTTCAGGCTCTGTGCTAAGAACTTTGCTAATCAGACTTTAGGTAACTCACAATAAACCTAAGAAAGTTATTATTATCATCTTTCAAAAGTGAGAAAACTAAGACAGTTGAGATGACTCATCCAAGGCCTTAAAGTAAGAAACAAACAAGAGTATTAAACTCTAAATATATGATTCTGGAATCAAAGTTTGTTTTTAAATTTCTCGGGATAGCATCTCATATACCAGACTTAAATGACAAAGGTAAGGAGGCAGCAGAGAAGGATATTAAACTGCTTTGTGAGTAGAGCTCTGTGGGATAAGAAAATCAAGACAAGTCATGTGGTGGACAAAGCAGAACCATCCTGCTCATGGCAAATTCTTCCCCATGACCATTCCCACTCTATACTTATGGTTTTCCTCTGATTGTCAGTGATAGTCGGAGGGAGAGGAGATATATGGACAGAACAAAAGTATAGTGTCCAAACATGGTGCTTTCGATGACATTGAAATTTCATAAAGAAAGAACTTTGCTTGTATGTTGGAAACTGAAGGTTTACAAGGGACTCCTCCAGATACATTGTCCATTTGAGTGAAACTGGCCAATCAATGCCCATTGATTAACACATATTTAAGAAACATTCTCAAAATACTGATAATCTGTACAGAATGACAAGCCCAAATCTAGACTATTCAAACACACAGAGCAGCTCAGATTTACCACTCAAAATGAATGAATGAATCATCCTATATACAGTGACCATCCCAGAGGAGATCCTTATTGCTTATCAATGACCGTGGGAATTTCCAGTGCACATCAAATAACCTTGTATGTATGCATGTTGCAGAATATTGGCCTGTGATTCCTTCCAGATTTCAGTTTGTCATTTTCTAACATTTACCCTTACTAAATCTTTGTGTATATTTTTCCAAGTCTCCTCAGAACAGAATTTTCACTTGATTCTCACTGTATCAATTAATACATGAACCTGTTAATTTATAAATATTAACATGGACAAGTGTTATAGATAACAGATAATAAGTGTTAAAGATAACAGATAATATCTTTCTATAAAAACTGCATGCACGTTTAGTAATTTTCTATATTTATAGGAAAATTATTCTAATATTTCTATAATGTGTACTTCTTAAGCTTATAATTTGTTTTGAACAGTATAAAGTGCATAAATTTAAACATTGCATTTGTTTCCAAATCTATCGCAATGCCAGGTTTAGAGAGACTATATTTATAGACATTATAATAATGTAATAAATATGTAATAAATAACAAAATAATGTAATAAATAACAAAAAAACTAAGTACTCCTTTCAGAGCTGAAACATGGGACTTATTAAATGTATGGCAACTGTGGTTATAATAAAATTGATAAAGAAGCAAAGAAAGAAGAGAGGAAGATAGGAGAAGGGTAGAATTAAGAAAAAGAGAGAAGGTAGGGAGGAAATGAGGAAGAGTGAATGTATTTTATGATTGTTAAGATCTGCTTACAGTCTACATGTCAGCGGAGCATAATTTATGCTTATCTGCATGGAGTACTGGAGAACATTCTTAATTTTTGTAATTGTTTGGAATTTCATATTAAACTTAGGTTTAATGTTAAGATATAAAGAAACTTAAGAAAACTTTCTTCTTGGGCCTACTTGGTGGTGCAAGAGGTTAAGTCTCAGCAGTATGAAGCTATCCACAGCCCCTGTAACACGAGTTCAATCCCCCGCCAGGGAGCTACCCACATGGAGCAACAGTCCTCTCCTGTCTCACCTGCTACTCCCCTCAGCGGTGTTTTTCAGTCAGTCTGCCTGTTCTGCTCCCCACTCTGTCTCTGGTGAATCCTCTCACCCCCATCTACCCCCCACCCCCCCAACTCTGGCCTGTATCCCAGTTCTTGTATACATAAATAAATAAATCTTTTTAAAAAATGAAAACTTTCTTCTTCAGGAACTAGGGAAATGTAGAGAAACGATTCAGGTAGTTTGTGGTAGATAAAACTACAGAGCACTGTGTTGAAATGACAAGTTTAGGTGTTAAGCTTTAGATTTCACTTAAATATATTTGTGTTTTGAATGCATTTATTAAACTCACAAAAATATTTTTTAGGAAAAAGGGGTATCTCCTAATTTAGAGATGTGTTATTAATTTGATAACACAAACTGGATGTTTAAATGATTTTAAGGTTTGATTAAAAATAGACAAACAATTTTCACATGTGTTGGGAAAATTTTTATACTCTATAAATAGGTTTATATTGATTTATTAATGCTTATAGGATTATTAAAGTTAATTTTTCATTTGAAAATGTATTTGCAAATTATATCTATCACTACCTTTAAAATTGGCTACATGTTATTCTGAAACTACTGGAAGTCCAAAGTTATACCATTGTTTATGTTTAGATCATGAAAACTCTCTCTGCCTCAGAGTTCAATAATGTATTGATACAGCAAGAGAATTCATATGAACATAAAAGTGACATTCCAGATACCTTATGATTTGAAGATAAAATATGCAAAATATTTGCTTTTAGAAACTTTTTTCTGCAGTGCTTTTTTTATTCTAAGAAACCAAATCACTTCTATAAAAAATATTTTTTTTGAAATATGAATCATCAGTCATCAATTACATGGGATTGTTTCCTACAATACAGACTCAAAGCTTTTAGAAATTTTGGTAAATAGAATAAGCAACTATCTACCTTGATTCATTTAGATATAATTTCAAGCCATGATAGGAAACTAGATTCAGAAACCCTGGAATTTTCTCATTTTTGCAATTAAAATGCTATCAGGTCTTATGTCTAGTACTTTAATCCATTTTGAGTTGGTTTTTGTGCATGGTGTGAAGTAGTGGTCAAGCTTCATTCTTTTGCATGTAGTGACCCAGTTTTCCCAGCACCATTTATTGAACAAACTTCCTTTGCTCCAGTATATATTCTTTGTTCCT
This sequence comes from Talpa occidentalis, assembly GCF_014898055.3. NCBI lineage: Eukaryota > Metazoa > Chordata > Mammalia > Eulipotyphla > Talpidae > Talpa > Talpa occidentalis. The sequence goes on along the minus strand of NW_023605194.1, from coordinate 100,990,444 downwards.
TTGTCAAATATTAGTTAACCATAAATCTGTCAGTTTATCTCTGGATTTTCTATTTGATTCCATTGGTCTGTGTGTCTGTTCTTGTTCCAATACCATGCCATTTTGATGATTATGGCTTTGTAGTATAGTTTGAAGTCTGGGAGTGTGATGCCTCCATTCCCTTCTTTTTTTTTTTTTTTTTTTTTCAGAAGAGCTTTGGCTATTCGAGGTTTTTGGTGATTCCATATGAATTTCATCAATAATTGTTCTATTTCTTTGAAAAATGACATTGAAATTTTGATTGGAATAGCATTGAATCTGTATATTGCTTTTGGTAGGATGGCCATTTTGATGATGTTAATTCTTCCAATCCATGAGCAGGGGATGTCTTTCCCTTTCTTTGTGTCTTCTTCTGTTTCTTTAATAGTGTTTTATAGTTTTCTTTATACAGGTCCTTTACCTCTTTTGTTAGATTTATTCCCACGTATTCGATTTTTTTTGTTTCGATAATAAAAGGGATAGAGTTTTTTTTTTTTTAATTTCTTCTTCTTCAGATTTATTATTTGTGTATAGGAAGGCTACTGATTTTTGCGTGTTGATTTTGTATCCTGCCACTTTACTGAACTGATTGATGAGTTGAATTAGTTTTTCTGTGGACTTTTTGGGGTTCTCTATGTATAGTATCATATCATCTGAAAATAGTGAAAGTTTAACTTCTTTTCCTATTTGGATTCCTTGTATGTCTTCTCTTGTCTTATTGCTCTGGCTAGGACTTCCAGCATTATATTGAAAAGCAGTGGTGAGAGTGGACATCCTTGTCTTGTTCCAGATCTTAATGGAAATGCTTTCAGCTTTTCACCATTGAGAATGATACTGGCTGTTGGCTTGTCATAGATGGCCTTTATGATGTTGAGGTATGTTCCTTGTATCCCAAGAATTTCAAGGGCTTTTATCATGAATGCATGTTGCTCTTTGTCGAAAGCTTTCTCAGCATCTATTGATATTATCATATGGTTTTTATATTTCTTTTTGTTGATGTGTTGGATGACGTTGATTGATTTTCAGATGTTGAACCATCCTTGTGTCCCCTGGAATGAATCCTACTTGGTTGTGGTGAAAAGGAACTCTCATGCACTGCTGGTAGGAGTGCAAACTGGTCCAACCACTATGGAGAGCTCTGGGGCGATTTCTTGAACTACTAAACATAAAGCTTCCATGTGATCTAGCAATCCCTCTCCTAGGTATTTACCCAAATGACACAGAAACAGTAATTTCAAAGGGCACCTGCACCCCTATGTTCATAACAGCACTATTTACAATAGCTAAGCTATGGAAGCAACCCAAATGCCCAAAAATAGATAACTGGACCAAGAAGATGTGGTACATATACACAATGGAATATTACTCAGCAATCAAAAAAGATAACCACATGCAGTTTGCAGCAAAATGGATGGAGCTAGGAGGGATCATGCTCAGAGAAATAAGTCAGAAAGAAAAAGAAAAATACCGGATGGTCTCACTCATAGCAGGAATTTAGAGAACCTAAATAAGAGACCAGGAAAAAGACTAATCAATACAAAGTAAAAATCAAAATCAACAAGCAACTATAAACCAGAGACACACTTGGGGGGGGGAGGGAGGGTTGGGGAGAGGAAGGACTTAGAGTCAAAATAAGGGGGAGGTGCAATTGTATGGGGAATATAACCAAAATGAAAATGCATACATTGTGCAAATATGAAAAAAGATGTAAGAATTATATAAAATAAAATATTTAAATAAAAAAAGACTAGCAATAATAACAAAAAAAGTGCTATCAGAAGCACTTTCATTGAGTTTTTCTCCTGAGATAAATATTATTCAAATTTTCTTTGTGCAGATCCATAAAAAACAATGCTACAATTACCTTTTTTTCTGAGGAGAAGGAAAATAATTGTCATTGTCTTAGAGAAGTTAATACAATTAATATAATTTTGTGTTGGCTGAATGATTTCTAGACATGGTTGGAATGCATTGTTCTAGAATAATAGTTTCTTTCTCCCAAATCTTCAGTTGGCCCAGCAGTGCTAATGCCTCAGGGCTTCTGAAAACTCTAATTACTGCTAATAAATTTACTTAGGGTTATTAGCAGTAAATATTTCCTATATAGATTTTTATTTCTCCAAATAAAATATTACAACACATATTAAAAAGTCTTAATATGCATTCTACATTAAATGCAAAAAAACAACACATGCACACCTGAATAATAGTCCTGGGGCTACTGTGAAAGATTATATAATCTTCCTAAACTATCACTTATTCACTCAGTCACTCAACAAATGTTTGTTGAGCTTCCAATATTTGTGTAATATTGTCCTTGGCATTTGATGGGAATGGAAATTGAGAATAGATATTATTCTTCAATTTTATGGCCTAATTTTGAGGAAAAATAATTATAATTATATTTAAATAGTGCAAAAAATGAATGAAATGAAAAATGAACAGAATGACAGAAGGTTCAGCAAATACTTATTATTATTGAGAGCCTCCTATGTGTACTCTTCTAGGTACTTAGAACATCCATTACTCAAACTACAAATCCTGTCCTGGGGAACTTATGTTCTAGGGAGGCAGAGAATAAACAATAGACACATAAAAACAGTACTATAAGTTAGCATGTTAAAAGTTCATCAGCTCTTCATAAAAAAAAGTAAGGAAGTGAAATTAAAATAAAATAGTGGGACTATACTGGAGAATTGCATTTTAAATGTAATAATGGTCAGGGTTGACCCATCTTCTTTTATTTGATTTGATTTAGTCTTTTGATTTTTGATGTAGCATTGGTTTACATTGTTGTTTTTGTTTTGTAAGTATAGGATTCCCCCCTTCAGGTGTTACCATAGCATAGAGGATGGTAAAAAGGACCAAGATAAAAATGCATACATTGTGCAAAAATGAAAAATGATGTAAAATGTATACAAAATTTTAAAAAATAATAAAAAATAAAAAAAAAACTTCACACTAAAGAAAAAGAAAAAAAGGAAGCTGAGTAAGGTTTTCACATGCAGATAGAAGAGAGCAGACTTTCTAGAATACAAGTAGTGAGGGCCATGGTAAATGAGAATCATTCTATTTTTTGTTCTCTTGAAGCTTTAATAATGTGAAGTTTCTCAAAGTTTTTAAATTTCAGTTACTTGTAACAGGGCTCACGACTTACAAACATGATAAAGTGGAACTGTTAAATTTAATTTAACACATTTTCTTAGGTTATGCCCAGAACAGTCTGATCCTGTAAGTTTAAAGGAACTTCCTATATCCTGAGGAAATCATCACAATTGTGCTAGTTCAGGAATATTGATGTTGCAAACCCAGATCCTAAGGTGAAATGCTACTAAATGATAATATAACTACCCACTGAATCTCATTGTTGTTTATGTACATGTATTTTCTTAGAAGCTTAAAATGAAACTAAACACCTATCATTTTGAGGAATAGGACTGATATTTCTTTTAAGTGTTTCAGCATTTGGTCTTCCTTTTCCATTATCAAATAAGAACATTATGGCTCAGATAAGTAAGTTGGCCAAAACCAAAATTACTGATTATCTTCAATAAGACCTTATGTCTCCTGGGTCCAATTTCAGAGCCCTCAAAATATAGAAATCATTTAATTCAATTATCCACTCAAAAAATTGTATAGAAGGCTTACTATATGCAAGTTACTTTGACAAAATCAGGCAATTCAACAGTGTGTCAAGGAGACAGTCCCTGATGCCATAGTATTTTATTCTAGTGTGAAAAGGAGAAGAAGTAATATTAGAATGAAAACTAACTATGTGTTAATTAATGAAGTGTTAAACAATCTGAGGAGACTGAGAGTGATGGACAGGTACTTTTTTATTGAGCAATTATCTTGTTTTATGCACTATACAATTGCTTTATATGTACCTTCTCATTCTATTATTAACATAACTTATGTAGAAGATGTATTCCTCAGTTTGGAAATTATGACTCAGAGAAACTGAAATTTATGCAGTTAATAATTGTCAGAAGAGGGAGAGAAATCAAATCAGAGCTAGTGGATTTGAAAGCAAGGATCTTAATCAGTTTACTATACTGCTTTCGGAGGAAGCCATTCAGCCAACATTTGACTGATGTCAATGTCTGTAAACTATTAACCATCATCCAAGCACTGCCAACTGTTCTTGTAAAGGAAGTTTTATGGGAACATAGACACACCCATTCATTCACCTGTTGTCTGTTGATGTTTTGGAGTTACAGTAGCAGAATTGGGTAGTTGTGACTGACCTGTAGCTCACAACCCTCAATATTTACTATTTAACCTTTTATAGAAAAATAATTGCTAATCCCTTAAGTAAAGTAAGGGACCACTCCATGTGCTATTTGTATTAAAAAAAAAAATTCCAGAAAGAGGGAGCTACAAGTGAAAAAACCTGGAGTGGGTCTATGGTTGACTTATCCATGGGAGAGCAATAGCCCAGTGGGCCTGAAGCAAAATAAAATGAGGCAAGCATTATTGAGAGATAATATCAAAAGAACTAGTAATCAGATTACTAATGGGTTTTAACAGTCTTGCAAAGGACTTTGAACTTGATTCTCAGTAATATGGGGGAGCCTCTAAAAGATTTTCAGCAGAGAAGTGACATGAGCTGATGTAGTAGACACTGTGATGTGCCTCCCAGATCAGGCCTGAAGACCTTACTTCCTTAGGGGATGAAATTGTTGGCAGCAGAAACCCTCATTCATCAGTTCTGTCCAAGAATTGCTTACCAGAAGCAAGTCACCTTGCCAAGGCCATGCCTTATTCCCAGGACAGGCTGCCACAAAATGGTTGATGTGAGAATATAAAACCTTGGTCTTATTGCTCAGAGTTGGAACAACTATGCAAGGCCACAAATTCAGAGCTCCTGTGGGATTAGCTGAAACCTTCATTGAGACCTCTGTAGCTCAACTTTTCTCTTAGCTCAATCCTGATTCTTTCTGTTTCACAAGTGTTGATGCTTAGTGCACTCTCTGACAGATCTCCTTCACACTCGCAGAGACCCTGATCAGCAATATCTGACTTGCTTATAAGAAATATCAGTGAATGCAAATATTATAGCAGGACATATATAGAACTACTGAGGATGAATAGAACAATATTGCAGTAGTTGGGGCTAGATATTATCAGTAAAGGATATGGTGGATGTTTACAGTCTGGATTTATTTTGATGATTGTTTCAATGTGAATTGTAGTTATTTGGAGATGAGGCATGAGAGACAGAGAGAGTAGTCCAGGATGGCTACAAAGTTTTTAACCTAAGCAGGTAACAGATAATCAAAATTTCTCTGCTTTGGAGGTGGACTCGATGAAGAAGTAAATGAAGACTTTGCTTTCTAATTTTTTTTTTATTGAAGTGACACTGGTTTTTAATATTATGTTAGTTGCAGGTATATGTCAGCATACGTCAATATCTGTATGAATTGCATTACCTTATATGTTACATTAAACCTAATGATTAGGACATTATTGGTTATGCTATAATAAAATTCTAAATAATCTCACAACTTAATACAATAAAAAATTATCTCTTACTAACATATAATCCAATGTTGGTGTCTAACTTGGAGAACTCTTCAGAATATTGACTAGATTTGAGTTGCCTCTATCTCGTATTTCTAACATTCCATGAGTTGGCAATCACCCTATTGTCCTCTACCAGTAGACAAATCACATTCTCTACCTATTCCCACTCTTGAGGGAACCATAAGACTTATAACTACATTGTACCAAAGTTAGTGAAGTAAGCCCTTCTGAAATTAGGTGAGAAGAGGCTACTGAGAAATTTAGTCCTTGACTGGCCAGCTTTTTCTCATCACCTCTTTGGCACAAATCTTTGGCAATGACCAAGTCATCCCTGCTACATCCCTGTTAAATCTGAGATTCATATTATATATTCAAGTGGAGATATACAAATTCAGTTGACCTGGAAATCAGGGAAAATGACTAGGATGAAGAAATAAATTGGGGAGTCTTTGGTAACTAGATAGCATTTAAAGTCAAGGGGTAGCCATCAAGTTTCCTAGGGATTGGATGCAGGTTAAAAAGATAAGACATTCAATAGCTATAAGAAAGAAAAAAAATCAAAATCAATAAACAAATATGAACCAGAGACACTCTATGGGGGGGGGCAGGGAAAGGAGGGATTGGAGTCAAAATAAGGGGGTTGCAATTGTATGGGGAATATAAAAATAAAATAAATAAAATAAAAAGATAAGATTCAATTCTTGAAGCCTGGGTTATTTCAGTGTGTATAGGTTGAGTAGATAAAAACAAAGAAGACTGAAAGGAGGTATCAGTGAAATGAGGGAGGAGAGGAAAACAAATAGAGTGTGATTTCCCTAAGGTTAATCAAATAAAGTATTTTAGGGCATTACTGTTAAATGGAGTAAGATGAATTCATATAATTCATCACTATATCTGTAATGTGACTTGCAAGGATAATTTGATGGAGTAATGTGTCAGACAGGTGTTTCCAGTAAGTTTAAAAGAGGTTGAGCATCTTTGAAGTAGATGCAGCATAGAGAGTAAGTCTTTTGAGAAACTGTGTATAACATCAATTGCATATTACTTGACAACATTCCTTATGAGGCAAGTCCTATAATCAGTGTCTAAAGTACGTAGAAAAAAAACATCGAAATATTTGATATTACTACAGTAGACTAACACATTAAGATGCAGATGATTCATTATTTTAGCAATATTGCTACACAGAACTGCAAAAGGATAAAGATTTGGGGTAATCTATATATTTATTTATTTGTACCACTTCACCTCCTATTTCTACCTGCTTTAGCATCCATCCTTTAACTTTTGTGAATCGGTGTGTTTGTGTCAATGTGTGTTTCAGTAAGGTTTTGAATACTCTACTGTCTTTCTGTATATTTCCACCTCAAATTATCCAAACCTGGGTAAAAAGGAGCCACATTTTTATGCAGTTCAACAATGAACTATTTTGACAGAAATTTTTACTGGGATAAGTAAGAAAACAACAACAGAAATATTCAAAAATATATAGAAATAACTTTATTTCTAAAGTGTGTTTCCACAGATGAAATAGTCTATTTCTGATCAATACCACAGTGAGATATCATGTCTCTCTTGTTAGAATGGCCTATATATAAAAGAGTGGCAACAACAAATATTGACAAAGATATGGAGAAAAAGGAACACTCTCCACTGTTGGTGGGAATGCAATTTGGTGAATCCTCTAAGGAAGTGAATTATCCTTAGAAGTGAATAAAAATATAGAGTAATAAATTAATTAAATAAGAAATGAAAATCCATATGATACAGTGACATCAATACTAGGTATTTATCCAAAGACTATGGAAACTCTACAATGACAAAATGTATACACTTCTATGTTCATAGCAGCATAATCCAAACTTACCAATCATGGAACCAACCTATGTGCCCAAAAATGAATGAATGGGTAAAGAAACTGGAATATATACTCAATGGAATACTACTTAGCTATTAAAAAAGATGAAATAGTGCCTTTGGGACACGATGGATAAACCCTGAGATGATTATGCTATTAGAACCAAGTCAGAAAGTAAAAGATACCAAATGATGTCACTTATCTGTGGAACATAAATAATCGAAAACTACTTATAGCAAAACAATTCTTAGGTGCTGGAAAAATATACTGGTTACCAGAGGGAACTGGGGAGGCAGGAGAGGTTAGGTGAGGTAAAAGTTTAGGGTAGCAGCATAGGAGCTTTGCTGGAAGGTGGATGAAGCATGTGCACATATGGAGGTATTAAAATGTAACTACAGAATTATATAGACATGTAAATAACTCACTAATCAATAAAATAAATTCTGATATGGTTGCCACAGAGTTTAATGGAATAAACACCATAGTTTTCATGACTCAATTCTGTATGATGTGATCTTGATGGAAATGCAGTTGGCTGTTCTTTTAGAATAGCTGAGAATCGGACATAAAGCTATAGAAGAGATAAGAGAGAAGCATGCAGTGTGAGGAAGGTGTTGCTAACAATTGGCAATAAAATTAAAATTTAAGGGAGACAAAAGGTCAGAGGGTATGGGTAGGGCTTAGGGAGAAGCAAAAGAAAGAGAGAGAGGATCCATTTAGATGGCTGTGCTTTTTCTTGAAAGGGCAGTGAGTAGTTATGACACAATTTAATGATCCACTCTTTATTTGGATTTCTACCATGTAAGCAGTGAAAATACTATATAAATTTCAGTGGTCTAAAGAGACTCACAAGAAAAAAAAATATGTGACAGTAATGATTTTTATAAATTTGGAGAAAAGAAAAAAAGACATCAGAAAGATATAGTTAAGAAAGTGTCATTGGTGTGAAATAAATATTCTCGGAAGTTTCTAGACAGCCAGTCGTTTTTTTTTTACTAGAACTTTGTCTCTCTTCTATCACAATATTTTCCTCTTCCCCTACCCAAGAAAGTTCCCATAATTTATTTTAAGATAGGAATATACACGGCTGCTGTTAGAGATTTCCTTCTAAAGGGCCTGGTCTAAATGGAAATAATCAGATTTTGGAAAGGATAAAGAAAGAAACAAATTGACAGTGAAAGGAACATTTTTATTCTTGCTTCATTTCATTACAAGTCATGTAGATAATTGAAATAGAGTAGGGAGAAAGATATTCAGGAACAAATAACCCCCTACCCTTGAAAACAGAAGCCTCTAGAAAAGGAAAGCATTTTTAGATTGAAAGTGTGCCTCGCACTGTTTCTTTGATGGACTGTGACAGTGTGAGCTCTTGGGTAAAAATTATGGCAGAAAAATCTTGGCTCATTAGCACTCAGTCTAGATGAAGTGTCAATATGATGATTACTAGAGATTTTTCTGAAACAGGACTTATTTGAGCTAGATGAAGAAGGAATTACAACAAATTGAAAATGGCATAGATTTTTATGTTGTAAATCCATGTGCTATTCAATTGCTAGAATGGAAGGATGATATTCTTGTGACACTTCTTTATTGCCCTTTATTCTTTCTTTCATTTGCTAACTTCTTGGGCTACCGTCTCTGCATTCTGAGGGATTAAAACTACTTGTTTCATTTCTTCTTTCAATACTGTTACAAGTGCTTACAGATAGAATTAGTTATGATAGGAGGTAGATACTGTGATTAGATTTCCAAAGATGCATGACCCTGCGTGTGTTGACTACACCATCTGTCCTTTTGGCACCAAATGTTAGAAAATGGATAATTTAAAAACTTCTCTCCTTGCACATGATTTTTATTTTATTTTTTTTTTTTTCCTATTTGGATGACTCCCAAAATCAAGAACAGTAGGGAACTGGCTTTCAAAATGGCCTGATCTTTCAAAGTGGCAGAGTTGAATCAGGTTTTAGGGATAGTTAAAATGAACTTATTGAGATTTTCTAATTGAAAACACATTCAGAAGACAGTCCTGTGAATGGAAGGTAACTGGGAACAGCAAGTGTGCTGCTCAAAAGCCTCATTCACATGGCAGCATTCTGAAGAAAATGGAATTTGTAGCTGCAGATTTTCTGAAATAAAATCACATCCGAGCAGCAGGATTTCTAAATAAAAGGTGCCTTATAACTATGTTCTAAAATTAAACCTCATTTAAACTGTATTCATTCTAAATGGAAAAATGTACTGTAGTTGTTTTCTACATTAAAGTCAAATTCAAATCATTGTTATCTTGAGAGCTAAGTAGCTTAAGTAACTTCTGTCATGTAATGAAGATTAGTGTGCAGAGTCACTTTGGAGGAAATATTTTCTTTTTGCATTTGTTTCATATAGACTCATGTTAGGAAAAATTCATTATTTGACAAAGGTTGCTTATCGGTAAGATGTGATACTTGTAACACAATGTGATGTGTTATTGATTTACCTACTTCTCAAAGAGAGAAAAACCTTTGCAGGACTTTCAGCTTTTAGGTTACAAAGGGCACTCATAATACAGAAAATATGTTGTGTATTCAAATAATATTTGTGGAATTTGATAGGAATTTTTACTAGGAAAACATGAGACAACACTAGTGTATAACTCACAGAAGTGATGACTTATTAGTGAATCACTCAAAGAATGAAGAGTCAGAAGGAATATTAAAATGACCACAGAATTATAACTCTTCCTTTCAGAGATATGAAGCCAAATTTAGAAAATTCACCATAGGTCTCTTATTGGGAAATCAGATACTAATTGATTAAGCAGAAATGAAATCTCTTACTCATTTGTTTTACTAAGAAACATATAAAGCCAGTAACATATTGGAGCACTAATAATATCTTACATATATTTGGTATTTAGCTTTTTCAAAAACTTTTAAATTAACAAAATCCAAGCAAAATATCCTATTCACCAACTGCAATTTTCTCTTTCGAAGTGTCTTTAATCCAGGTGTCTAAATAAAGAGGATAAAAATG